>NW_006298628.1:1018785-1020483 GCF_000327345.1 Myotis davidii
TCTGCTGTGTGGGGTGGTTGGGGTGGGAGAGGGGGGGGCGGGTGCAGGGGGGGTGGGCGGGTAGGCTGGGGGAAGAATGGCAAAGTGCAGCGGGTGCTCAGGGTGGGGGTGTGTTAGGGAAGGTAAATTAGCTCACGGCTTAGCTGGCTGTGTGTGGGTAGGACTATGTCCTCCACAAAGACATGTTGAAGTCCTGACTCCCAGCACCTCAGAATGTGGCCTTATTTGGAAATAGGGTTGTTGCAGAGGTAATTAGCTAAAAATGAGGTCATACTGGAGCAGGGTGGGCCCTTCATCCAATACGAGTGGTGCAAGACGCCTGACTGGGGTGGCTCAGTGGCTGGGCATCGACCTATGAACCAGGAGGTCACGGTTCAATTCCCAGTCAGGCACATACCTGGGTTGCAGGCTTGACTCCCAGTGTGGGTCAGGCAGGAGGCAGCCAATCAATGATTCTCTCATCATTGATGTTTCTCTCTCTCCCTCTCCCTGCCCCTCTGAAAACAATAAAAATATGTATTTTTTTTAAAAAGTCAGCGTTCCCCAGAGTCCTGCCCAACTCCCCCAGCCCCTCTGCCTGCACTGGCTGGTCTGCGCTCCAGGCTTCCCCTCCGCCTTAGGAGTGCTGCCAGCTGCTCTGGCACGCCAACCAGGTTTCAGTGGCTTCATGTAATAGAAGTGTCTTCACATGAAATTCAACTGGCACCGTGTTCCAGCCCCTGCCATCTTCCCCACGTGGCCTCCCGGGGCCTGGGGCATCCATGCCAACCAGCCACATGGAGAGCAGGTGGAGAAGGGTGTGGGAGGCCGTATGGTTTTTATGGGAGAAACATAGGTCACTTCCACCCACCTCCGTCGGCAAGGACTCGGCCTGTCTCAGTCCATCCTGGCCTCTGTAACAGACACTGTAGACTGGAGGCTTGCAAACACACACGTTTATTTCTCAGTTCGGAGGCTGGCAAGTTCAAGATCAAGGGCAGATCGTGTCTGGTGAGAGCCCCCTTCCTGGCTCACAGATGGATCTTCTCACTGTGTCCTCACGTGGCGGACGGGTGAGAGGGCTCCTGGGGGTCTCTTTCGAAGGGCACACATCCTGTTCATGGGGCTCCAGCTCTGACCTAATCACCTCCCAAAGGTCCCACCTACCATCACATGGGGGTGAGGGTCCCCACATGGGAATGTGAGGGGCACACAAGCATCCAGTCCACAGCCCCCGCCCATGGCCACATCTAACTGCAAGGCAGGTGGGGCGTGGCCTCGTGGTGCCGTGGGGCAGAGGGGTTAGGCTGGGCGAGTGGCTGACCAGTCCCTGCTGCAGGCTGCCCATCTGGTCACGGAACAGGCCTTCACTCTTTCTGTTACACATGGAACAACTCATTGCTCTTCAAAGAGATGGCCAGTCCCAGCCCTCACTGTCCCCGGGACCTCTGCCCCGGACCTCCGGCAGATGCACGGTTCTCTCTCCAGGTCCCAGGGGCTTCCTTGCGATTGAACTAAATACAAGAACTAAAGACCTAAATACAAGAACGAGTTACCTGTGCCTTCCCTCCTGTTGCTGACACACACACACTATTCAGTGGTAGGACCCAGACAGGAAAACCACAGGACAGCATCCCGCTCAGGAGGGGGACGGGAGGGACAAGGCGCCTCTGATCACAGCCATTGTGACATACTGCTGGGCAGGCCCTGGGAAAGCCC
>NW_006298628.1:1020550-1022383 GCF_000327345.1 Myotis davidii
GGAAATTGCGCCATTCTGTCCTGTGTGGCTCCCAGTTCCATCCTCCAGGGTCCTTCCTGCAACCTTGCTTCCAAGCCACACTGAAGTGAGGTGGAGGGTGGTTGCTGCTCATCTTTTTCAAGACACAGCGCCCGCCCACTCGCTGGTTTTAAGGCTTGAAGGTGGGTTTAAGCCGACCCTTGTTCACGTGCCCACTTCTGCTTGATTGTGTGGCCCCGCCTCCTTGTTTACTGGTTGGTCACGTGGCCCCGCCTCCTTGTTTACTGGTTGGTCTCGTGGCCCTGCCTCCTTGTTTACTGGTTGGTCACCCGCCTCCTTTTACTGGTTGGTCACGTGGCCCCGCCTCCTTGTTTACTGGTTGGTCACGTGGCCCTGCCCCCTTGTTCACAATGGCTTTCTCACCACCTGCCCCCTGGCTGCAAACCAATACCATACATTTTATATTTTCATTATGGTAACACCCCACTCCTAGTATCAATTTCTGTTTTCATTCAAGTAACACTGACATCTAAAAGAGATAAACTCCCAAATTTTATTCCGAAACACACTGGAAGTGTGTGTGTCTTTTTCGTCTAAAAGGCAGGATGGGGGACGGGTGCGAGGACCTAGGGACCTCTGTTTCTTACAGTCTCAGGGACTCAGATCGAGGCTGTGCCATTGTCAATGCGCGGTTTCTAAGGGAGATCTGAATGTCAGAATCCAGGCAGCAGAGAAGGGAGCAGACCGGGCCTTAGCCTGATTTTGTAGACAAAGCTTTATTGGGACAGACAACCCCTTCATTTACATTTTGTGGTGGCTGGACCCCCTTCATTTACATATTGCTGTGGCTGGACCCCTTCATTTACGTATTGCTGTGGCTGGGTCCCAGCTGCACTGAGAGGGAACCAGCTGCCGTGGAGGCTGTATGGCTCACAGTTGCTATCTGGCCCCTGACAGAAAAAGTCTCCTGCAAACACCCTCCAGGCCCTGGGGACTCCTGGCCCAGCCTTGACAGGTCCGGCTTCTTTCCTAACAGTCAGATCCGTATTTCTTTTTTTTAAAAAATATATTTTTAATGATTTCAAAGAGGAAGGAAGAGGGAGAGATAGAAACACCGACGATGAGAGAGAATCATTGATTGCTGTCTCCTGCATGCCCCACACTGAGGATCAAGCCTGCAACCTGGGCATGTGCCCTGACCGGGAATCGAACCGTGACCTCCTGGTTCATAGGTTGATGCTCCACCACTGAGCCAGGCTGGCCGGGCAGATCCATATTTCTAACAATGTGCCAGACTTCTCACACTTCATTGTCCTCAAACAGAACTTGACCCTTTTCCTCCAAATCTCTCTCTTTCTGTGGCTCATAATTCAGTTATTTGTTCATCATTCACTCGAGCTCCCAAACTGGAAGCCCCAGGAAGGCCCATGGCCTTCCCAACACCCCCAGCTCCGTACCCAGTGCTCTCTGCGTGTGTTTGAATGTGGGGTCTCCCCGCCTTTCCCCACGCTTCCCCGTGCCCTGCCAGGCTCTGGCACGCGCCTCCTCACCCCTGATGGCTGCACACAATGGAGTCAGCATCTTCATACTCCAGTGGCCTCAGTCGCTTCCCTGTAGCAAGGTCCTGCTGTCTCCCAAGGACAAGACACATCTGAGGTCCCCACCTGCAGTGGCAGAGCCCACATGGGAACTCCGGGTTAGGAGCCTTCGAAGGCCCGTTGCCCCACCCCCTACCCCTCCATTCTTTGCAGGATCAAAGCACCAGGAAGCACAAAGGAAATTCTTTGCATAGCAGAGCACAAAAGAAACCCCTTCCACACCCTCAGAGAAGAATGTGGCCGTGGGCTGAGCAGT
>NW_006298628.1:1022562-1052415 GCF_000327345.1 Myotis davidii
CAGCCCCCACCCCTACCCTCCTCCCCGCCTCTCCCTCTCTCCCAGTTCTGTCTGTTGGGATCCCTAATTCCCAGAACTCCTTCACCTGGACACCTGCACAGAGGCAGCCCAGCTCAAGAGACGTCTCCTACACGGCAAAGCCCCTCCCAGGACCCTGATGGTCATGGCGGCCCCACTCGTCCTCCTCCCTCTCCTAATGACACAGCAGCCGCTTTGGGGGTCAAAGAGAAGCCAAACTGGGCTGGGATCCTCCTGGGGAGTCTGGGTTTTGTCCTTGGGGCAGTTTGGGTGACGTCCTGCCCGAGGGTACTCCCCCAGTCACTCCGCCTCTCTCTAGGGCAGTGGTTCTCAACCTTCCTAAGGCCACGACCCTTTAATACAGTTCCTCATATTGTGGCAACCGCCAACCATAAAATTATTTTCGTTGCTACTTCATCACTGTCATGTTGCTACTGTGATGAATCGTCATGTAAATATCTGATATGCAGGATGTATTTAGGCGACCCCTGTGAAAGGGTCGTTCGACCCCCAAAGGGGTCGCGACCCACAGGTTGAGAACCGCTGCTCTAGGGTTTCCTTGTAAGGCTCCTCCTCCTCTGCAGGTGTTCACATCCGTTTGCTTATCCATCACCTTTCGCCCACCTAGAAAGTTAGGAACCAGATGGAGCGTGACATTGTCTCTCTTCTCTGCTGCTTCCCCAGCACCCACAAGTGTCTGGCTTATCCCTGACGTGCAATAAACTTGCTGAATGAACGAACGAACGAACGAACAAAGTGACTAGCGACACTCTGATGGCCTCTTGTTTCCCACACATGGTGGAAGGTAGGGCGTCTCCTACCTTCTCCTCCTGGAGGACTTCTCACATCTACCCCTGAGCCCCTGGCAGACACTGTCTAAGCCAACAGCAACTCCATCTGCCTGCTCGTTCAGGCCACAGCGCCAGCCGTCCTTGGCTCCTGCCTCCTTTCCCTCCAAGGCACCGGCAAATCCTCTGGGTCCCCCTTCAAGGCGCACCCTGACTGACCACCTCCCATGGCCTGGATGGCCTCCCCCCGCTGCTTGCCACCCTCGCTGCACAGCTGGAGTAGGATCCAAAGGTGCCGCCAGTTTCCACAAGCCCCACGGCGCTGGCCCTGGTTCCCACCAGGATCTCACTGCGTTCTCTCTCTGCTTCGCTCACTCTGTTCCAGCCGCCCACCTCCCACAGGGCCCGCCCTCCAGCTTCACCCGCTCACACAGGTCATCCGCAAGGCCTCCCCTGACCGCCCCATCCAGGCAGGGCCTTCCTCGAGTCCTGTTTCTTTCTAGCACTTTCCAGGCTTCCGAGAGCCCTTCACAGCCTTGGCTTATTGTGTTATCGCCTCTAAGATGTGAGCTCCGAAAGGGCAAGGGCTCTGTCGCCTTAAGGGCTGCAGGGCCTGGGGCAGGGCTGGTGCATGGCGGGTGGTCATAGGTGTTTGTTGGCTGGAACTGGATGGGACTGGAGGAGCGATCCCAGAGGGGGGAGGTCCCTCGCCAGGGGGAGGCGTGGGGTTCTGAGCTCCGTCAGAGAGTTTTGGTCAAGTGCACCAGGGCCCTCCCTGACTCCTCTGCATGCGGCCCCCACCGTCCTAGTGCTCTGGGCCTCGAACCCTGGGCTGGGCCGTGTGACTCAGGTGGGCCAGGAGGATGTGAACAGAGGGCTGTGCCTTCCGCGGCTTCTGCCTCTGCTCCGGGACGGGAACGTGCCCCGGCCACCTGTGGGTGAGGGGAGACCCGTGGGCCTGTGGGGAGAGCATTCTGGGCTGAGGGAGCAGACGGGGCCAAGCACCTGGTGTGCTTCGGAGGGAGTCAAGGGCCGTGACTGCGGCCCCGGGAGGGAGGGGGTGGTTGCAGGGGCCGCAGGGGCCACAGGGGCCACAGGGGCGGGTTATGGAAGCCTGGGCTCTTCTCCTGGGCCAGTGAGCAGCGGGGCCGGGCAGGACCTGACTCGGGTAGTGAAGGGGTCTCTGTGGCTGGTGGAGAATAAGTGCCCGGCCGGGCAGAAGCCGGGAGCCCCGGCCACGGGATGTTGCAATAATGAGACGGGGTGCCCACCCCCCCAGCCTCTCCCGCCTCCGGCCCTGGCACCCGCCGTTCCCGTCCCCCTTGCAAACTCCTTCTTCACAGAGACCTTCCTGGGAGCGTCTCCCCTTCACCCCATGGAAGGTCTTCTCTCTTCCTCTCCCTGCCCGTCCGTTCCCCTCCCAGCCGCAGGGCTCCCCGTAATCATGGACCCGCCCTGTGTTTACTGTCTGCTGTTTGACGTCCATCTCCACTGGGCTCAGGGCCCCTCTCCAGCCACGCTCCGGACAGGCTGCCTGGACTCCAGTCCCTGTGCGTTCAGACCCGAGTGAACTGGAAAGCGAGTGAGCCACCCGGCCTCAGTTTCCTCCTCGCGAAAGTGGTGGTCACTTCAAGGGCGAGACCCCACGAGATGGCCAACAGCAAGCATGGAGCTCGGGGCCGGGCATGCCGGGCAGTGAGTCAGCGGCCACACCAGCCACGGAGAGAAGGTGGTGTCAGAAGAGGCGAGAAGCACGTGGTCTCCGTGACTTCACACTTGGCAGGCTGTGCCAGCAGCGCTCCAGGTACGAGGCCGCCCGCCCGGTGAGGCAGGTTTGAAACTGCCTCTTGGGCTCAGGAACACGGGCGTGTATGGCATTTGTTGGTGGTGGTTGCTTAGCATCCCAACCCCCATGGGAGGGGCCGAATCCCTAGACGGCAGGAGTGGAAGTGGAAGGGGCCAGTCTCGCTCTCCCAGACCCGCGGAGGGCTCGGCGGCCACTCAGCCTGGGCCCATGCCTCCCAGGACTCTGACCCTGACCAGGGCCACAGAGCAGCGGTGACCATTGAGACGGCTCCTCTGGTGTGTGTGTGGGGGGAGGGTAGGGGGGGCTGCTGGGGCAGCTGGGGGCAGCTGGGCCGTGATGTCAGCAGGCCCGTCCCCGCTAGTCCCTGCCTGTGGTCCCGCCTCCCAGCTTTCAGGGTCCTTGCCCCATTGATGAGCCTGGTTCTCTAGCCTACCCCGTGATTCTGTGGGCCACCCATGACCCTTCCAGAAAATTCCTCCCTGGCCGTAGTCAACCAGAGTTGTTTTCTGTTATGTGTAACCAGGAACTCTGAGTCCTCTACCCTCCCAAACAGGACTGAGCACCGAGCCCCAGAAAACCCCGGCTGGCACCCTCGGCCCCACCCTCCACGCTACCAGGGGCACAAGGCCTCCCTGGGCTGAGTCAGCCTGTACTCAGGGACCCAGAGAGCAGGTAGAAGGTGTGGCAGCTGCTTCTGCCAACGCCCTGGGCTTCCTTCCTAGAACGCACCGTCCCCCGCCCCCTCCCCCCGGCTCTGCCCCAACCCAGATGGCACCGAGGTCGTCCCCAGGAATAGGAATAGGCAGGGCTGTTCCAGAGGAAACGGAGAGAAGCAGGAGGAGCTGAGCCTGGAATGCTGGGCTCAACGTTGAGGTCTTTGCCTCAGTAAAAACAGTGAGCACAGGAGGGGGCTCTCCCCCCCCCACCCCCCCCACCGTCTGGGCTGGAGAGCGGGCACCGCAGAGCACAGGCAGGAGAGGGCCTGCCTCCCGGCTGAGGGTATGCAGTTGCCACCCTCTCAGAATCCCCTCCCTGTGTGTACATGTCACGCAGACTTGGCCGTGTGGCTCCTCTGGGCAGAGAGGGTCTGAGCCGGCCCCTCCCCCAAGTTTCCTACAGAAATGTCTGAGAGAGGGGTCTGGGGCCAGAAAGGATGATACAGTAAACAGGAGGCTGGGTGGCCCACGGGCCCTCTTCGTGAATGCTGGCAGGTGTGGGCACCAGCAGGGTGGACGCTGGCATGGACAAGGAGGCCAGAGGCCATCTTTACGGATCCCAGCAGGGATCCTGAGAGTGACCAAGCTCAGGAGCCCTCTCCCTCCTGACAGCACGAGCTGGAACGCCAGGGAGCAAGGGAGGCAAACCCAGAATGGCCGAGGGAACCCTGAGTTCTCTGAGAGAAGGTTCCCACACCACCCAACAGGGGCAATTCAGTTACAGTCTGTTAGGGAAACTGTCCACACATCTGACACTGCGGCCTGTGAAGCCTGTACCTGCCACAGAGGCACCCACCCCAAGGAGCCCCGCCACCAGCATTGCCCGAGAGAATGAAGGGCGGTGGGTCGTCCTGAGGCCTGGAGAGCTTTCGGGAGAGCGGTGGGTGAGCCATTACCAGGACTCTGAAGTCATGGGAAAGCCTGGCCTCGTTAGGCACTTCCCGTGTGCCTGGCACCATGCTCAACACTAAATAGAGTGTTTCTGAACTGGGTGAAAAGTGTTCCCATTCAGCAGATGAGGAAACGGAGGCACAGAGGTATTGCATAGGGGCGCCAGGATGCACTGGGCGGGTTTCCCACGGGATGGCTCACGTGGCGGTGGATGCAAAGATAGGCTCCTCGGGTAAACTAGAGTACTGTTCTGGGGCTTGAAGCCCGAAGGTAACGTTGGGAAAGATGGGAGGTTTGGGAAAGACGATATTAATTAAAGTGCTGGTTCTCGGAGGGGACTCTGGCGGGAGTTGCGCGCCCTCTGGTGGACACGAGGAGAATGGCAGCTCAGGGGCTCTGCCCAGCTCCACCGATGCCCATGAATGGAAAGGGTGGGCAGAGCTCAGAGACCATGCCCAGAGGGGCCACATGTGGTGGGGAAGGAGCATTCTATCAGGAGAGAGAGAGAAGGAAGGAAATGGACCTTCGCTGAGCACTGATCATATGCTTAGAAAAGACACGGAAAACAATGCGATTCACTTTAAAAACGGGCAAAGATACACAGGCACATGCAAACCAAAAGGAAACTGAGGGCATGGCTGAAAGATCAAAGTTAAATTTTTTAAAAAAAGTTAAAATTCAACTCAGGAAGAATTATATGGGACAGAGCAGATCTCTAATCTCTTTTGATCTTAATCTTCTTCAAGACCCCAGAAGACAAAACGCATACCAAATAACATAAAAACATGTACATCAAGAAACTGAAGCCAGCCAGCGTGGCTCACTGGTTGAGTGTTGACCTATGAACCAGGAGGTCATGGTTTGATTCCTGGTCAAGGCATATGCCTGGGTTGTGAGCTCAATCCCCAGCAGAGGGCATGCAGGAGGCAGCCGATTAACGACTCTTAATGATGTTTCTAACTCTCTCTCCCTCTCCGAAATATATATATGTGTGTGTGTATATATATTCATTTTTAAGAAAGAAAGTGAAAAGACAACCCACAGAATGGGAGAAAATATTTGTAAATCATAGCTGATCAGGGACTTGTATCAGAGTATGTAAAAAAAAAATCTTACAACTCAACAATAAAAAGACAACCAATTTTTAAAATGGGTAAAGGATTTGTGTAGACATTTCTCTAAAGAAGATATACATATGGCCACTCAGCACATGAAAGGATGCTCGACATCACTCGTCACCAGGGAAATTCAGAACCACATGAAACATCTTTATTCTATTGCCCTTTGCTCTGGAGAGAGGCACTGTCTCTGACTTCCAAGTAGGTTTACAATTGTTAGTATGGAAAATAATACAATCTTATATAACAAAAGGCTAATATGCAAATTGTCCCCTTGACTGGGAGTTTAACCAGGGGGTGGGGCTGGCTGGCCAACCCCCCAGGCCCCCCCCCCCGCCCAGCCTGATTGGGGTGCGCTGGCCGGACCCCACTCATGCATGAATTCGTGCATTGGGCCTCTAGTAATTAATAAAAAACAACACAAGAATAAGCTCTGTGTTTCGCGTACTCACAACTGTAAACCTATGTTTGTTCCACCCTGCATATACACATACATGTACATACATACATATATAAAAAATAGAGGCCCGGTGCACAAAAATTTGTGCGCTCATGTGGCAGGGGACTCAGCCTGGCCTGTGCCCTCTTGCAGTCTGCGACCCCTCAGGGGATGACCCCCTGCTGGCTTAGGCCCTCTCCCTGGGGATTGGCCCTAAGCTGGCAGTCAGACATTCCTCTAGCAGTCTGGGAGCCCTCGGGGAGGGGCCCCTGACTGAAAGCATGGGGTTTGTTTCGCTTCTATAATTGCAATATTGTTTCTTAGAGTGCAAGCTCAGAGCCCAGCAGCGGCAGGCAGAGAACCTTGGCTTCCTCCTTCACTGGAGCAAGCAAGCCTCCTGTTCGCTTCAGCTGCCTGGCTACCGGCTACCATCTTGGTTGGCAGTTAATTTGCATATCTTGCTGATTAGTCCATGGGAAGGGTAGCGAAGTTATGGTTAATTACCATGTTTGTCTATTATTAGATAGGATTAAAGTCAATGTGGTGAAATGTTAACCATTGGTAAAGGGTATATGTTCTTGCAATTTTTATGTAAGTTTAAAAGTACATCAAAACCAAAAGCTATTCCCCTGCACCCACAAAAAGCTAACACATAAATAAAAGAGCTCATTAAATGCCCAGAGTAATAAATGAAACTTGTGGCTGCCTCCCCAACGAGACTTTTACTTCTTCCTTGCTAATGGGTCCTGATTTCAGCCCTATTAGACTTTTTAACCTACACAGTGCAATACTTTGATTTTAAAAATAAAAAGAATAAGAGGGCCCCCACAACCAGAAAAAGTGGGTGCTGTTGAGAGAATGTGTGAATGAATCAGTGAATAGGTAGTGAGTGAAGGGACAAAGCAGGTGAGTGATGTTGTGTTTTCTTTCTTTTTAAAAAAAAAATATTTTTATTGCTTTCAGAGAGGAAGGAAGAGGGAGAGAGAGAAACATCCATGATGAGGGAGAATCATTGATCTGCTGCCCCTCACTGGGGATCGAGCCCACAACCCAGGCATATGCCCCTGACCGGAATCGGAATTGAACCTGGGACCTTTCAGTTCACAGGCCGATGCTCTATCCACTGAGCCAAACTGGCCAGGGCTGATGTGTTTTCCTATCCAATCCCACAGCACCTCGATGTCGGTCCACTCAGGTGAGGAAGGACAGATGACTCTGTGTACAGCCGGCAGCTGGGTTGGCCAAAGTGCGTTTTCTTCCCTCTTTCAGGTCAGGCCAGGCGGACCCCTGCTTGCTGCTTCCTCCTCTCTGCAGGGTTCTTACTGCATCCTGGGCAGAAAGGCGCCCTGGCATGCCGGGTGACAGCGCCAGGCTGGCCACCAGGGGGCCCAGATCTAGCCCAGGCCTGTTTCCAGCTGCTCCTGTGACTACTGGTGAGCATTTCCCTTTCTTGGGCCGGGTTTTCCACATTTGCTTCTTAAGCAGTTTGGTCAAATTAGTGGTTCTCCAACTTCGGCCGCCATTTAAACCAACTGGGGACCTTTTAGAAGCTCCAGGGCCCAGGCTGCACCCCAGAGCGACCACTCAGACTCTTTAGGGTGGGACCCCAGGTGTCACGGGTTTTCACTTTTACCTTTTATATTTTTAATTATGTTTTTATTAATTTTTAGAGAGAGAGGAAGGGAGAGGGATAGAGAGCAATATGGATGAGAGAGAAACATCGATTGGCTCCCTCCTGCACACCCCCTACTGGAGGTGGAGCCTGCAACCAGGAATTGAACTGGTGACCTTTTGGTTCCTGGGTCGATGCTCAACCACTGAGCACACAGGCCGGGCAGGTTGTTTGTTTTCTTTAAATCCTCAGGCAAGGATGTGTTTCTATTGAGTTTTAGAGAGAGAGGAAGGGAGAGGGAGAGGGAGAGAAACATCAATTGGCCGCCCCCCACACCCCAACCGAGGATCGAACCCGCAACCCAGGTATGTGTCCTGACTTGGATTTGAACTCGCAACCTTCTGGTGTATGAGACAACGCTCCAACCAATGAGCCACCGGGCCAAGGCCACCTGTTTTAAAGTCTTCCCAGGCGATCCCAATGCTCGCTTATATGAGAACCTGTGGGTCATGCTTTCCATGTTTCCCTCCAGCATCACGCTGTTGAGGCCCACCCTGATGCCCGTCCATTGCCCTGTCGTCTGTGACTGGAGGGTTAAATGAAAGGTGAGAATCAGCCCTCCCCCTGCTGTCCCCCCCACCCCCCTCACCACTACCTGTGGGTTCCTGTCCTCAGCCTGCCTTTGGGGCAGCAGCCTGCTCAGGACTTAGCCCAGCTCCAACCACCCTTCATTTGCACCTCCTGCTCCAACCCCTGCCTCCTCCGTTATGTTTGAAATCCGTCTTCCCAGGTATGGGTTGGGGGCCTCTTGCTTTTTCCTCACAGCTGCTGATGGGGGGCCTGGGAGGAAAGGGAGATAGAATTGGGGAGGTGGGGGAGCCTATTCAGTTCGAGATACTAAGCATTTGTTTTTTCTTATCCCCGAGGCAGCAGCTGTTAACCTTTTCCAAGGAGGGCTGACCCCCCGGGGTCTGGCAGGGTGTGGGTGCCCTTGGGTGAGCTCTATGAGTCTGCACTGTCTCCCAGTGGACACAGCCTGAGGAGGGAGGTGGGAGCCTTGAATTCCCATCCCTCCTTCCACTTGCTCCATCCTGTGCAAGTCCAACAACACACCTGCGCATAGTTTCCCCATCTATAAAATAGGCCAGCACCTGCTCTCTCACTGGGCCAATGAGAGCACGCGATTCACGCTGATTCAGATGCTCTGAGGCTACGTGCTGTTTGGTTGGTAGCTCGTGCAGACGTGTGAGCGTGGGGGTGGGCTTGCTGACCGGAGTACAGAGCAGACCCACGGCGGAACCCCAACAGGAGGTGAGGGGGAAGCTCGCAGGTGAGTTTGGAAGTCCTGTTTCCTACATGGGCCTCCAGGATTGGGGAGGGGCCGAGGAAGAGGGGTACTGGGGTGACGCTGCAGCCATAAGGCCCGTGGCCCTCCCCCACTGCCAATGGTGTAGTCAAGAGCAGAGCAAGCAGACCAGGGGTCTTTTCGGGGTAAACAAGTATCAAAGCTGCAACGAAGAGCAGCAGTGGTCGCTGGTGCTCACCACCCACCAGGGGAGGTTGTTTCTTGTTTTTGTTTTTTTTAAATATATTTTTATTGATTCTTTACAGAGAGGAAGAGAGAGAGATAGAGAGTTAGAAACATTGATCAGCTGCCTCCTGCACATCCCCTACTGGGGATGTGCCCGCAACCCAGTTGTCTCAGTTTTTTTAAATGCATTTGCGTGTTTTTAATTAAATCTTTATTGTTGAAAATAGTACATGTCCCCTTCCCCACCCCCCACTGACCCCTTCTAGCCCGCTCCCACCCCCTATCCCAGGCCTTCACCACCCTATTGTCTGTGTACGTGGGTTATGCATATATGCATGCAAGTTCTTTGGTTGATCTCTTCCCACCTAGCCTGCCCCCCCCCCCCGCCCCAGGCCCACCACCCTATTGTCTGTGTCCGTGGGTTATGCATATATGCATGCAAGTTCTTTGGTTGATCTCTTCCCACCCACTCACCCTCCCTCCCCTGCCTTTCCTCTGAGATTCTGCAGTCTGTTGCATGCTTCAATGTCTCTGGATCTATTTTGTTCATCAATTTATTAGATTCCACATATGAGTGAGGTCATGTGATACTTCTTACTCTGATCGGCTTATCTCACTTAGCATAATGCTCTCCACGTCCCTCCAAGCTGTCTCAAAGGGTAAGAGACCCTTCTTTTTTACAGCTGCATAGTGTTTTATAGTGTAAATGTCCCACAGCTTTTTTATCCACTCATGTACTGATGGGCACTTGGGCTGTTTCCAGATCTTAGCTATTGTAAACTGTGCTATGAACATAGGGGTGCATACATTCTTTCTGATTGGTGTTTTGGGTTTCTTATATTCCTAGAAGTGGGATCACTGGGTCAAATGGCAGTTCCATATTTAATTTTTTGAGGAAAACTCCGTATGTTTTCCATAATGGCCACACAGTCTGCATTCCCACCAGCAGTGCACTAGGGTTCCCCCTTCTCCACATCCTCACCAGCACTTGTCATTTATTGATTTGTTGATGGTAGCCATTCTGACACATGTGAGGTGATGCCGCATTGTCATTTTGATTTGCATCTCTCTGATGATCAGTGACCTTGAGCATTTTTTCGTCTCTTGGCCATCTGTATGTCCACTTTGGAGAAGTGTCTGTTAATTGGACTGTTTGTTTTCCTTTTGTTAAGTGTATGAGTTTCTTATATATTATGGGTATTAACCCTTTATCAGATGTATCATTGCAAATATGTCCTCCCTTTTCATTTTGTTGGTTTCTTTTGCTGTGCGGCTTTTTGTTTTGATGTAGTCCATTTATTTTCTTAGTTTTCTTTGCCTTAGGAGATGTATCTGTAAACATGTTGCTATGAGAGATGTCTGAGATTTTGCTGCCTATGGTTTCTTCTAGGATTTTTATGGTTTCACAACTTACATTTAAGTCTTTTATCCACCTTGAGTTTATTCGTGTATGGTCTAAGTTGGTGGTCTAGCTTCATTTTTTTTGCGTGTATCCGCCCAATTTTCCCACATCATTTATTGAGTCTTTACTCCATTCTATATGCTCGTCTCCTTTGTCAAATATTGAGTGTAATGGCTTGGGTTGTTTCTGGGGTCTCTGTTCCGTTCCATTGACTTATATGCCAGTACTAGGCTGTTGTTTTTTTTGTTTGTTTTTCAGGCTGTTTTGATTACGGTGTCTTTGTAGTATAACTTGGTATCTGGTGTTGTGATTCTTCCAACTTTGTTCTTAAGGTTGATGTGGCTACTCAGGGTCTTTTTGGTTCCATGTACATTTTCGGAGAATTTGTTCTAGATATGTGAAATACGCTGTGTTTTAATAGGGATTACATTGAATCTGTAGATTGTTTTAACTTTCAGCCTCAAATTTGTAAATTGGAAGAATGTGTTATTTTAGTTATATTTTTGACAGGGAGGTTTCTGTTTGTAAAACAAAAACACCTCCCTCGCCCCACCCCCCACCTCCGCCCATTACAAAATGCAAGTCTGATTATGATGACAGCCCCTTGCTGTAAACTGTCTAATGGCTTGGGGGTTGTTCTAAAATAGACAAAAACCTTTCATCGAGACCAGGACTGTCCAATAAAAATACTATGTAAACCACATTTTAAAAAGTAAAAACTGGTGAAGTTCATTTTAACCTATTTACTTGACCCATCTATCAAATCCTAGTATTTTATACCTAGAGCGTATCTCATTTCATGTGGCCAGTGGCTACCCATGCGACAGCACAGGGCAGCCCTCCCATGGCCTGGCTGCTGCCTGCACCCTCAGTCCCTGCAGCCACCATCGCTCCCCCACGGATTCCTGGGAAGCTCTTCTCTCTTCCTTCTGGATCTAAAGCTGACTCATCCTTCAGATGTCAGGTCAATGCCCGGCCTTCAGCTTCTTTTCTAGACGCCCCCATCCCGTGTTTTTCTCACCACGCCCACAACTGTACTTTCCCGTGTACTTAAGACCACTCTCCCGCCAGCTGGTAACTCCAGGACAGGGACCATTGCAGGCTTTTGTTGTTTTAACATCACTCCCCAGGCTTAGCATCTTGCAGAGTAGGCTTTCAACCTACTGTGGGGCGGAGACTAAGTATGGTGTAATGTTCGTTGCTTTTTCTGCTCTCTGGGAACGGCTCCTTATAAAGGGACTCCTCCGTGTACCTCTGCTAGAGAACCCGAGACACAAAGCACTCAGTGCTGAAAATGTTTAAGTAGAAATTTAAGCACAAAGCTGGTAAATATTTCTTCCCCAGATTACGCACCCCTTAAAAATACTCAGCTCCTTCTCATGATTTGGGCTGTAAGGAAAATTACTCTTCAAGCTTGAAAGTAATTATTGCCCTTCGGTGACATTTTTCCCTTGAGAAGCTGCGGAGGAGGAAGGGGAGATCACTGTCCCTGTTTAACTGGCAGATCTGAGCGCCAAACGTGGAGGTGCTGCCGTTTCTCCTTCCTGTTAACACTTTTCCAGGGGAACAGCAAGCTCAAACCCAGTTGCCCAATGGATCCAGCTGATACCAAACTTGATGACCCCCATCTAGGTGAGGCTCCAGCCCCTCGACCATGTTGCAAAGCCAAACCCCTCCACCTTGTCACTATTGTTCCTTCTCAGGACAGTAAATTTGAACACTCCCTCTACACCACTGCCCCCAAACATGGTTGAATTATCCATTTCTCAGGGCCTATCTCTCTCTCTCTCTCTCTCTCTCACCTTGAAGTCTCGTCGTGTGTGTGTGTGTGTGTGTGTGTGTGTGTGTGTGTGTGTACGTGTGCGGTAGGAATCACTCGGGAGCCTCAGGCTACACATTCCCTTGCAGCTTTCCAAAAACCCAACCTAGTGCAAACAACTCTCGTGATGTACAAGGGCGATGTATTTAAATATCAATAGTATATTTCAAATCCTAGCCTGCCTCCAAACTGCAAGCTTTTTGTTTGTGGGTTTAACAGGCATACATCCCAGAGCCTGCCCAGCACCTCCCGAAAAACCTCAGATAATGAAAAGATTATAGCTGCCGACACAAGCTCCATATCTACTTATTCAGTTCTTGAGATTTTCTATGCTACAAAATTAATAATGTTGAACGGCTTTAAAATGAGAATTTTCTTTTACAAATGAATTTGCAGGTGATCTAGAGCTGGTGCTTCAAGTCAGAATTCAGAGCCCCAAAGAAAATGACTTCATTGAAGTTGACTGAACAAAGAGCTGCTATCAAAACCAACTAAAAGTGAGTTGCTGTGAACTGGAGATTAATCTAGCATATGAAATAGATCATCCCTCACCACCGAATTCCCAATAGCTCAGTGTTAACAGGCATTACATGAATACTTCTCTCACCCAACTGTCCAAAAAGCAGAAATTTTAAATACTGTGGGTACAGAAATGGTACTTTTTCATTCATGAATATGAGTGAATCTGACCTGAACCTGCAGTTTGCCCATTACCCATGGACCTTTTTAAAAGTTATTTCATGTTTTAAATTTGTTGTCACTCTGGCGAGATGACTGATTTGGGAAATAAATTCAAAGGCAAGCTCTCTACCTGCTCAGGCCAAGGCAACGGTGGGAGCCTCCATAGGCCTCACAGAAGCACCTCTGCACTGAACATACTCACCTAAGCCATGTTTTTAAGACAGCATGGCCCGACACAAGCCATCCTACAGTGCTATGTTCCCGAGGATGTGATATGGGTGTCAGGGGTCAATTCCCATGTGCCACCTCCATAACATATTTTCAATTTTTAAAACTTTGAGGGAAGAGAGGGTTAGAAACACCAATGATGAGAATCATTGATCGGCTGCCTCCTGCATGCCCCCTACTGGGGGATTGAGCCTGAAACCGGGGCATATACCCTGACCGGGAATCAAACCATGACCTCTGGATTCATGGGTCAACGCTCAATCACTGAGCCACATGGGCCAGGCTGATTTTGTTTTGAAATAGTGAGGACAATTTAGTTAGGCAGGGCTCAGGGTTGGTGATGTTGATAGCCTGGAACCATCATTTGTGCAAATGTGAGATTTTAGGTTGTTTTTTAGTGAATATAGGATAATCAATTGAAAAAATTAATGTTGGGAGGAAAGCTCACACTATCCTAGTAGCAGAACATTAATAGGTTTTACCTCGTGCAGCGGTTCTCAACCTGTGGGTCGCGACCCCTTTGTCGGTCAATCGACCCTTGCACAGGGGTCGCTCGCCTAAGACCATCCTGCATATCAGATATTTACATGACGATTCATAACAGTAGCAACATCACAGTTATGAAGTAGCAATGAAGATAATTTTATGGTTGGGTCACAACGTGAGGGACTGTATTTAAAGGGCCAGAAGGTTGAGAACCACTGGCCTAGTGGTTGGTTACAGTAAGATAACAAGGGCAGCAATTTAATTATCACAAGGATCAGAAAATAGCCATTCCAAGTTGTTAAACACAGCCTGCACCAATATATATATTTAAAAAATGTATTTTCTATGAAAAACTTAAACAGTCCTAAGGCTGCAGATTAATACAAAAAATTCGAGGTGCTTTAGGAGTAATTATAGTTTCACTTCATCCACAGGCTGTGAAAACTAATTTGAGTAAGATGCAAGTCCACTGAAAACTTTCTCATTTTAAGATTTTTAAGACACTGAAATGAACCAAGTACCAGAATGCTGTCTTTAAAGTTTCAGGACATATTTAGGGTAAAACATAGAATGATCTAGAATTCTTGGTCTCCCACACACTGTTAATTTACAACAGGGTGCCTGGCAGCTCCTAACTCGCCCTTTTACACCCCTCCGAGCTGAAGCCCAGGGAGGAGCGCCTGGCCATCAGAAGTCCTGAACTCACCCCAGGGGGATCCCCGTCTCACCTGGGGAGCGTGTTTGGGAGCAAGAGGGCCACTGCTAATCAACATTTCACATGTCATGGCGCCCCCACTAGGAGGAGAACAAGACCAAAGGCAGCAGGTTCTCTGAGGTGACAACCTAAGCAGAACAAAGGGGAGGCCCAGCTTTCCTTCCTGGAATGGCGTAACCTGAGAAGAGCTTCCTGGAAGCTGCTTTAACAGCAGAACAAAAGCATCCGCCCCCTCGCTGACATCCCATTTCTAGCTTTTAAAAAACGTTAAGTCCCTACATTTGGCACTCAAGGAACTGTACCTTTTAAATCTGCCACACCGGAGGGCTCATTTCACAAAAGACACTGTGAATACATCTATTTTATTAGGCACTACCTACACCAAAACCTGTCCCTTTTTAACTTGAAATTTTATTAAGAAATATCGTACAAACAGAAGCACCCAGGGTACAGCCGGAAGAAACCATGCACTCAATTCCATGTATTTAACAGCGTGGGCTGGCCTGCACAGAAATAGCAGCGAGTGGAAGTGTTCTTCTGCAGCTTGCTTTCCTGACCAGTCATCCACGTTCACACCTGTAGCTGTAGTTCAGGCTGACTTGTGTGGAATTCCACTGTAGAATATATCACAATACTTATCGAGTGGATTATTAATGGACATTTGGGGGCCTTTCCAGGTTTCTGTTGTTTTTTCCCTTTTCTTCCTACTACAAATGACACTGTTATAACATTCTAAGTCCACCTCCTGGCACACATGTGTAAAGAGTTTCTCTAAGGTATGTATTTAGGGGGTTGGAAGAGCCACAAGAGAAATTATGACACAGCCAGTGTCAACCTGTCTCCCATTTTTTCTGAATATTCTTAAACCTGTTGACAACTGATCGATTTGGGATGGCTGAGAGGAAGAGAAAGATTAACTATGAAACGCTCAAACGGCATTGCTAAAATAGGCACTAAAAATCTGATACAATGAAAACCATTTCTCAGCATTGATTTACTTGAAACTACTGCTAGGTCTCCGATGTTTCAAAATGCAGGAGTGAGACAGCAAGATTCACAACCTGTGGTAAACTATCATATATTATAAAAAACCACACATGCAGGCTTACATCCCCCCTAAGCCCACTTCCCCACAAAACACCACTCGGAAGAGTAATGGTTAACAGTCGTAGCTCCTGTAGAGGAAGAACAGAGGGACAGGAGAAGGAAAACATGGATCACTA
The DNA here is from genome assembly GCF_000327345.1 of Myotis davidii. Classification (NCBI taxonomy): domain Eukaryota; kingdom Metazoa; phylum Chordata; class Mammalia; order Chiroptera; family Vespertilionidae; genus Myotis; species Myotis davidii. The sequence goes on from NW_006298628.1 coordinate 1,038,037, forward strand.
AACACTACTACTGATGTATTGTTTGGAATTTTTAAAAATTTTTATTTTTCTACCGTTGCTTTTTTTGAACCATGTACAAGCACTATGATTGTGATACAAATTTTTTTAAAAAAGTAGTCAGCTGGGGTTCTTTGACACAAAAAAACTAAAAATCAGTCTGAACTCAAACTTGTAAATCCGAATGAAGTCCCATTCCACAGAAAGTGTGAACAATTCTCAAGTGTATTTCCTGTTTCATGCACTTAAGAAAAAAAATGTTTAAAAACATTCACACAGCTTATCTACAATGCATTTTTAAAAGCACAGAATGGATGCAAGCCCAAAAAACTTCTAACCTAGGTTGTGTTTTAACATCTCTAGGAACTTAATCGGAAGGTGGCTGAACCCTGCGCGTATGTGGAGACACGAACATACTACCTGCAGCAAAGTGATGCTAAAAGGAGAGGACAGAAACACCTAAGGTGGGCGATATGCCTAGTTTATTATAAGCTCAAGGTAAGAACGTATTTCAATTCGAACTAAAAAAATAAATATATTGTGATTTGTTTAAAAATAAAAAGTCTTAACAAAAGGGGTAGATCAATACAATGTACAAGAGTCTCTGCAGTTGGGAGGATGCCAGAGCAGGAGACTCAATTCCCAGGGCAATTTAAAAAAAAAAAGAGGCACAACAAAAAGTAAGCTATCAGAGTAATACTATAGGTGACTGATCAATTAAAAGTTCACCCATTTATTTTAATCAACGGTTTAAAACCTTTTCTTTTAGAGACATATGCTGAAATATTTACAGATTAAATGATACACGTGAGACCTGAAAATAATTAAGGGGGGGAGCAGGGGACAAACACACATACAAAATAAGATAAGCCTTGAGTATTACCAGTGATGAGTTTTAACAGAGGTTAATGATACTGGTTCTACTATGTGTATGTCTTTTATTGGCTCCCCTTAAAGGAAACATGCATTAACCAACTAGCAACTTTTAGGTCTGCAAGGCAGAAATGTATATTTCTTATACAGAGCCTCTTAGTAATCAAATTCATAAGAATCCAGTATTAAGAATCATTTCCCCTTAAGCCTAATAAATTTTGGGTGTTGGGAGTGACCCAACTTCTAGAGCTCCATAACTAATTAATCCTGGACACTTTAGGAGCCAGGCCTCCCTCCAAATCCCACATAACTTCAATATCAACCTAAGTGTTTGTAGAGATATTCATTTCCTGTACATTATTAAAATGTTAGCTATTCCAAGTGAGGCAGAAAGGAATAATAAACCTGGCATTTTAATACCTTAATAATAGAATATAGTAAACTGTCACTTTAAATTCTTTCTCCCTACAGGCAATCATGTCTAACTACACAAAGCAATGCTTGGAGGTGGCTGATTTTGTGTTAGACTGTTTTTCCATCCCATCTTAATTATCATGTGAATCATCTTTGACAAATTCAGATAACCCATTTGCTGCATCTTCAGAATCACTTAGGTGAGCCAGGAGTGCACTGTCCTCAAAGCATTTCATAGAGCCTCTGAATTGTCAGCTTCATGGTTTTCCAAAGCTGGGTGGAGAGTATTTTAGTAAATTCTGTGACAGTTCATTATGCCTATTGAAAAAATGGAGTGGCATAACACTGAGGCACTGACCTACTTGATTCCATGTGCTAGCTCTCCAACATGGAGCCAGATAACCTTGGGTAAGTCATTTAAACCACTTACTCAATTTCTTTACCTATAAACTGATGGCAATACTCGAAAACTATAAATCACAAAATATTATGACATGTAACGAGGTAATTTTATACAGTCGTTGACAGAGTGGGCTATCAATAGGAACTCACTACCAAATTTTCCATATGTGGCCAAAGGGGAAAGAAATCATCAGCTTATCCATCAGTTTTTTAAAAAATCCTTGTTAAACCTATTACACACCCATAGAAATTTACATTTGTATTCTAACAAGATTGGGTAAAAGAAATCTTGATACACGATTTAAAACAAAGACTAAAAATGAGTTAAAAGTTCTTGAATGCTCTTCTACATCATTATATCACAGCTAGAGGATAGTGATCATCAGATGGATGTGTTGAATTTACTACCACTAAAGATATCTCTCAGAGATGTAAAAATATATTCTAGTGCACTATACATCTTTGCTACTTAAAAGCAAAATTCAAATTTACTCTTAACTACCCCAAATTGAAGCACCATTATTAAAAAACATTTAAACTGTGGAAATTCTATAAAAATTAGTCTTAAACAGAGCCACATAAAACTGTGCACTAATACCTCTAGTGTAACAGTGTACCTCTTATATTTAAAACAAGGGACTAGTTCAGAGTCAATGCCTTTATTAGAAAAAGATGAATACTAAAACTTTCCAATGACAGAGACAATCAAATCTGTAACAGAAAGTCAGAGATACTTTATTTTCACTTCTAAATCCAAAGGCTAGGAAGAGCAGAGTTGTAAAAATGGAATCCCACTTAGTCTGATTCACACGAATACTAACGTTTAATCCTGTTTTCAAAGTCCAAGAGTGAAAACTTGCAATTAAACACTGAGCAAGCCACATGTTTAGGTAATATTTCTTAAAAAGTCTTAAAGAAAAAAATATGATACATGACCTAAGTTTTCAGTGGCATATATATATTAACACATGTTCTGAAATCTGGTAGGTCACATGAGTCCTGAATTAATTTTTAATAATAATAATAAAAAAAACAACTAACTGAGCTTTATACTTTTTCTATGCCACTATAGTTTTCTTTCACCTCATTTTAATGTCGGTCTTCACTTTATGCCGTTTTCAGTTTTCTTCCAAAAATCTTCGAACAGTAGTCCTATAATGCAAAATTTGGGGAAAAATGATAATTAGACAACATGTAAAAGGCAAACTTTTATGACTAAGTGTTGGCCCAGTCACTAACTGCTAATAATATGTATATGGAATGTTTTTGTATTCTTTTTCATTAGTGTAGTCTTAAAGCCATGTGCCTGTGTATACTTGCCTATGTGGGAATGGCTCACACAGACATCACATTATACTGCTGTCCTAGAAAAGGAATGCCACCGATAAATCAACTAATTGGTACTCCCTTTCATTAGGAATGTTCTATCCCACGCCACTAGCCCAAAGAATGAATAGTTTGTAGGTTTTAAGAACTCTGATAAAACCTGACTTTTAATAGTTCTTTAAAAACCCAAATTCATTCTGTATGGTTCATCAGTTCTTTACATTTCAGATTGAAAATGTCTATCCTTGCTATTCACTGCTGCTTTAAATGTATCAGCCAGTGACTATTCCTATATACCTATGGTTGACTGCAAAATTCTCCTACACAGTAGGAAATATTAAACACATACCTCTTAAAGACTTGAGAATTGCATTGAATGTAACAAGGCGAATAATATGAAGTGTTTATTGTATTTAAAATTCTTTAAAGATATCTAATTCTGGGCACCACTGCATCCCTACATACAGTTGAAAAAAAATTCCATTCTGTTAACATTTGATTTATAAGTTTCACGCAATACACAAAAAACCCCTCTGTGCTTCTTGTAAAGAACAAAAAAGATACACAACAGTTAAGCGTAAAGATCACAGGCAATAGCATTCAAACATGGATGTGGGTAGAGAAAGGAGTACCTGGCATGAGTACCTGCTTAGTTTGACTGAATCCTTGATTTTTAATTTGGCTTTTCATGGGCCGCTCACAACACCAACGCTGTGTGAGGTATGGTAGTCAGCTGCAATAATTCATAAACCCTACACTTCCATCAATCCAATGCTACTGGCTCTCGAGTTACAGAACAAACTGCATTAGAATGCAAGGCAATAAAGCAAAAAAACTAGAAACATCCTTGACAAAGAAATAACTAGCAGTTTAATTAAAACAAAGTAGTCCAACATGTGCCTCAGAAATATTTAAGTTTTTAAAGCAATGTCTCTGCCAATGTACCAACACAAGATGGACTTAATACCAAAAAGAAAAAAAAAACAGTTCAACCTTTTTATTTAAAAAAATAAAAAGAAATGACAGCAAAATCCCTAAAAAAAGGATAATTAACTTTTCAATGGCGACTATATTACAAATGTGGGCAATAATTTCCAAAGAGGCACACTAATGGGGGCACGAGTCTGCTACAAAATAGCTGAGACAAAACAATGTACCTCAAAATGTTTTGCAGGACTACACTGTCTTTTCCTTCAGAAGATGTATGTCTTCTTACTCGGCTTAGTTCCATCTTCATCTGTGCATACTTACGCTGCACTGTCAAACAGTAACAAAAAGCCCTAATCAAAGTGAGAAACAATACACTTACCTCTGTCTGATCTGAGGTCTTATCAGATCAGTTTTAATTGGACTGAGTGTCACCTTCAGATTTAATGTCTTCACTGGTCCCATTGACCTCATTCTTAGTATCACTTTCCTTTGATTCAGTGTTTGCGTCTTCACTCTGTTTTTCTCGACTACTGGACTTCACACTACTTTTTTTATCATCAGATCCCCTCTTTTCTGCCATAAAAGAAGACATTGATCATGGATTTTAAAGTAAAATACATGATACTTTGAAAAGTGAAACAATCAAGAGATAAAAAGACAATCACTTCCCACAGACTACAAAGTACACAGTTTGGTCAATTTATCAAAGAGATAAAATCAGTAATTTATGGAGCAGTGGGAAATCAGAGAAAACAAAAGGTAAAATAGTGGGCAAATTATCCAACTAGTAAGAATCTAAAGTACAGGTAAGTCCAAATCACTGCAGAAACTAAAATTTAAGTAAATTTTATTTAGGGTAAAAACCACCAAAAAGCAATGGGAAAGATATGGAAGACAGTACACAGAAGCTGTGTTCACATGAAGTAAATTTATTAAGTTAAATGGGTGAGAAAAGTTGTGTATTTAGTAGGCACGTTTCTCCCACTATTCTAAAGTACAAAAGATTGCTTACCTATCTGTACTAGAAGCCCGGTGCACAAAACGCGTGCACTGGTAGGGTCCCTAGCTGCTGGCCGGCCCCGCCCCCTGGTCAAACTCCGGGACAACTACTGGTAGAGGGGACAATCTGCATACTATGCTTTTTTATTTATAAATTATATCTGAATGCCCAAGGACAAGCCCAATGAAGGAAAGTGGGTCTTGAATCTCAATCCAAGTACTGAACTTTTTTACGCTTTGCTAAGTAATATTTAGGCCAACTCAAGAGTTGTTTTTCTAAAAGGAGACATTAAGTTCAACTCAGCTACAAATAAAGAATGAAAAAGCGAGTCTCGATGTTTTTCTTGTACTGTTTTCTTTGGAATGGTGAAGCCTCAGACTAAAGGTAAAAAGTGGTACACAGAATAAGTACAGGGTAGCCTTTTCAGTTCCAAGTATTACCTAACAAAAGTTTTCTACAGGAAATGTTAAAGCAACCTACAAACTTTCTGGGGAAAAAAACCCACCATTTTTCTCTCCTTACAACTAAGTTAAGAATAGCTGGTCTAGCAGACTAGTTCATAAGACAGATGTTTTAAGAGAAGCAGAACCCTTCACAGAACCTGGACAAAGGTGTTAAGACATAATATTAGTAACTGGGAGAGGAATGGTAATGAAAACAAAATATGCTATAAGGGACACCATCCAAAGAATGTAAGAATTGAAGATCTTATGTGAAGGAGCACGGTCAGTCCACAACACTTGCAAAACGCACAAAGCAACGTCCAAGTAGCTGACTGCAGGACTTGCTTCACATCTGTCTGTCCACTTATGAGAACTGTGCCAGTGCCGTGTGCTCTAACTGACCTTGTGGGAAAGTCCTCCCTTTGTGCCTTATGGGCTTCTCCGGTGCACAGGTAGCTTCAATGAGGAAGAGTCGTCTTGTTGCCCCGTAGAGGACTAGTAGTCAGTCCAATAATCTTATCTTCTGCCCTATGTAAATATGGTAGATCTTAATAGTCCTAAGGACATCCACAAAGTGTGGTGGGTTTTGGGGCTATGGATTAAAAAAGGGAACTCTCTTGACGAAGAGAGTACCGTAATTGGTCGGTGGTAAGAAAAATGGGTGTGAGAAATCTCTTTTCATTGCGGAGTTAGAGAAAGTGCTCCCATCACAGCACCTGGAGTGGTGAACTCCCTCTTACTCATTGGCATTATCACATGTTGGCGACTGCTCCTATCTGGCCTCAAAGTTCAGACCTTCAGTCATTTATATACCTGGGAGTGCCTGAGTGGCAATTTCAAAAGCCAATAAAATCATACCATCACTTCTAAAAGAGGCCCAAAAGTTAAAAATAAATCTATCACAGCATACTCAGCCTTTCAAGATGGATCTGATGCAGTTTTCTCTGAATCAAGCCTTCTATCCTTCCTCAATATCTCACCAGGTAAATCCTGGTTTGTCCATATTCTAAACACAACACATCTTAGTTTACTTAAAAGTTATATTACATTCCATGATGTCATTAAATTAGGATTATAGCTAAGCAATTCAGGACATCTTTTTTTATCCAGAAATTACGTAAGCACATCTGTTTTAGGCCAGTGGCTTTTATTACTCAACGTTGATCCCAGATAGCTATGAAAGCTTGCTAACTTTTGTCCCTGAGAACCAATCCAACTATTTTAAGTAACATGAATGATGTTATACCAAAGAACTTTAGTTCTCAAAGATAAGTGATTAATTTGATCTCTGACATCAATATCTGCCTCTTAAGATTTGACCCCTCACCCAAAAATACATTGTACAGAAAGTCTTACAAAAATGTTGGGTAAAACTTTCTCAAAGCTAACAGTTATTCCTGTGTAGCCTCTGAATCACAGAAGTAACTTCTGAACTTAAATGGCAAATACTAAAGCTCATGCAAGTTTAAAAAACGGTCCCTGTTTCCTACGTTTTAACATTTGCTCCATGTTGTAGAAAAAGCCAATATATGTAAATATATTTTAAAAGAAAGTGAACTGATTTAAGGAAAAATAAAAGCAAAAGACCAAAAATAAGTTTACTGTTTGTGCTGCTAGTTCTCTAATTCACTCCAGCAAAAACCCGAGTCTGACCCCCTCCAACCAAAAAAACCAGAACAAGCTGGTTCCATAAAGAAAACGATGAACAAGTACCACATGAATGTCCAGTACAATAAACTCAAACAGTAGCACACACGCACACACATTATGTGGTGACCAAACATGGACACAGGCAGAACAGTATGGAACAAGCAGAGCCAAGAAAATTAGAAATAGGCCCTCTCATTCCTAAATGTCATGCAAAGCAGAACAGTTAATATAAAAGACGCTCAGAGAATCTGAAGAAAATGAAGAAGACCTCGATTATTAAAAGAATTATCTTTCAATAAAGGCTAAGTTAAAGGATGAAAATATCCTTGTGAAAACATGCCAAAGACAAAATGAGACAGTTCATTAATAGTGCACAATAAACCAAATACTAAAATGCCACAGAAAACAAAGTAGAGGGGAAACAGCATGATGTTTCATTAGAAAACATGGTTAAAGTTAAAACACATGGTAAGATACTAAACTTCTGTGAACTTAGAAGTTAATTACTGCCCTAGCTGGTTTGGCGCAGTGGATAGAGCATCGGTCTGCGGACTGAAGGGTCCCAGGTTCGACCCCCAGTAGGGGTTGTGTAGGAGGCAGCCGATCAATGATTCTCTCTTACCACTGATGTTTCTATCTCTCCCTCTCCTTTCCTCTCTGAAATCAATAAAAATATATATTAAAAAAAAAAGTTAATTCCTGAGTTACATGAATGTTACACATGAGGACCAATACAACAGTATACATTTACTCTGCAAGACATATTATGGAACACTACAGCAGATTTTTTTTTAAATGCTGCCAATAACCAAGTTAATATATTCTACAGCTTAAAAACACCTAAAAGATAATGCAATACTTAGGATAATCTAGATCAGTGGTCGGCAAACTCATTAGTCAACAGAGCCAAATATCAACAGTACAACAATTGAAATTTCTTTTGAGAGCCAAATTTTTTAAACTTAAACTATATAGGTAGGTATATTGTTACTAACTTAATTAGGGTACTCCTAAGGCTTAGGAAGAGCCACACTCAAGGGGCCAAAGAGCCGCATGTGACTCGCGAGCCGCAGTTTGCCGACCACGGATCTAGATGATAAGACTTCAGGTTATAAATTGAATAATGTAGTTTTAATGTGTCTTAAGAAAACACCAGGTCAACTGTCATTCTCACAAATTAGAGCAGGAGAGGGGACAATAATGCCCATCTCCCACTGAATGGTGATCACTGTTAAGTGAATAAGGAGTATAGCTTAAAAATGGAACCCAGCCATTTCAAAGAAGATTGAGGAGGCAAGAGTGTAAAAATAGTACTTGATGAATCAAATTCTCACATAAACTAACCTTTCTCCTTGGATTTTCTATCTTGTTCTCTGTCCCGACTTTTGCTCCTGTGCTTGTATGACTTTCGATCCCGGCTTTTTGATCTCCTTCGATCTCGACTACGAGATCTATGCTTTCTTTCTGATCTATCATGGCTTCTGCTTCTTCGGCGATCTCTACTTCTTAATAATTTAAAATGAAAGGAAAGCAGTTTCAGCTGATATTACAGGAGAAATTATATACCACTGAATAAATAATAAGATTAAACTAAATTTCCCCTTAATAGGCAAATGAATATAATTTACTAAACCCATTTACACTAGACATCTTAAGAACGGAAAATCTAACTTCAATTTTTCAAATAGTGCTAAGATAGTTATCATGCTCTTTGACCCCTTCTTTAATCACAACTCTAATTAAAAGTTAATTTCATATTTTTGTTTTTAAAGAATTAGTTACGTTTTAGTTCTTAATTATGCTTGATGTTGTTCAAAGCAAAAGTAGATAAAAACTTATGATTTAAGTGTTTTCTTAGGACTACTGAGAAGTATTCAAAAGACCGCCTAGCCCTAAACGGTTTGGCTCAATGGATAGAGCATCGGTCTGCGGACTCAAGGGTCCCAGGTTCAATTCCGGTCAAGGGCATGCACCTTAGTTGTGGGCACATCCCCAGTGGGGAGTGTGCAGGAGGCAGCTGATCAATGTTTCTAACTCTCTATTCCTCTCCCTTCTTCTCTGTAAAAAATCAGTAAAATATATTTTAAAAATAAAAAAATAAAAGACCACCTAGTAAACTCACTTCCTAAGTAAGATTGCGTCAAACCTCCCCAGACTGATGGGAAATTGACAAGAATTTGCCTTGAAGATGGATTAGTTCACTGATTTAACTTTCATAATCCATCCTCGTGCTTAATGATACTTAAAACCATCCCAAGTATCAAGGAATAACAAACACTAGTAACTACTACTGTTTTTACTAATGCACACACTGCACCAGGCACTGTCTCATGTGTTCTACAAACCTGCTTCGCCTTCTTTCTCTACTTCGTGACCTTTTGTGGTCCCGAGACCTGCTGCATCTTCGGTCAGAAGTTCGGCTTGAGTGGCGACTCCGTGAACGACTTCTCTTTCTTCTCTCCCTATCGCGAGCCCTTTCTTTTTCTCTCTCTTCCTCTTCTCTTCGTCTTTTCCTTTCTCTTTCTTCCCTTTCTCTCTCCCGCTCTTTTTCTCTTTCTTCTCGTTCTTGCTTCTCTTTTTTTAAACGCTCATCACGATCAGGTTCTTCAGTTCTTTTTCTTAATTTTTCCTAAGGAAATAAATTTTTTTAGAGCTATAAACTTTAAAGACATTGTCAAACAATGGTTATCTAACATGGAGCATTTGTAGACCAACTTAGAAAATTTTATGCCTTAAAGGGAAATTCCAACACCACATACATACACAAGATATCATTATGTGACTAAATCCTCAGGAAAATTCTTTTCCCCAAATTCATGGAGTGAAGACAATAAAATACTTTTCTAATCTAACTGATTAAGCAAAGTTTTATAGGGATTATCACTGCCTCAAATAACACACTAACAAAATATCACCAAGAGGTTTATATCTATGTAATCAATCTTTAGCCATAATAAAATATATTAGCTATCGCTAAAATATATGTTTAAAAGAAACTTACTTTTAATTCCTCTACAGTAGTTTTGATTTTGGCATAGCCCATGTGCTGTTTTCCCATTAAATGGTCATCTACCCGGGACTGAGCATCTCCTACGATCAAAAAAGCTCCACACACTTCACAAACTTCCATTTGTTTTTCTTGGGCAGCAAAACTTTCAATTGTCTAAAATGATAAATCAGCTATAAGAATGTCTGAGGACGAGAAAACAAACAAACCTCAAAAGAATACTTAACATTTACAGCAGACTTAATTTTGTGAACTGCTATTTCCCATCTCCCCCAGCCTTAATACCAGCAGCAACTGGGTATACTTTTTAGAGGGAAAGGGTGACAATAGTAACCACTCTTCATCTCATCTAGGAAATGCTGAGTCCTCACTGCTCAACTGTAACCACTGAATTATCTGCACCACCTTGAAAAAGTTAATCTTTTAAAAAGCTACCTATTTTATACTCTATTAAATTCATTTTTTGTTAGATTCAAGAGGCTAAAGGTGTCACTTCCATAGTAAAAATGTTTTTCAAAATCACTAAGGTATTAATTGAGCATAATCTGAACATATCCTACTCAGCAGTTGGGAACCAATTGTATTCTACCATCAATATCCATGAATACATATTCTCTAATTAAGACAGTTTATTAAAAGCTGAAGATATTTTCAGAGTATACCAATATTAAAGATTAATATGTATCGAGTAACTTATTTTAACAACAAAAACCCCCACAAATACGATAGTTCCGGTTTGCCCAATCTTCACTAACACTTGATATGGTCAGTCTTTTTTATTTTAGCTATTCTGATAGGTGTACAATAAACCCAAGAATACTCATGATGATATAAGGCACCAGTTGGCAAGCCAGCAGCTAGAGGCCTATTTTTGTAAATAAAATTTTATTGGATAAAAAGCCTCGCTCATTTGTTTATGTATTGTCTAAAGCTACTTTCATAAAGGCAGAGCTAGGTAGCTGCCTCAGGACAGTGTGGCTTGCAAATGTATTTATTATGCAGCTCTTTGTGATAAAGGTTTGCTGATTCTTGATGGAGGACACTAGAAAATTGTTTACAGAGGGTCTCAAACAAAAATAGGTTCCAGTAATTCACAGCAAACAGCCTGGGCAAATCAAAATGAGGTTGCTACTCACCGACGTTGTGGACCTAAGCAATTCTCTCTCCTCTTTTAACTGTTCAACTAATTTCATCATTCCTTGGGCTTCTTCTACTTTTCCTTCAGATCCTAATTCTTCAATCTAGGGTGGATTAAATCAAATAAACACATTCAAGCTCCTTCCTAACGAAATCATCCAAATCCCCCCCCTCCCCGTGCTTCATTAGCATGGTTATTTGGGTCTTTGTTTGGTTTTGTTCACTAAAGCCTGTTTAATTTACCCTTTTGATTTTTTATAGCATTAAGAAAGTTTACTTGACATGTAATACGCTACTTATTTTAAAGTGCACAATGTGGTTAAGTTTTGACAACACATGAAACCAATACCTTCATCTAGATAATGAAAACTTCCATCACCCCAATAGATTTCCTTATGCTTCTGTAGTATCTCCTCCCCAAACCACCGATTTGCTTTCTTTCACTATAGATTATTTTGCATTTTGTAGAATTTTATATAAGTGGAGCTATGCACTGGGGGCCCCTGCGGAGCCTGTGGCCTGGCTTCTTTCACTCAGCCTAATTAACTTAAAATTCATCATACTGTTACGTGTAATCTATCTATATAAAATCCTAATATGCAAATCAACTGAACAGCAGAATGACCGGTCACTATGAAGTGCACTGACCACCAAGGGGTAGAGGCTCAATGCAGGAGCTGCCCCCAGCCAGCAGGCCCCAACTGGTGGTGGCAGCAGGGGGTGGGGCCGGCACCAGGCCAGTCAAGGTGGGTGAGAGCGGAGGCCTTGATCACTCTGCCGGTCGCTCTACAGATCGGCCCTGATCGCCCGCCAGGCCTAGGGACCCTACCCACGCACAAATTTTTGTGCACGGGGCCTCTAGTTCCTTTATATTACTGAGTAGTATTCCATTGCGTGGATACATCATAATTTGTTTATCCATTCACCTGTTGATAGGCATTTTAGTTGTAGGTTTTTGTTTTTTGCCTACTATGAATAAAATTGCTATACACATTGTATACATTGGCATACAACTCTTTGTGTAAACATGTTTTTATTTCTCTTGGGTAAATATCTAGTAGTGAAATGGCTCACGGTATCTCCTTTAACTTAAATAGATAAAACTCTTCTGCAAAGCAGTTGTACCATTTAATATTCCAGCAGCAGTGTACAATAGTTCCAGTTTGTCCACAGCTTCACTAACACATGGTATGGTCAGTCTTTTTAATTTTAGCTGTTCTGATAGGTATACAACTAGTACCTTGTTGTGGTTTTAATTTGTATTTTCCTAAGGATATTGAGCACCTTTACACGTGTTTATTTGCCATCCTTCTATCTTCTTTGGTTAAATGTTTATTCTAAGTATTTCTTTTTTTTTTAAATATATTTTTATTGATTTTTTACAGAGAGAAAGGGAGAGAGATAGAGAGTTAGAAACATCGATGAGAGAGAAACATCGACCAGCTGCCTCCTGCACATCTCCTACTGGGATGTGCCCGCAACCCAGGTACATGCCCTTGACCGGAATCGAACCTGAGACCTTTCAGTCTGCAGGCCGATGCTCTATCCACTGAGCCAAACCGGTTTTGGCTATTCTAAGTATTTCTTGACACTAATGCACACAGTTCTTACCTGTTGCAGGAGTACATCAATTTTATCTGTTAGAACCTGAATTTTTTCTTCATTTTTGCCTGTTGGGCCAGCTGCCTATTGAAGACAATAAAATGTATTATTAAATAGTAAAGAACAAAAGTAAACATTCAAACTCTCACATATTGTTTGTATTTAATAATTAAAATGTTGAATCACAAGGATAGTAACTCAGTTATCTTTAATTTCTGTTAGTCAATTACATACTGTCAGTTACTAACATTTAAGAGAAAAATCTGATTACCAAAATCAGTATTACATTTACTAATAAAGATTGAAAAAATGCCTTTTAAATAAGTTTTATGTCATTTTAAAAGAACACAAAGTAATGAATGAACTTGAACACAAGTTTCAACACTAGAAAGTTCTCCAGAGAACAAGGACACTTTACAAAGATTGTAAATTAATTTCATTCTCACCCCAGAGGACTGCTGGTTTTGAGATAATGCCAAACGAGCATGGCCTCGTCTAATTCTACGTTCTACTTCTGCAAGTAAACTCTGTAAGTATCGAAGAAAATCTCTCTCATAGCCAACTTTCATGAAACGAGAGCTCTTTTCATACCTGATAAAAATAAAAATAAACAAGCATTAAATTTTTTCCAGATCTCTATTCATTACAAATCACATATTCTACCATGACAAGTCCCATAGTTGCATTTAGGCTAAAAGGTAAACTAGGTATTTAAGAAGTAAATTTTTAGTTGTCCCTCCTCCTGGTAAAGGGAAGGTGGTATTTAACATTATGTTTGGTTAAGAGCATAGGTTTTACAATCAGGCAAATCTAGGTGCTTCGATACCAGCTCTACTACTATATTTGATCTGTGACCTGGACAAGTCTCATTTATAAAACCAGGGTGTCAATAAGCAGCTGTGACGTATCATTATTGGAAGCTATGACTTTCTGCCACCCCCAACTAATGAATAGGACGGACCTCTATCAGGCATTCATTTTACACTAATTCCAATTATTTCTTTAATCCTTTTCCTCTTTAAACCAATGACTGGGAAGAAGGGAGATGGGGGATGACCAAAAACAAAAGTAACTTACTGTTTTCGTAGATTTTCATCATGAATTTTTTCACATGGACCTGAAGAAAAAAAAAAACGAGAAATATGAATGTACATAAAGTATTGGTGACCTTACCAACTTTTCCTCTTGCTAAAATAAAAAGTTCCTTCTTCAAATAAAGGGGGAAAAGATTCATTTTATCATTTGAGTAGTCTGTAGGTACCTAAATCGAGCCTAATGAATAATGAAGCAACATGCCCAAATAAGCACACGAAAACTGTTTTCCTTAGTCTTAGAGATCAGTATAATGGAGAGCAACTGTACGTTAAGAAAAGAGAGAGCGGGAGGAAAGAGAAAATTGTTCCTTACTGCCACCCAAGAAAAAAAACTCTGATGAGGGTGGACTACTGGTCAGAACCACCACTGACATTTTGTTAATTTTGAATATCTGCACATGTAGTCAAACAGTACAAGACTAGCACCCTAGTCTCATCCCTTCCCACCTCTAAAATGCTACCAATTTTAACTGTTAGCTGTTTCTTCTGGATATTTATAAAGTA
>NW_006298628.1:1052456-1060743 GCF_000327345.1 Myotis davidii
CTTCATTTGTTTAGTTTTCTATTTACTTCCAAATTCTTCTCAAACACTTTAACTCAGCTATAGAAACTATCTCAACAATAACTTCCTTCAAGATTCAAAACATATCAGAAAATCAGCTTCAGTTTCTTCCATGAATTTTCTGATCTCTTCAATATGGGCTGCTTATTTTCTAAGCCCACTAACAGAATTGTCATCCTAAGAAATTCCTTTTCTGGTCTGTTTTGAATGCAGTTTACTGGATCTCTTGTTTTTCTCCTTCTTTATGCCCTTGTGTTGGTGTAATTTCCAGGGAAAAGGTTCATGGGAGGTATATATGTTGAGATCTTGCATGTCTGGAAAAAAAAAAATCTCTTTTCACCCTCACACTTTTACCTTTGGCCATAAAGCCAACCTAGGTAAAAATATTTGTCAGTCAGAATCCTCAGGGTGTTTCTCCAATGTCTTCAAGCTTCCAGTGTTGTTACCGACAAATCTGAAGCCAGTCTGATTCACAATCTTGTGTGCCCCACCCCCAAGGTGTTCTGAAATTTCACAATGGTGTGTCTTCTTGGTATGGATCTTTTTCACTTACTGTGCTGAGTACATGAAGACCACATTCAATCTAGAGACTAACATCCTCCAGTATTGCAAATTTAAAATTTTTCTCCTTTCTGTTTTCTCTATCTAGACCAGTGGTTCTCAACCCTGGCTGCACATTAGAATCACCTGGGAATCTTTTTAAAATCCTGATTTCTGGGCCTCATCCTCTGGAAATTCTGTTTCTTTGTTATGGGGTGGGGCCACAACATTAGTAACAAAGAAACAGAATTTCCAGAGGATAAGGCCCAGAAATCAGGATTTTAAAAAGATTCCCAGGTGATTCTAATGTGCAGCCAAGGTTGAGAACCACTGATCTAGACTCTTACTTCAGCTATTAAGAGAGCTGGGCTAATATTTTAAATATTTTCTGTCCGATGACCCAACACTCCAGCAAATTTTCTTGATTTTATTCTCAAAATTTTCCAATGATTTCATTTCAGATTTCTCCAGTTCTAATTTCAAGAACTCTTTTTGGTTTTTTCAAAAGTTTCATTTTTATATAGCATCCTATTCTTCCTGATATCTTCTAATTTCTCTGATACTAAATTTAGTTAAAACTTTGTTTTCCTTATGTCTAACTCCACTAAATTCTTTTTCACCGTTAGTTTTGGTTAATCTTTCATGTGGAAGGTTTTCTTCAATGTCTGACTGGTGTCCTTGCCTGGGAAACACTTCCAACATCTGACTGGAAGTTGGTATGCACAGGCAGGGTTTGTCAACTAATAGGAGCTTTACCCACTGGAAAATCAGGCATCAAGACTTTCTTTTAGAAGAACTCCCCAAGGATCAGTACCTGTAGATCACTTCTCGGGAACTGTTCACTTTCTCTAAAGAATCCTCTTCTCTTCTGCCTGGGGAAAAACATCTGGCTGTATTCTTCTAGGAACAGGGCAGAGGAGGGAATGGGAAAACCCCACTATTAAGAATATAGACTCAGTTAATCTCTCACAGTCTTCAATTTTACTCTTTACTGCCCTGTGCTATGTCTGGAGTCCCAATATCTAAACTCTTCCAGGCCTGATATGCTCCTAATGCTATAGGGCAAGCATTGTGCTTAGTGAACTTCTCTTTTATGGTTCTAAAACAATACTAGTTATGTACAATCCTTGGGAGAATAGTAAGTCAGTTGTTTTGTTGTTGTTTTTAATCTTGTGGTTCAGTTGAACTAGAGTCTCTTTAATTTCTCCAGAAAGTAACCCTCAGGAATGAGAGAGGAAGAATCACCATATGCACAGGTTTTAAGGGCTGGATCACCTAGACTAGTGGTCAACAGAGGGGTATTATGTCCGTCTCCACCGAGACATTTGGCAGTGCCTGGAGACATTTCTGGTTGTCACAATTGGGGGTTGCTATTGGCATCTAGAGGCTAGAGGCCAGGGATGCTGCTAAACATCCTATAAAACACAGGACAGACCCCTAAAAACAAGAAAATTACTCAGCTCAAAATGTCAAATGTCAAGGTGGAAAAACCCTTAACTAGACTTTCCATTTTCAGTCCCGTGACTCAACTCTGCCTTATGGTACCTGGTGCCTCCAAATCCCGAGTCTGTCCACAGTTTTGCTGATCAAACACTCATTTCTGTTTAATATCCCCTTCTGCAGGCTAAATTTTAGGGTACAGGTTTCTCTGCTCTGTTGAGTTTGTAGCTACTCTTCCATCCACTTTGTCATCTTCCAAAAATTTGTTGACATTTCTAATGATATCTCCTCTTCCATTTATACCTTTTTTGTTTTTAAAATTTCATTTTAGTGGATAGGATTCAGGAGGGAATGTAAACAAACAGGTATAATTAACTAAACTGACATTTATTAATAGGTCCAAAATCTAAGCCAGGAAAGAAATTTCTTTATCAACAATCCTTTAAGATAAAACTTTTCAGAATGGTAAAGTGCCATTTTAAATCATAAATTTGATTGTTACATAGAAAATTCACTTACCAAGATCTGAACGAGTATTTGTGAACAATTCCGCAGGACAAAAACCACAGAGATAATATTTACAAACCTAGTGAAGAAAAACAAAGGTGCTTAACCTTAACTTTTAAAAATTTTCAGTTTTAAAACTATATAGGAAAAGGTGTCAAATAACTATTTTCTCATTTCTGGATCTTCATCTTTCAACCAAGTAAGTATAAGAACAATTTCATTTGTTAGACCTTTATTAGTTAGGTGATTAGTGGCTTCTGGACTCCTGCATTTCAGTGAGATATGTAAGACTAACAAAGAGATACCAGCTTTTAAAATCACTAACCACTGACGTCCGCCGCCCCCCCCAATAGCAACAAGTATGGGATGATATCTAGAAAAAAAGTATTTGTTTTTTATAAAAAACAAAAAAACAACCAAAACACCCTACACTGTTCTTATTGTTCTAACACTGTTAAAGACCCGAACCAATTTACAGAACCAAGTCATAATAAAGATAACATCCAATTTCTGCTTTTGATACTCTACTCCCATTTTAAATCTATCATGTTGGCAACAGTTAACCTATTATTTTGAAACTGTCATATACATTTTTTTCATTTAAAAATCAGGAATACCTGGAAATTTTACTGATGGGGGTTAAAAAAAAAAAAAGAATGCCTATCACTTTGTAACCTTACTCACTTCTACCATGGTTGAACCATTCGCAACCACGGTGCCAAAAGAATTTTTAAGACATGCAATACCCAAATTTAGTCAGGGGCATTGACCTCTCTTTCCTTAGATTGTTTTAAAAAAAATGACAACAGCCAACACAACAATAGCGTGTGATGTGAATGGCAATTATACTTTTCTTTTGGTCACAGCAGCAAAAAATATATTTTTTGGTGTGCCGCAGAATATTAGTAATTAGTTTGTGTGTGCCATGAGATGAAAAAGGTTGAAAATTGCTGGCTTAATGACTACTCTGGCTGGAAACAAATGCTTCTTTTTAGCTAAAAGAGTTGAATTCATTGAGTGGGTTTTTTTTTTTAAGAGAAAATGTTTACTGTAAGAATTTATAACAAAAATATTCAGTCCCTGATAACCTACTGTGTCAGGGTTCAACTACACCGTGTTCACACTTTCTATTGTCATTCATTTGCATGCCTTTTATCACATATACACCTTTGCAGTTATGGTTCAGTCTTTTTACTGCCTACTCAAACTGTTGGTAACATTTTAATCAGTTTTCCATAGCATGCCCATCTAGCCATATGCACCCCCCTCCCCTCCAAAAAAACCCACCAAGAGCCTTAGCTATAACACTATTTAAGATTCCTCAGGCCCTAGTAACACTTGTCTTCTCTCCCACTCCTTCAGGCTAATTCCGACTAATCCTTTAGGTCCCAGTATTTAAGGGTCATTTCAGGAGGCCTTTCCCGAATACCCCAAGGCTGGGTTAGGTGCACCTCTCATTTGTGCTTTTCTCCATTGTGGCACTCATCACATTGTGTTATAAAGTGCATTCACTCCTTCATATCTGCCACCAGACTGTGTTCTCTCAGGCCAAGTGCTGTATCTATACTATGCTATATACTACTATAGCTTAAGAGCAATACACTTTTGTTGAATGAATGCAGGAATTCCCCCAATTTACAATTAACAAATGAGAAAATTAAGCATAATTTCATAAAATAAGGAAGCACTACATTACTAACTTAAGCTACTTTTTCCCCTTGTGAAGAAATCAAGTCTAATGATACAGTACACACCCACACTTTCCCTAAAGCAATCAATCAAATACCTTAACATTTTCAGTGTGATAATAGCATTGTCCTTTTTTTTAGTCTCTGTATTTTAGAAATACATAATGGTATCATTAAGACTGAGTGATGAATTCTCCAAAATAATGGAAGGGGCAGAGAATATAGAGGAAATAATATTGGCCATGTGTTGATAATGTCATATTGGGTATGGGTACATGGAAGCTCAAACTATTCACCCTACTCCTTATGAATGCTCTGAGGAGAAAAAGTAAACAGCAGTTAAGAACACATATTAACACAGACTGCTGGCAATTTCGAGAAGCCAACACTCACCTGCCTGCCATGCATAGAGTAAGGCAGGAGGAAATGCCTGCATTTCTGACAGAAGAACATTCTGGTGACTCTGAATTAAAAATATCTAGTAAAATACTTGAACGCTCACAAGTAAAAATGGTGGACAGAAGTCTTAACTGTTTTTTTCTTTTCTAAGTAACTTCCAAAGTTGATGACAATGTTTGTTAACATTTTGAAGATTTTAGAAAAGAACATTTAATTCAATTCCCCCTTTTAAAAAATGTTTCAGAGAGAGGGACACTGATTTGTAGTTCCACTTAATTATGCATTCATTGGTTACTTCTTGTATGTGTCCTGACTGAGATCGAACCCCCAACCTTGGCATGTCAGGACCATGTTCTAACCAACTGAGCTACCTGGCCAGGGCTCAATTCCCTTTTTAAATAATTAAACCTCCACTGAACAGAGGGCATACTTCAATTTAATAAATGATAAAAGAAATCTCATTTTAGGTATAATGAGAATTAGAGTTAAGTCAACAGTTACATAATTTCACATTTGGGTTGAGATCTATAATGTAAAAATCTCATTTTGAACTACAAAATTCTTATCTATTCTGTTAATAACAAGGCTTCTAATGCTTTCTCTGGCAAACACTGAAATCTTCTGTGGACACTAACTGAAAGATGCTCTCACTAGGAAGTTAAAATCATATGCTTTCCTCATTACTGCAGTTGGTTAGGATTAACAAAACTGTTTAACGCAAAATACAATCACAAGGAATAAAATATTAACAAACGAGGCAAAAAAAAAAAAAGGTGTCAATGAATGCTTGGAACACTAAGGCTGATTTCACTTCAGCTGAAAACTTTCCCTCAAATCCAAAGCAATCTGCAAAGGAGTTGGGAACACCTGTTAAGTACTAAAGGCCCTTCCCAAGACTCACTTTTGGTAGTGGTAATATGTACATCATTACAAATAAATGAAAGGTGGATAATGTGTATCAGAGATGCACCTTACACTTAAAAACGAGCTTTCCCAAGTGCTACTCACAATTAAGAGCCCAGGACTAAGAGGTGGGTTAGGAAGCAGTAGAATGCTTAAGAGGCCATTATAAAATATGCAGATTTCTGGAGCCTTCCCCCAGACATGCATAATTAGAATGGGGTCAGGGGTGAGATGCAGAAATCCACATTTAAAACAAATTATACAGGTCCCATATAGACATCTAGGAATGACTTTTAACAATAAGGTAAAGACCTAGCGGGGTAGCTCAGTCGGTTAAGAGCAACATCCTGATACACCAAGGTTGCCGGTTCAATCCCTGGTCAAGGCACATACAAGAAACAACCAATGAATGCATAAATAAACAGAACAACAAATTGATGTATGTCTCTCCCCTCACCCCTCTTCTCTCTCTAAAATAATAAATGTTTAAAAATTAAATAAAAAACCCACTAAGGTAAAAGTTTCCATTTCAATCATTAAACAAAATAACTCCATCCAGCCGAAATTGCTTTCCCCAACTAGTGCAAAACTTGCAAAGAAAAAAATTTCAATTACTATAGGAATGGAAATGGAAAAATATTTTGAAATATCAGGTTACGATGGTGAAACCCCTACATTTATATGCAGGAGTTGCCCTTACTCCAAGATTTTAGCACTAACAGCCAGCATAGAATAGCCAAATGACCCGGAAGTGGAGCCACGAACTTCCCCAGCTTTATTATACCCTCCAGTAATTCTGACTTATTTAGAAGAGGCCATGTGCTTTGTTCCTGGTCAACGCCAACCTTTCCCCTGCAGTCCTGAATCTGAAATACTAGTAATTGACTTTTTCAAATCTCTGAATCTGGAACCAAGTGCAATCTGTCATTAAAGGCATAAATACTTTGGTGACAAGTATAGAAAGTTAAATCAGCGAGAAGCACTTAAACTGAAAAGTAAACAGATTTAAAACAGCTGAGATGACATAAAACCTAAGTTGCTATTCTGAGAGCCTCATTGCTAATGTTATAAACCTGTAACTATAATGCAATGTGGGAATAGATACCACCACGGAAACAAAGTTTCTCCACAACCCTGTTCAAAAAACCAAGGAGGTACAGCATAGGCGGCTCTAGTCCACAAGGAGGCAATCAAAAGCGATTTTTCCTTTGATTCAAAATTGATAATTGTCTTTTTTGTCATCAACTAAATCCTTTTCTGAGGGAAAACTTAGATGGAAAGATTACTGAGTTAAGTGGTAAAGGAAAAAGTTACCTCATGGTGAAAAAGAAATGCCTACAAAAAAAAGGGTTAAGACAAACAACAAAACTACTGTCTCCTATTTAGACAAATAAGGGGGGGGGACCCCAAAATATTAAAAACCTACAAACTTTCTAAAAGCTTCACTTCTCTTGAGGTCCATGCCAAATATGGGATTCTACCTTAACCCTTCACACTATGGAAATCAGGTAGCATCCCGATCCTTTAAACCAGTGGTTCTCAACCTTCCTAATGCCGCGACCTTTAATACAGTTCCTCATGTTGTTGTGACCCCCAATTTCATTGTTACAAATTGAATATAATTAAAGCATAGTGATCAACCACAAAAACAATATGTAATTATATATGTGTTTTCCGATGGTCTTAGGCGACCCCTGTGAAGGGGTCGTTCGACCCCCAGGTTGAGAACCGCTGCTTTAAACACACATGCATGTTTTGATGCACGGAAAGGACTCGGGTGGCACCAACTTGTTTCCATGTGCTGCAAAGAGATTTTACTCTAGCCAAAGCCTGTGTTTAGAGAGTAAGCAACTAACTTTAAAAAAAAAAATTCTACTTGTTTAACCATTCCTTCATATTTTGATCAGCGACTGCCTTTAAATTACCATGTTGTTTGATTATAAGGGCAAGCCAAGTAAAGCTAAAACCCTACGTCTGTTCTTCAGGTAAGACTTAAAATAACCGTTATTGCTCCACGTTCAAAACACCTGGAACACATGAGGGTCTTTTCAGAGAACCGACGGCATGGAAGTGTGAGCAGGGCTACCAAGACTTGGCATCGCCACTTAACCGGCCGGCAGGTCCCGGGTGGGCGAGCCTCCCGAGCCTCACCCGTGAAACTGGGGGTGTAACAGTTACCCTCACTCACAGGGTCAGAGAACCAAGCGAGTTTTCTAAGAGCTAACTAGAACGTGCTGCTATCCAACGACATTTGCAAACAAGCCTTTGCAAATACGGGTGAACCCGACCAAGTTAGGTCCTCTTTAAAGATTCATTTCCCCAGATAAGCCTCCATTCAGAAATCGGACTACTGTCCCCACGAACCCTGGCCAGAAACGTCGGTCTCGCTACGTCGCTCAGCCCAAATAACGGGAAGACGTGTGCTTTTCCCTATTCCATTATGAAATGAAGACTCTGGAGCCCCCGATACAGTAACTCCTTCCCCGCGTGTCCCCTGCGCTGCCTCGACACCAAAACCAAAACAAATCATCCCTCCTGCCCCGACCCGGGCAGACTCCTCCCTCCCCGGCCTCGCTCCCGGCTCCCACCAGCCACGGGATCAGACACCCGACAGCGTCGCGGTCCTGGCGCCCCGACGGGGCCCGGCGGGCCCCAAACCCCGCCGCCTCCCTCCCCCACGGCGCCCGGGCACAGGCCCAAGGCCCGCGGGACTTACGCTCTCGTGGTCCCACCGCACGTTGCTGCGCTTCTCATCCGGGGCCAGGTTTCGGTCCCGGCCCATTAACTCATTT
>NW_006298628.1:1060783-1065000 GCF_000327345.1 Myotis davidii
CGCGCTGTGGCTCGAGCGCCTTCACGGGGATAAATCGGAGCCTCCGTCTCGGAGCTTCAGCACGGTTCCGAAATGGAGGAAAGAGCCGCATGTCCCTGTGTCCCACGCGACCACCCGGTGCCATCTTCCCGTGGAGGAAACTCATTCCACGTTCAGACTCCATTTTCCCAGTTCCTGCGCTGCGAGGGGTGGAGGCGGGGGAAAAGGGGGGCCTTTCCACCTGGCCTGGTCCTCCCACCCCAATTCCCCTGATTCACGGGGTGCGAAGTCAGGGCACAGATAGGCGGTTTCTACATGCGAAGTACGGAGATTCGGTCCTGCACCTGATGCCTCCCAGTCTGGAATTTTCTTTTTTTTTTGTATTGTCGATTCATTTATTCAATTACCTGAGTACTTACTATGTGCCAGGCACGCTCTTGAGGCTTGATGCTAAGCTCGGAACCTTTCAGACACAGCCCTGCTCCCATAGACCTTGAGGATCAGTGAGGGAGACAATCAGTAAAGGAATATCAACTCTGTCAGTATAAATTGGGATACGGATGCTAAAGCCAGATTTCCTGGGTTAGCAATCCCAGCTCTGCCATTCTGCCTTCCTTTCCCTCCCTGCAACATGGGGCTTATGATAATAACTAGAGCAGCCGTGGGCAAACTACGGCCCGCGGGCCATCCGGCCCGTTTGAAATGAATAAAACTATTGAAAAAAAAAAGACTGCACCCTTTTATGTAATGATGTTTACTTTGAATTTATATTAGTTCACACAAACACTCCATCCATGCTTTTGTTCTGGCCCTCCAGTCCAGTTTAAGAACCCATCGTGGCCCTCGAGTCAAAAAGTTTGCCCACCCCTGAACTAGAGGCTCAGTGCATGAAATTCGTGCACGGGTAGGATCCCTGGTCTGGCCAGCAATCAGGGCTGATCTGCAGGGCCCCCACTGGCACCCACCTTGGCCGGCTTGGTGTTGCCTGCTCACCAGCCCCCTCCTACTCCCTCTAGCCCCGCCCCTGCCCCCACTGCAGTTGGCCTCCCTCTACAAAGCCATGATCAGCGGGGGATGGGGGGACCCCTGCTGGCACCCACCCTAGCTGGCCCTCCAGCTGAGGGCAGCTCCTGTGTTGAGCATCTGCCCCTATTCAGCTTTTATTATATAGGATAGTCCCCTACAGATACAAAGTTACTGTGAATATTAAGTGAATTGATACAATGTAAGGCGTGAAAAACAGGCCTCACCCATTCTGAGTCCACTTAATCATTAGCTATATGATCAGGGGGAAAGCAGGGTCCTCTCAAAGAGTAAATAAGAAGTCTCTCTGTGGAAATGACTTACGACCTAAAAGACGGTATGGCTCCAGCCAAGCACAGTGAATAGAAAAGAATTCAAGGCTATTAGACGTGAGCAGAGCAAGGATGATGGGCCAGGTACAGAAACTCCCTGGGGCGGGCAGAAAGCCCCAGATGCCTAGCAAGGGGCGAAACTGGGGAAAGGAGACCCTTGCCCCCAGGGTGGCCTGTCCTGCTCTAGCATGTCATTCACTGGTCATGTGGTTTTGGACCCCAGATATTTCATATCCACAGGCAGGCAGTTTAGACCTCCTGAACTTTTCCTCCCTAAAGACGACATCTGGGCCTCAGTTGTGCCTCAGCTGTACCTCAGCTCCCAGGCCCAGAAAAGCAGCAACAGCCAAGTGACTCCGTGGCTGCCTCAGGACCAGCTACATTGACTAATGACCCCCGCCCTGGCACCAACCAATCCGTGGAGACCAGGACCCTGAAAGAGCACACCTGGAAAGCTGATGACCATTCTATTAAGTCCCTCCCTGAGACCTCCCCTAAGATTTCCACCTGCAAGAAAGAGATAAATATTCCTCTGCCATTCCCTTTCCCTTCTCCTCCCCCCACAGGCAATTAAGCCCTATCCTTGAAGGGACCCCATGAGGCTTGCAACCAGGGGAGCAATGGGCAGTGGCACCTCATACCAGGTAACCCCCTGAACCTGTCTCTAAGGCCCCCTTTCCCCTGACTTCTCAGTGAGCCCAAGCAGCCCAGCCTGGGCCCTCCTGTTGCTTCTTCCGTGCCCTTCCTGATTTTACTATCCTCAGTGTATTTTTGCTGCCATCATTGACCCAATAATCCCTTGGCTCGGTGCTGTGCAACCCTTCCCTTTGGACATCGCAGTCCTCATCCCCTTCCCTTAAATAAATTCGCTTTTTCTTTATCCACCATCTGAGATGGCTGTTTAGCCTGCCCAGGTATCACCACGTTAACCTTTCAAAGGCCTCATCCCCAGTACTTCAGAATGTGACTGTATTCAGAGTTAGCGCCTTTAGAAAGATGGCTAAGTTAAAAGGAAGCATTTAGACTGGGCCCCAGCCAATATGACTGGCATCCTTAGAGGAAATTTGCAATGAGCCAGCGATGAACACAGAAGAAAGATCATGTGAGGCTGCAGCAAGAAGGCGACTATACGCAAGCCAAGAAGAGAGGCCTCAGGAGAAACCAAGCCTGCTCTCATTGATCTTGGACTTTGAGCCTACAGAACTATGGGCAAGTTCCTGTAGGTCAGATACATTTCTTACTTATCTGTGTGTTCCCAGATTCCTGCCTAGTATGGAGCAAGTAGGAGGTGTTGCAACTTCCCTTTCCAAGGTCACCAGCAATCTCCTTGTGGACAAATCCATTCTATACTTCTTAGCCCTCTCTTTCTTGCCTTTTCAGCAGCATTTGACCCTGTAGATCACTCTTTTTGCCAAACCCTCCCACTCCTTTGCTTTTCCCCTTACTATTCCAGCTGCTCCTCCTCAGTCTCATTTGAGGATTTCTCAAATGTTGGCTAGTCTTAGGGATTCTATCTTGAGCTGTCTCCTCTCAGCACTCAATACGCTGTCTTGGGGCCATCATCTCCTTTCCCATAACTTCAGGTAGCACCCTTTGCCGATGACAGCCAAACCCAAATCACTAGCCCAGAATGCCACACCCATATACACAGCTATTTACTGGGTATCTCCACTTAAAAGAAAGTCAGAAGAGAAAGCACAGGCTCTGGAGTCTAGCTGCTTGAGCTCAAAGCCTTGCTCCCTCACTAAGCTGTATGGTATTGGGCAAGTTACTTACCTCTTTGTGCCTCAAATAATGATTAGTAATAATGATAATGATAATGATGGGGTTGTTGTGGGTACTAAATGAGATAATTCATAGATAATTCATATGCAGTACATAGTGTAATGCCTAGCAATCCCATATAATAAAAGGCTAATATGCAAATTCTCCCCTCCACTGGGAGTTCACGCAGGGGGCAGGGCCGAGGCCCCTCCCCCCGCCAGCCCCACCTGATTGACCCCATCGGGGTGGGCTGGCAGGACCCCACCCATGCACAAATTTGTACACTGGGCCGCTAGTAGTAGTAACAAAAGACCTTCAACAGATTCAAAAGTGAATTCATCACCGTACCTGAGACTTTCTCTTCATTCTTTGTTCCAAATCTCAGTAAATGGCAACACTATCCACCTAGCCAGAACCCTGGGTGCTATCTTTGTTTCCTGACCACCACTGCCCTCCTCTCCTATCAGGGGCTCTTCCTGGGCTTAACCTTGTTGGAATATACCTGTGACCCATTAAGTGTTTCTGATGTCCAGGCTTGACACATATTCATTCACTCAATCCATAGAACAGTCCTGCAAAATAGGGGCTATTATTATCATCCCTATTTTGCAGATACAAAATTTGAAGCACAGAAAGACTTAGTAATTCATCCAAGATTATATGAGAGGCAAAGTGGGGATCAACCACGATGCCATATGCCATACTGTTTCTATTGTAATACTGACCACATTCTGTGGTTTCCCTCCTCTCCCCTGCTAGGCTATGTGTTCTTTTAGTAACTCATCCAAGATTATATGAGAGGCAAAGCGGGGATCAACCACGATGCCATATGCTGCCATATGCCATACTTTTTCTGTTGTAATACTGACCACATTCTGTGTTTTCCCTCCTCTCCCCTGCTAGGCTATGTGTTCTCTGAAGTCTCTGATTTGTT
Organism: Myotis davidii; assembly: GCF_000327345.1. Classification (NCBI taxonomy): domain Eukaryota; kingdom Metazoa; phylum Chordata; class Mammalia; order Chiroptera; family Vespertilionidae; genus Myotis; species Myotis davidii. The sequence continues at coordinate 1,064,816 of NW_006298628.1, forward strand.
TGTAACAGCATCTTCAGCGACTAGAACAGCACTCAGCAAAAGGTGCCTGCTTCATACACCCAGGGAGCTGGATAATCCCTTAGAGCTAAGACAGAGAATAAATAAATGGAAAGCAAAAGAATAGCCATTGGCTTGCATTCAGTCATGGCCAGGATCAGAGGGTTTGTTTGTGGAGAAGGTTTTTG
>NW_006298628.1:1065818-1066260 GCF_000327345.1 Myotis davidii
CCCCCCCCCGCCCTTTCCACGCGTCTGTCCTCCCTGGAGCCTCGGGGGGGGGGGTGGGGGGTGTCTAAAAATAGCGCATGAATCAGGGCGGCAGACCCTGCGCAGCGGTTACGTAAACAGGCGGCGCGGCCCGGAGCCAGGGCGGAACGGAAGTGATCGGGGTCGGCGTTGTTACTCTGAATAGGGTCCCCCGGAGCCGGCCTGCAGGAGGCGCGGCCGGGGCGGTGGCCAAGGTCACAAGCCTAAGTAAGTAGTGTTTAGTCATTCAACATGTATTTGTTGAAATCTTACTCTGTGTTGCATTCCGTGTCCAGGGAAACCAGGGAGAGACAGACAGACCTGTTCTAATTCTAGTTGGGGATTAGATAATGAACCAGAAAATAAAACAAGATTATTGTTGGCTTTCATTAAAGTAAAAAAAAAAAATTAAACAAATAATGGG
>NW_006298628.1:1066523-1068835 GCF_000327345.1 Myotis davidii
CGGCCTGAAGGGTGCTGGCTGTGGTTCTCGCGCTAATTGGGAGTTCACCCCAATTCCGGTGTTGGATTGTTTTGCCATAGGACCTATGGCATAGGTGCTCCTGCAGAACACGTGTGTACAGCCAAAAGCATTGATGAATCTTATCAACTAGCACCATTTCTTTTCTCAAGAGCAGAAAAGAAAAATCACTGTTGTCCCTCTGCAGCAGTGATTGCTGCTGCCTTCAGCTGCCTGTTGAGGGAAGACTCATTCATTCATTCTTTGGAGTGTTTTGCTTTGTCTTCCTGTTACAGTTTCAAATAGAGAATTTGGTCTAAGGCTTTAGATACTTGCCTGCACTTAAGTCCTTCCCGATGAAATAAGGAGTCATTTTAAGATGTGCTGGTGGTCCAAGTTTGAGTGTGAAGTTACTGAATGTGTTATTCTGCCCTCTTCACGTTTAAATTTAATTTTTTATTTGATCCTGCCTATTTTGCTAGCTCAGAGTTAAAGTTAAGTTTGCAAATGTTATCTTTTAAAAGTGGAATCATGCATTTGGAACTGAAAGGAACATTGGAGATGGGTTCCTCCCCAGAGAGTAACTTGCCCTCAACACAACTATTAATGTGATAGCCGGGACCAGACCTCACAAATCTATCTCCCTCCTTACCCTAAAGAAAAAAGCGGGAGTAGCTGTTGAGAATGCCAGGAAACAATAGACACAGCTGCTTTGTTTAAAAGTGTTTGCAGAAGAGCTTGCTGTTCTGTGTGTGCCTTTCCTGAGCGTTTCTGGGCGGTCCACCAGCTGGGAATCCCTGTTCTGGCCCCAGGAGGCAGCCTTGTACAGATGAAGGCTTGCCTGCAGGCTCTTCTTCCTGCCTCACTGTTTGAACTTATTAGAGTCACTTCATTTTCCAATTATGTATTTCAGGAGAGTGTTGTAAGCGTCTAACGAGATGAAGCTGCGCTTGCTCAGCAGCACACACGAGGTTCTAAGGGCTTTACATATATTATGTCATTCACAACTACACAGGGACATAGCTTTTGTTATTCTCTCCATTTTACAGATTAGAAAACTAAGGCCCAGAAAGATTAAGTAATTTCTCCCAAGGTCGTAAAGTTGTACTATCTAGTGGAGCTAGGAAATGAACCCAGCCTTGGACTCCAGACCCTGCTTTCCTGACCGTTGTGCCCGCCACATGACAGGTGCTGTTTAGAAAAGGAACTACAGGCCCAAGGTCCCAAGGACAGCAAGCCAAGACTTGATTGCAGTTTAAGCCCCTCCCAGAAAGGTGACTGTTAATCAGATTAGGAATTTCCTTATCAACTCAAGTGAGGTTATCTACCTAGTAAGACTCCTGCTGCTCCCAAAGAAAAGTGCACTTGTCTGAAAAATACAATGATCCGTCCTTGTCTTACATCAGCAACTTTCTTGTCCTGCTCAGTTTCTGCCTATTAAAAACCTTTCATTTTTTTTTTTTTACAGCTTCTCAGAGCTCCCTTCTATTTGCTAGATGGGATGCGTTCGATCCTGAATTATTTTTAAAAAATTTTAAATTGATTTCAGAGAGGACTGGAGAGGGAGAGAGAGATAGAAACATCAATGATATGAGAGAATCACGGATTGGCTGCCTCTTGATTTCAGAGTGGACTGGAGAGGGAGAGAGAGATAGAAACATCAATGATGAGAGAAAATCATTGATTGGCTGCCTCCTGTACACCCCCCCACTGGGGGTCAAGTCTGCAACCTGTGCACGTGCCCTTGACCAGAATCAAATCCTGGACCCTTCAGTCCACAGGTTGACGCTCTATCCACTGAACCAAACTGGCCAGGGCAATCCTGAATTATTTAATAGAGCCAATTAGATCTTCAAATTTACTCAGTTGAATTTTGCTTTTTAACAATACTCAGTTAATATAAGTTGAATCTGAAGTAACCTGAAGAAGCTTCTCAGAGATTTATTGGGACAGATGTCTAATCGCCGCCTCAAACTCAAGGTGTCAAAGGTTGAATTCCTGGTTTGCTCTCATCCCCTAATTGCCCCAGGCCTGCTCCTCGGGGTCCTCATCTCAGCGTCTGAGGTGCTCAGGCCAGAACCCTCAGTGCCAGCTTTGCTTCTGATCTTTCCCTGACACCACAGCCACTCAGCCGGCGAATTCTGACCACTTCTCACCGGCTGTACCACTACATCTCTGGTACAGAGTTGCCATCATTCTATTACCTGGGTCATTGCAGTGGCCTCCTAACTAGCCCCCTTCTACCCTGATCCCTGACAGTCTTCTTCAACATAGAAGTCAGAGGGATCCTAACTTAAAACATAATTTGCATCATT
>NW_006298628.1:1068903-1081350 GCF_000327345.1 Myotis davidii
TATGAATCATAATGTAAATATCTGATATGCAGGATGGTCTTAGGCAACCCCTCTGAAAGGGTCATTTGACCGCCAAAGGGGTCGCGACCCACAGGTTGAGAACCGCTGCTCTAATGGCTCCCATCTCACTCTAAGAGCCCACGGAGTCCTACAGTTTCTACTCCTGTCCCCCGATCCTCCCTACCTCGATGCCTCATCTCTGCATTTGCCCCTTGCTTTCTTCATTCTGCTCTCTTGGCCTTGCTTTTCCTGAAACATGAGGCACAGCTCTGAGTTAAGTCCTTTGTGCTTTCCCTTCCATCTAAAATACCTTTGCTTCCTCTCCTCCTTCAGGTCTCAGCTTAGATATAACCGTGGTGAGCCTTTCCTTGGCTCCTCAGTTTAAAATTGCACCATACCCCTCCCCTGCCCCTAGCATCCCCTACTTCCTTTCCTTGCTTTATTGTCCCTATAACACTTCATAACGCTTGAGAATAGCAAGCATACTGTTTGTTTTGCTTATTTATTTGCTGGCTGCCCCAGTTTCTTCATCTGTAATATGGAAGGAACATTGATAATAGTACTGAACTCGTGGGTTGTTGAGAGGATTAAATAAGTTACTATCTGTATTGCTTTTAGACCAGTGTCCAGCATGGGAAGCATTATATCTGTGTTTATTTTATGAGCAGTGTGCTGGATAAAGATTACCTAAGAAAAAACCGGATACTTACTCTCTAGCAGAATGGTTACTGCTTTCAGTTCTTAGTTGCTCAGTAACCACAATTTCAGCACTGATGAATGATGCCCAGGGCCTCTGGTCTGAAATACTTCCCAGCACTAATGGGATATTCTGACTGCAAATTTAAAGCTTAGAGTTGAGGTTCAAAGACAGAACTCCCACGTCGACTATAATTTAATGTCATGCATATCCCTTGGCTTTAAGGAGCAAGGATAATGGCTCAGGAAGAATCTGAAAAGATGGCCTGGTTGCAGTGGCTCTGAGTTATGACTGCCCAGAGCCACACAGGTCTGGACTGTAGGTGATTAGGGCACAGGGCTGGGGAGCCGTGCTGCCTTAACCCCACTTGACAGGTGCTACTTTAGTTAGCTGGTTTGTCCCAGAGTGTCAGACCCACTGGCAGCCCATTACCTCCTTCCTCTCAAGCTTGTCATGAACAAGTTTGTCATGATTTACTACTGGCAAGTGAGCACTTACTTCCAAAGGGAACATATTTTTCTCATCATGCTCCATTCATTTTTGAGAGCTGCTTATTATAATTATTTACTTGCCAAGCCTATGCTACAGACATCCACACACAAACACACCGTTGGCTGCAGTTTGCCCAGAATGCACTGGATCCTTCTACTAGCAACACCTACCTTGTTCTTGGTTCACTCACTCAGCAAATATTAATTAAGCACTTGTATGTCTAAGTAGACCCTTCCTTGTCTTCGTGGAGCTTACGTTGTAGAAGTCTAGATCAAGACTCTGGCCTTATTTTTCCCAAATTGGTAGTCATATCGTCATGGAGTGCACCTTAAAGGCACTTGAATAATCTAATTCTAATGAATCTATTGTAGAATGCCACTCTGGTACATCAGGGGAGTTGCTCCCAGCCAGACAGACAAGCTAGCTTTCTGTAAGTCATAGATATCAGGGTACCCAGGGTAAAATCAGCTTTTTCCTGGAACCAAACGAACTTTCTAGATATTATATTTCTCAGGTGAGTGACCTAATTCTCACTATGGTACATATGTTCTATTCTTTTCCATACCTGTATTTGCCTATAAGCACTAAAGGTATTTATCTCAGTTCAATTAGAGAGTTGGTGAATGAGGACATTTCAAAACAGTGGGGAAAAAGTCTTCCTTCCATGATATCATTCAGCTTTGACAATTGGGTATGAATTTAGTAGCTCTGAATCATTTCTGTTAAGATAGAGTATTTGCTGGCATGTTAATTATATTTCTATACAGTGTTAAAGTAACAGCCCTTCAGTGTGTACATAACCCCTATGTGTACAATATTAAAGAATTAGTTTTACTTAAATGACTATGGTAGAAGAGTTCTTGAAATTTTGGTGGTTGATGTACATTTTTAAATGCCTTAGGAATTAAAATCTGTAGTGCCTTACGTATAAGCAGATGAGGGTGTGTTTGTAGCCTTCTGGAGAGAACAAGAGAAGCCAACATTCTTAAAAATGGAAATTTAGCCCTGGCTGGTTTGGCTCAGAGAGTGTCGGCCTGTGGACTGAAGGGTCCCAGGTTCAGTTCCGGTCAAGGGCACATGCTTGGGTTGTGGGCTCGATCCCCAGTAAGGGGCATACAGGAGGCAGCTGATCAATGATTCTCATCATTGATGTCTCTCTCTCTCTCTCCCTCTTCTTTCCTCTCTAAAATCAATAAAAATATATTTAAAAATGGAAATTTGGAAACCCTTCTTTTTGTGAGTGTGAAGGAAAGAAAAAGAGGAAAAGATTCAGACAGGAATATTCTGTATTACTAGTAATCATTTTAGTGGCAGAGCAAGCTTGTAGATACAAGATGGTTATTTGCCTAATAATATTTAATCTTCAAGTGATAATTAATGCATATGAAGCCAGTTTCTATAGTCCCTAAAACAGAAATGTACCAACATAAAAATATATTTTACAGAGATTGGGACAATCAAATGAGCAATACTGATAGACTAACACTCAGCAATACCATTAGAGTTATCCAGCCAGCCAGCCTGTCAGCCTTCTGGAAGCCATTGAAATGAAAGCTCCTAGGACAAATTAGTTTCTCCCGAGGGCCAGCAATGAAATTTAAAAATAAATTTTAAGCATAGTAAATATTTGATCATCTGCTTTCTGTAAAGAAAAGTTGAGATTACTAGCCTGGTTTCCTGGTCCTAGCTGAACTCTTGCATATATTTATTTGCTAACGTGTAGAATTTGAAATCCCAAATCACCTCTCCTTTTTAAATTACTCTCCCTCCCCACCCTTTTTTTTTGGGACAGGACCTGTTTACACTGGGCCTGTAAACGCAATCATGGTCAGGTGGTCTCTTACTTGTTAAAATCAGGAGCCGACAAAGAGATTCTCACCACAAAAGGAGAAATGCCAGTCCAGTTAACGTCAAGGAGAGAAATCAGAAAGATAATGGGAGGTGAGTCTGAGTTTTGGGGCAGCTTTTGATTTTGTCAAACTGATTTAAGACGGGTAGTATTATTGGCTGTATTCTTTTTTTTCTTTTTTTTTTGGCTGTATTCTTTATGCGATTCAAGCAACCAGTCTGCTTCTAAAAGCAGAGACTGTATGACTGTGCCAAGATAGTAATTCTATGTTGTTTCTGGGAAGGTAGGCATTATAAGTTTTTTAATCTGTAAAATTTAAGATGATAAAAACGGTAATTATAAACCTAATGAAATATTCTTTTTCTTCTGACTTGAAGAGGCACAGAACACTGACCATGGCATTCTGTCATATACCAAAGCACACTAGGTTTCACAGGACACTCGATTCTTGCCCATTTTTGAAGGACTATGTCTAGGTTCTGTGTTTTCCTCTTTTTCAGTGGAAGAGGATGATGATGGTGACAACCTCCCCCAGATGAAGGAGTCAGACCTGCCCTTTGTTCCCAACTATTTGGCCAGTCCAGCTTTCCCTTTTCTCTACACCCCCGTGGCAGAGGATTCGGCCCCGCTGCAGAATGGGGACCCCTCCACACCCCCTGCCACACCCCCTGCCTCGCCCCCTGGAGACGGCTCCCCTGCATTGCTCCCCCCTGGGGACCCTCCCCCGCTGGGGGCCTTTCCGAGGGACCACACCTCTTTGGCGCTGGTGCAGAATGGGGATGTGCCTGCCCCCTCTGCTATCCTCAGAACACCGGAAAGCACAAAACCTGTTTGTCAGCCACCCGTGACTCAGAGTCGATCACTGTTCTCTCCCGTCCCGTCCAAGCCACCAGTGTCTCTGGAGCCTCAAAATGGGGCATACGCAGGACCAGCGCCAGCATTCCAGCCGTTTTTCTTCACTGGAGCGTTTCCTTTTAATATGCAAGGTAACTCCTCGTCAGCAACCGCCTCTGCAAATGGGCAGACAGAATCCAGAGCTCCAGAGCTTTCCTTCCTGGGCTTTTGGGGGTGGAATGTATTTATGTTAAGTATAATTGCAGATTTACAGAAAAGCTGCAACACTAGTACACTAGTAAGGAACTCCCTTTCCTCAAATTGTTTTGCCTTTTGCCCCTTTACCCTGAACTGTTTAAGTGTGTATTTCCTAAGAATAAGGACAGTCCGTTACATAATTATACACAACACAATGATCAAATTTAGGAAATGTAACCGTGATATAGAATACTGTTTTCTAATCCATAGTCCATACTTCAGTTTTGTCAGTTATCTCAGCAATGCCCTTCATAGCCACCTCCACTCCCTCACCTCTGCCCCTGCCCCTGCCCCGATCACCCATAACATTCAGTTATCGTGTTGGTTTAGTCTCTAATCTGGAACATTTCCAGCCTTTCTCTGTCATTGTGGACCGCAATATTTTTAAAGAGTTCAGGCCAATTATTTTGAAGATTATGATTTCCTGTCATTCTCTATTTACTAGTTGGTATTCTACTGTAAAGAAGGGCTTTCTTTTCTCCTCCATTTATATCAGCATGAATGCAGATTCTTATTCTATTCATTGGGTTATAATCCATTGCTATTACTTTGATGTTCAAATGATGTCACATTTGTCCAGAGGGCGCTTCTTTAAGCCAGTTCTTGTGTCCCTCGGACATGTCACATCCTTCTTGGACCATGACCTTACTCTCTTGTACAGCAAGATGTTCACTCCCACAGCCAAGGCTCCTCCCTTGGTAAGGTGCACTGTACTCACATCATAATTATACTTTAATTTTTATTAGTAGCTTTTTGCCCTTTTACTGCACTTCATACAAGGAATTTCATATTTCATCAATACCTTTAGATCCACAATTGTTAAATCTTTTTAGAGTAATTTATGTACCATATCTTGCCTGTGCCTTCTTTTCCCCTCTCTCTCCTTCCCTGCTTATATGTAGTTTAACTCCCAAACCCATTCTTAAACCTTTACCTTCTTAGTTCCAGCAGCAGAAATAAATGATCCTCTGTACAGTTGTGATGGTTGTCCCCTCCCCAGCCCACCTCCACACCCCCTTTTACTTTAGAAGCACACACAGGCTTAGGTGCAGGGAACTGCCAGAAGAGCCAGAACTGGGCTTGAGCAAATCTTGCTGGTGCCTAGCTTTTCCTCATTGGGTGGCACAAGCATCTTCTGGAAAAGATCTTAAATTACTTAGGCTGATTATGCCAGAACCATCCATTAACATTTCTCCCTCTTTTTTTTCTAGAGCTGGTGCTCAAGGTGAGGATTCAAAACCCATCTCTTCGAGAAAATGATTTCATTGAAATTGAACTAGACCGACAGGAGCTCACCTACCAAGAATTGCTCAGAGTGAGTTGCTGTGAGCTGGGTGTTAATCCAGATCAAGTGGAGAAGATCAGAAAGTTACCCAACACTCTGGTCAGAAAGGTAAGGCAAGGCCAGCTAAGCCTGAGTGGTTAGTTGCTTTCTGCATTTGGAAAATACCCAGTTTCCTCCTTGGTTATGAGTCATAGTTGAAGAAATGAAGATAATAGAAAAGGAGAGAAGGGTTGTTTTCCAAATATAATCATTGAGCTTTCTTTCTCTCTACTGGGTCGATAGGGACATTGGCCTTTTTGGTTTTTGTTTGTTTCTTTGTTTTGTGGCCTTTTTGAAAGTTGTAGGATCCCAGAGAGAATATTCTGACGTACCATTCACGTTTTCATTCAGTTGTTTCTGTGTGGCTCTATAAGGATTATCTTAGTGCACCGTCAGAATGAGGTTAAATTACAGGGCAAATCCACAGGGATGCATGTGTGGTTCTCCCAGCATCTCTGGGCTTTTTGAGCATCAGGCTCTGCTTCTCAGAGCACGTGAGTAAAACTGATTCCTGCGTTGCCTCTCCCTTCAAGGTGTGCTCATCCGATAGCAGCTGCGGCTAATGGGTTCCACTGTTCCAACCAGCTCACGCCCTGGGCCTTTCCTGCACTGTCACTGACAGCCTGCCGCAGGGATTTTTGGTTTTGTTTCTGTTTTTGTTTTTAGGCTTTAAAATGAGCCAAGAAACTGATAACAGTTCAACACAGCATACCAAATAGAAAGAGACAATGGCTCCTCTTAATCTGATTAACCTATTTTTGTTTTAGGACAAAGATGTTGCTCGGCTCCAAGATTTCCAAGAGCTGGAACTGGTTCTGACAATAAGTGAAAATAATTTTCTGTTCAGAAGTGCTGCATCCACACTGACAGAAAGGCCTTGCTACAACAGGAGAGCTTCAAAACTGACTTACTAATGCCACAGGGACTTTTATCACTGAGTATTGTGACAGCGCGTCACCTCTGGGCCAAGGACAAGCCATTGATCTCAATGCCTTGGATGCTGGAGGGCGCTGGTGCCACTGAGTCGTGTACACTAACATTGTCCTGCCAGGTAGGAAGCCCCTGACCCTCAAGCAGTGGTGCCACTCTTCCAAGCCTCTTGGTGCACAATAAACCGATTGCTCAACGCTGTGAACAGTGGAGAAGTGGTCTGGAGAGGCAGGAGCCGGCGGTTCCATATCCAGTGTGTTTTACGTGCAGCATGTCAGAGAGCGGTCCGCAGTGCTGAGAGTGGAGCCTATTTCTAGCCACTCCTGTTGACAGTGCACCTGAAGGGCCAGGGTGCACTCGGCTTGGTGATGCACGCTCACAACTGTCCTGAAATGTGAACCGACTCGAGGAAAACGGGAAAGCACAGGTGCTGGACAGATGGGTTTTAGTATGGCTTGTGGCTGTGAGGTTCCATATAACATGTTTATAAATGTTACTCAGGTGAAAAGTATTTAAGGATAGTTACCTAATTGTAAATATGCTGTTAACCAAAAGAGCTTCCCCTCCCCCACTTTTTCCTTTGTAAACACTCATGACTCCTCACTCCTCTGTCTCCAGTCGGCCATTGCCAAGCCCTAGACAAGCACCTCTGCATTCACTTCCCTTTGCGGTCACTAGAGGGCTCTCCGATGCCTTCCAAAAGAGCAACCGCGGTTTCTGTTTTGTTTTGTTTTTTTTCACTGAAGTGATTCCTGCCATCTTCGTGTTTAATTGCACCATATGAGAAGAGCACAAACATTGCCTGTCCATGTTCTCTACTTTCATTTTCCACTAGAAATGAAAAGCAATTTTTGAGACTGAATCTGTTGCTGTTTTAAAGGTTATTGTAGGAAACTGAGCTAAAGGAGTTAGGATATTTATTTTTGTATAAAAGATAAAGATTATTTTGAAATTATTAGGATTTTTACACAACTCTGAAATCTGTTGCTTTTGTAAACAAATTGTTTCATCTTAGGGATCTCCCCTAACCCCCACCAATCCAATACCCCCCACAAAGGCAATTGCAAGTCTACCAGGCTTTGTTCTGAAAAATGAAAAACAAAACGTACACACCTGATTAAACCCTTGAACATGGCATAATAATTTTTAGAAGAATGCATTCAAGGATTCTTTTCCTTCAGTGTCATTAATGTGAACAGAAAGCCACTGTCTTGTTGAACAAACAGTGTAGCTTCAGATGTGAGAACGAGCACATAAACAGGAGAGCAGGGGTTTGAAGCCAGCTGTTGAAGGGCACCCTGCTGTCCTAAAGCTTTTCCCCATAGTGCCTATAGTTTCCAAAGAAACTTCACTTCCTAACTGTGTTAACTTCATTGGGTGGAGAGAGAATGCGCAGAAGATGTCAGGGGAAGAGAATGCGGTGCTAAGATGACGGCCTCCTGCTGCTGCCCCAATGCTGAGCTGAGGTGGAGGTGTTCGCAAGGCCAGCTCCACGGAGTCACTGTTCAGGACCGAATGTGTTTCAGCACTTGCTGATGGTGACTTACCCTTGTACAGTGTTTGCATGGCAGAGTAAAGGTTACTTATTACTCCCTCCTCTGAGGTACTTTAAAGGAGAAACCTCCCTTGTGTTGCAAACCAATCAGAAGCTAGTTTATCTAGACATACTAACCTCTCTCTCCCTTTCCTTTAAAAAAAAGTTTAATGATAAGATTAGTTCTGTCCTGAAAGAAATAAATTCAGTATTAACTCATGTCTAAGTCACTGGGGTTAAAGCTTCCAGGCGTCCAGATCAGTTAGCGATTCAGAAGCAGTGGAGGCCTCGCTTGGGGGTGACCTACAGAGGAGCAGCCCCTGGCATTTCCAGGGCTTAGGAACAGAGGGAGCCAGGGGCTGGCGTCTCAGGTGAGAGATGATCCCTACATGGGTCTCCTCTATAAAGTCCTCTGTGGTCCAGTGACCTCTATGTATGGCTGTAGAATAAGACTGCACAGTTGCTGGTAGGTGAGTCTAAAGTCTTAATCTATGCATTCAGAGAAATATTTTTATATGCTTTGTGTAATTTATAACACAGGGTTTTTCTTTTTAGCTCTGTTACTGTGAATTCCCCCCTCCTCCACTGCATATTTAAAGCATGTGTTCATACTGTGGGCAAACATTTACTGAAGATAATTTTCTTTGTGCATTGCTGACTGTTCAAATATAACAAGTATTAAAATTAAGTATTAACTGACCAAGCCCATATTCTTTCGTTTTGGCTTCCTAAACAGCACTTTACTTCTACCCATAGTGGGTTTAAATGGTTGGACAGTCCCAGGGACCAGACGCTGTGGAGGAAGCATGGGAGGGACCGCTCCCTACCTGAGCCTCCTGCATCCTGCTGCTGTGGTGCTCACGCCCTGTCAGTGGTGCCTGGAGACAGATATCTTGTGCGGAGTCTTCCCTCCCAGTTCTCAGCAGTCAGCTTCATTTCCCCGGAGTAGCTGAGCCAGCTAGATGGAGGTCATCCTATTAACTACATTTTTTGATTATTCTATTTACTTCACACAACTGAGCCTCTCCTTCGGGCTGTCAGCACCTGTCTTGGCCTCAATGAGCTCAGAAGCAAGCTCTCTAGACAGGAGAGGAAAATACAGCTTTACACCTTCATATCTTCAGCTGAGAACGATGCTGAAGGAACCTGGATTTCTGTAGGTTTAGGGCAGCTAGAGCCTCACAAAGCAGACGTCAGGCCAAATTGATCTAATAAATCAGGGCGCATAGCAGAGACCTTTTCTTAGCACCAGAGGAAGAAGAATATGGGCATTTGTGCTTTCATACTTGCTTCATCACAAGGATGGAAGTCTTCTTCCATACACTCATAAACATCCTGAGCCAAAAGAGCCTGCCAAAAAAAAATTGTGGTTAACCTTTAACAAATGGTCCTGTAGCACAGGCTGCCCCAAGGCACAGAGCAAAACCAGATCAAAGGAGGCCTCTCCACACCTCCTGCAAACCATTTAGGGTGGGGGAAGAAGACAAACCGTCACCCACAACCACTCACATCTTACCAAGGATGAAGACTGCGGAAATGAAAGAGGAGACCAGGAAACTGAGTAACAGAGAAGAGATCCATTCCAAATAGAAGGTCTTGTGCAGGTAAACGGACCCACAGAAAATAAACGGATGGTTTGCGCAAGAAAGCAAAACCCACCCCTCGTCTCATTTACCAGCCAGGGATCGGCAGGGCTGCCTGCGCTCCTCCCACATTCAGCCTCAGCCCGACTGAGGAAGACAGATGGTTCCGAGCCGCACTGGCTATGGAGACCTGTCTGGAACAGACTTCTAAAGGAGCGAGGAAATGAAGTGCCAGGCACTTGGCGGCCCCTAGAGAAGCGGGCTTACAGGTCTGAGGGATGACATGAACGCGGAGGTGTTCCCAGCAGCTGTCCCAGGAGGCCTCAGGTCAGATTTCAGGGACTTCATTTCTCACCTTTTTATAGTATCTGCACAGCAGAGCAGGAACTTCTGGCAATTTCCCAGTGAATTTTGGCTGTGAAGACAATATTTCCAGCCCAAAGCTCTCGGGTCTGAAGTCTTCAGATCATTCCAGCCATGTAGATGTATACTGAAGTCCACCTCTGCCTCTCCCCCTTCCTCCCCGCCTCCTTCCGAGGCCCGAACCCCCACCCCTGTGACCAGGCGGAGACAGCCTGCCCCGAGATGCGTGTTAGTGACCACGCAGCTTCGTTTCACCACCGTTCCATTTTTTAATGGATTCAGGCCAGCACTCCAGAGTCCAGGACTCGGTTCTTAGGGACGGCCTGACCTGGCAAGCTTCTGTTTCAGGAGGAAAAAGCTTTATTTTTTTTTACAAAAAGACTTCAGAATAGAAACTATGAAAAGTCATCTAGGGGTAGGGAGGTTGCTCCATGAAGTGATTGCAAGCAGTGTCGTGGGGACAGAACAGGAGACTGGGGATCAGGAGATCCGGGCACGAGTCTGGGTTCTGCCTCAAACCATCTGTGACCTTGGGCACGTCAGGCACCCCCGGAGCCTCGCTCCCTCATCTACAGCATTTCGCACGGTTTTCCCCCAGGGTGCTTCACAGGAGCAACAGTCTAACAAATGCCCCCAGCTACCAGGTTTATTCTGCAGACATAGGTGGTGTCTGTCCTTTTCCTTTCTGAAGAAAACCAGGTCAGCCAGGAGGAAAACCCAGGAATCTATGTTAGGCGAGACCAGCATCTCTGGCCATCCCATAGAAGATGCCTCTGGCCGCGATGAGGTTGGTTGGAGAATCAAATTCAGCGACTGTCCCTTTGTCCAGCACCAGGACCCTGGCCAAAAAAAAAAAAAAGCGGTCAGGTCTCCGTCAGGCCAGACCTGGCCTCGTAGCCCGACCCTGCCCTTCTGGGTACTGCTCAGGCCCTGCAGTGACATGCCAACCCTCCCACTTCAGTCAGCGCCCCCAGCACAGCCGCTACGCCCCCTGTGCACACTTGCAAGGTTGGCTATTTTAGCCGCTCCGTTTGCTCTCCTGGCAGATGAGGCGGTTTCTGGGATCAAACACAAGGTTCCTATTCATCTCTGTGGGCCGGGGCCCCGAAAACCTTCCCTAATGAGCCTTTCTCCTGGCCAGGGTCACAGGACTGTGCGTGGGGGAGCCACGGGCCTGTGCGCTGGGCCCTGTGTGCTTCCATCTGCTTTGTGCCAACTCACAAAGGCACACGGCGGGAAACCAGGCTGCAGTGAGCCCTGACACTGGGATCTGGGGCTGTGGCTGCCAATCTGGCTGCTGCTGCCGGGTGGATCTCCCCCACCCACACACATACAGTCAGACCTCGGCCCGGGGTAGGTAATCACCGGGTGCACCTGGTACCGGGCCCACAGGCTGGCTCCCAGGGTGAGGCAGGAGTGGAAAGGGCTCTCCCAAGCCTGGGGAGATGCCCCTGCATGGGAGGGTGTAGAACACACTCTGTTTCCCCACCTATGGGAAGCCCAGAAACATGTCCTGGGAAGAAGTGTGTCTGGGGACATCACTGCCTGGCCACTTCCCATACGGAAGCCCTGGAGACTGCCCTCTCCCTTCTCACTACATGTAGGGTATGGGATGCTTTCCCCTGGTCCTAGAAGTGCAGCCTGTCCCTCTCTGCCCTCATCTTGGTTCCAGTCTTCTTTGCTCTTTGCACTTCAGCCTCATGTGCCTTCCTACCTCAGGGCCTTTGCACGAGTTGTATCCTTGGCCTGACATTTTCAGCATCCTCCCTCTCCCACCTCCTCCCCCACCTCCCAACTCCTACTCATCCATTAGGGCCTGGCTGGGGCTTCCCTTCCTTAGGAGAGAAAGAGCCCTGGGGAAATGGGCTTCCTTGCGCCCCAACCCCACGGACCCATGCAGCCTTCCCGCAGGATCTAATTACATGGACAGTCGCATGGGTATTCGATTACTTTCTGTCAGCCCCACTACCACTCCCAGGCCAGTTTGGGCCTTTTCCCCGCAGAGCTGCTGGTGAAACCATTCCCATTTGGGCCCGAAAAACAGACTGGCTCAGCCCAGCCCTGTCCCTTATCCGGATCCAGGGCCCAGCACTTCCTGCCCACCCTCCCTTCTCTTCTCCAGTGGGGTCCTGGGTGGGAGTGGGGAGTAGGGTGGGGCAGGGATGGAACAGACAGCGTAGGGCAGTGATGGCGAACCTCTGACACGCGAATTCATTTTTTTGGTTGATTTTTCTTTGTTAAATGGCATTTAAATATATAAAATAAATATCAAAAATATAAGTCTTTGTTTTACTATGGTTGCAAATATCAAAAAATGTCTATATGCGACACGGCACCAGAGTTAGGGTTTTTCAAAATGCTGACACGCCGAGCTCAAAAGGTTCGCCATCGCTGGCGTAGGGCATTCTCAGCTTGGTGCCCAGGCGCCTGGGGCTGTGTGGGGACACTTCTGACACAGGGACCACAGCTGCCCATGGCCCGTCCATGGCACCGTCTCCCCCTGCCCATGCCCGGTGGGTGTTTATTTTGTGAATGAAGGTCTGGAGGTGTACTCGCACCCTCCTCCGTCACCATAGATTTGTG
>NW_006298628.1:1081371-1089857 GCF_000327345.1 Myotis davidii
CTCCCAGGCCTCCATGGGGCCAGCCTGCTGGGCCCGCACGGCTCACTCCCATGAGGCGGCTGAGTCACCCGGCCCCTCCCCTCGTTCTCAGCACCGCCCTCTGACATTGGGCACAGTGAGGGAGGAGGTCACGGTCTTTCTGTTTGGCCGAGTGAGCTGCCTCTCCAAAGAAGCCATAGATTCCAAGGACAAGGCCTCCTTCCTAATCCTCCGAGGAAATGGCCCTCTGGGGAATTCCAGTAAGGAGCTGGGGAGGAACGGACATTTCCCAGGATCTCCTGTCACTGGCTCTGACTGTAGCCCTGAGGGACTGAGGTTCAGGAAGGTTCATCCAATTGCCCAAGGCCACACCTCTCTCCCGGGTCCAGATAACCTTCCCACTGGCCCAGGCAGCCCCACCAGCCCCTCCCTGCTGGGCGCCCCACCTGGTGTAGTCCATGATGGTGTTGAGCCGGTGCGCGATGGTCAGCACCGTGCAGCTCTCAAATTGGGTGCGGATGGTGGCCTGGATGAGGTCATCAGTCTCCAGATCAATGGCGGCCGTGGCCTCGTCTAAAACCAGGATTCGGCTCTTGCGAAGAAGGGCTCGGGCCAGGCACACAAGCTGCCGCTGACCCACACTGGACATGGGGAAGGCAGACATCACCAACTGGGGACCCCCGGCCTGGCCCCAGGCCTCACTCTCTGAATGGTTTCTGTCTCCTCTTCTTCCCAATGGCCCAGGACTAACCTCTTTCATTTCTACCCCGGCCCTGATCCCCTGGACCGGGAATCGGAGCAGGGGAGAGGATTAATGTGGGGCCTCGAGGATCGAGCCAGTGCTCAACAACCCTAAAATCTCCAGCTGTCTCTGGCACCTGGCCACTTCTTTCTTTGCCTTCTTCCTCCTCCTTCCTCCTCAGCTAGTGCCATGATGTTTCTCTGCTTCATTCTATCAGTCATTTACACCTTAGTAAGAAATACTTAAATGGCTCTCTCTGGATATTTGCACACAGATGTCATCTTGCTGAACCAAATATCACACAATTCAGATAGCCTCTCCTGCCCCCATGGGAAATATAGGCCAGGGCTGTGGGAACGAGGAAGGAGAAGGGCAGGGAAGGACCTGGGGGACTCCCCATGTCTGGTCACCGGGGAGATGGAGGAAGGGCAGGATGCATACCTTCAACCTCTTCCCTTGGAAGCCAGAGCTAGTGAACAAAGTGAGGCTGTGTTCCCAACCACAGAGGCTGCGGCAACCCCACACCCAAGGACAAATACCTCAGCCCTGCCCAAAGGGGTGAGTCACCACAGCCCAAGCGAAGGCCAGGCTCTCTCCCTGGCCCATTCCCACAACTAATGAAGGTTTTGGCCGCAGAATGAGCCGCCAGATAGAACTCGGGATTGATTTATGGTGGGACTGGCACAGGATACAGGTTCTACTTAAAGCAGCTACAAGCTCAGTGAGGGAGGCAGGGAGCCCATTTCTGTCTCAGGTCCTGGTGTACGTGGGGATGGAGGGGAAGCTCTGGGGAGGTGCTGATGGCAAGCAGGAACAGGAGAACGGGCCAAAAAACAACGCTGGGGCGCAGGGTCTGGAAGCTTAGGCTTGTCGGCCAGCGATGCCCAGCACGGCTGTGTAAGTGAAACCCCGTTAAAACGCCGTCTTCCAGGGCTGCCTGGGGAGGCAGGGACAGCCCATGGGTGGCTACAATGCAACAAAAAAAGGTTTGGGGCAAAAGCCCCCACTCTCCTGAGTTTCTGCCCCTCCCCTTTCTCTCTGAGCAGCTTTGGGCAAATCATTTTATATGTTGGAGCCTCATTTCTGGCCCACAGGGCTGCAGTCAAGATTAAATGAGATAGTGGAGGCCAAAGTGTTTTGAGCACCACTCAGTGCTGAGCAAATGTAAACGCTTTCTGGTTTTGTTTTTGAGGTCTGGAGAGAGTCCAATGGTACAGACCAAGTGGAAGAATAAGAATATGAACAGCTAAATTCTCCGGGAGTATATATATAGGCTGAGCACGTTCCATTTAATCACAGTGACCCTGAGACGGCTCTGTCCAAATGGCGGCCATTGGCCGCAGGAGGCTACAGAGCAGTGGGAGTGTGGCAAGTCTGCAGTGGGATGTGCTGTAAACGTGAAAACACACATGGGATTTCCAACTTAGTAAGAAAAAATGTAAACTATCCTAATCACTTTCATGTCCATTACATGTTGGAAATATATGTTTTTTCTATATATCAAGCTAAATAAAGTCCACTGTTAAAATTTATTTCACCTGTTTCTTTTTCCTTTTCTTAATGTGGCTACTAGAAAAAATTTTAATTAGACACACGTGGCTCACGTGATATTTTCATTGGGCAGGACGGTGCAAAGAGGTAGGGGACCGTCATTACTTCTATTTTAGCGTGGGAGAAAAGGAAGCGCAGAAAGGTTAAGCAACTTGCCCGAAATCACACAGCTAACACAGGTATGGGATTCTCAAGCTTTTAGACCAGTAGGAAGAGATTTCTGGCTCTCCTTGAGGCACAGCCCAGAGGTCGGGGCTATAAAATCTAGGGCTATAAAGAAGCAAAGAAGGACCTAGAGAGCTCACGTTCCTAAACTACAGAGGAGACTGCATCCATCTGGGCACACATGATTTGCCTAAAGCACTGTAGTTGTCCTCTCACCTGCTCCACAAGTTCAGTCCACCCCCCCGCCCCTGCTCCCCGTCTCCCCCCACCCCTCCCCCGGCCCGCTCCCCCGGCCAGTATGGCATTGAAAACCTACAGGACAGCCTTGGCCTGTTTGGCTCAGTGGATAGAGCGTCGACCTGCGGGCTCCAGGGTCCCAGGTTCGATTTGGGTTAGGGGCACATGCGTAGGTTGTAGGCTCAGTCCCCAGTGGGGAGCATGCAGGAGGCAGCCGATCAGTGATTTTCTCTCATCATTGATGTTTCTATCTCTCTCTCCCTCTTCCTCCCTCCTTGAAATTAATAAAAATATATTTAAAAAAAAAACAACAACACACACCTACAGGACAAGTCTGAATAGGGCTTTGGAATCTCCCAGACCTGGTTCACATCCCAGGCCTGCCTGTTCCCAGCTATATGACTTTGGGCCTGCCTCAGTTTCCTTCCAAGAGGGACCATGGACCACCTCTAGGGCTTATGGGAGGAGACAGTGAGATGGTGCATGCCTGGCACACAAAATGTATTCAAGACAAACAATGCCCCCTAAGGGCACCCAGGCAGATGGGAGCGGGGAGGGCCGGAGGGGGCTGTCACCTGAGATTCTCGCCTCCCTCGGAGCACTGGAAGTCCAGGCCTGCGGGCTGGGCGCTCACGAACGTGTTCAGGTGGGACAGCTCCAAGGCCCGCCATATGTCTTCCTCCGAGGAATTGCCGAAGGGGTCTAGGTTCATACGCAGGGTCCCCGAGAACAGGATGGGGTCCTGGGAACACAGCAGGGTCTTAGAGGGGGGTAGTTTGGGCCCCACCAGGAGCCAAGGGGTAAGAAAAAAAAAGGGATTTGAGGCGGCAGCATTCCCACCCTGTCCCCAGCCCTCCAGGAGGGAGGCAGTGGCCACGGAGATAGAAAATGCCTGTGGGGAGCGATAAACCTTAGCTTTGCCATCGCTAAGTCCTCCGCTACAGCAGGGACCCGCGCGCTAATCTGACTCCGAAGTGTCCGCTCAGCAGAAAAACGCCCCAGAGGAGCCAAAAAAGGGAAATGCCATTTAGAGCCGAGAAGCAAGGAAGCCGGGACCGAACATCTTGGCAATAGGCTGCTTTAAGGGGTCCTAGGGCCCTGGCCCCATCTGCTGGCCCCGGAGGTTGCAGGACAGGGTCTGATTGGGCCAGGGGACCCCTGACCCTCCCGGATCCATAACAGGTGGCCGCTCTGTGGCTCTGCTCCTACTGTCTGGCTCTCCAGTCTCGAGGTCCAGTCTTGCCTTGAGGAACAGGGCTGGGGTCTTCCCCCCAGGGTAACTGGCCCGCCCATGTCCGGTTCATACCTGGGGGATGATGGTCAGCTGAGAGCGCAGGTCATGAAGCCCGATGTCCGCTATGTTGATGCCGTCGATGCGGATTTCACCCCCTGAGGCCTCCAGGAGGCGGAACAGGCTGAGGGTCATGGATGATTTGCCAGCCCCCGTGCGGCCCACGATGCCCACCTGGAGGGGGTGGGGAGCGGCAGTCAGAGGGAGGCCCAGGGGTCAGTGGGGGCACCTCCTGGACTCCCCTAAAGAGGCCAGCAGACAGCTGGGATGGAGTACCCGCTTTCTCAAAGACCCACTCCCCCCACAAGGGGCACAGTCACGTCCCAGGCACAAAACCACCCACCTTCTCGCCGCCGCGCACGCGGAGACTCAGGTCCCTCAGCACCAGATCCAGGCCTGGCCGGTAGCGCACGGAGTAATTCCGGAACTCCACCTCGCCCCGCGTGGGCCAGCCTGCAGGAGGGCGGCTGCCCTCCACCACCCAGGGGGCCTGGCATGAGGGGAAGATGAATAAGAGTGCAGGTCACACACCATGAAGCCAGCCTTGCTTGGAGGCAGGGGCAGCCAGATTGTCAAACAAGCAAAACAGCCCTGGCCGGTGTGGGTCAGCTGGTTGAGCGTGCACCGAAAGGTCGCCGGTTTGATTACTGGTCAGGGCACATACCCAGGTTGCGGGCTCGATCCCCAGTATGTTGCATGCAGAAGGCAACCAATGGATGTTTCTCTCTCTCTCTCCCTCTCCCCTCCTCTCTCTCTAAAAAGCAATAAAAGCATTTTTTTTAAAAAAAGCAGTAAAGCAGCCAGTACAGACCTCGCTCTCTCAAGGAGGTGTCAAAAGATGGCCCAGCCAGTGTGGCTCAGTGGTTGATCATTGACTTATGAACCAGGAGGTCACAGTCCGATTCTAAGTCAGGGCATATGCCAGGGTTAGGGCTCGAGCCCCAGTAGGGGACACGCAGGAGGCAGCCAATCAATGATTCTTTCTCATCATTGATGTTTCTATCTCTCTCTCCCTCTCCCTTCCTCCCTCTGAAATCAATAAAAACATAGAAAATAAAAGTACTATGCCCGGTATTTAAAAACAAAACAATGAACAGCAGGGTTGGGGGGGGCGGGGGGAAGGGGGACAGAATATTTTAGGATATGGAGACAGGATCATGTGTATAGATAGGGGGAAATGGGAATGCTAGACATGAAAGGGGAGAATCTGAAGATCCCAGCAAGTGGAGGGTTTGAGGGATGATGGAAGGTGCCTGGGAAAGGCAGGGGTAGGTGGAGCCACAGGGGCAGGAGCGGTCCGGCTGGGAGGAACCAGTGGGGTGGTGGCTCAATGGAGACCGACAAGGAGAGAGCTCCAGTCACAGAACCCATGCCTTCCAAGAAAGGAGGGGCCATCTCATCTGCATGTCACCGAGAGGTAGAACTAGACGAGAACAGAAAAAATGTCCCCTAGGTTTGGAACCAGGGAGGTCATGGGTGAGTGGCTTCAGTGGAGTGATAGGGCCAGAATCCAGACGGCAGGGGGCAGCTGAGCCCAGCGATGCTGAGGAGAGCGCTGTAGACCATATTTTATTTTATTTATTATTATTATTATTTAATATATTTTATTGAGTTTTTACAGAGAGGAAAGGAGAGAGATAGAGAGTTAGAAACATCAATGAGAGAGAAACATCGACCAGCTGCCTCCTGCATACTCCCCACTGGGGATGTGCCCACAACCAAGGTACATGCCCTTGACCGGAATCGAACCTGGGACCTTTCAGTCCGCAGGCTGACGCTCTATCCACTGAGCCAAACCGGTTTCGGCTGTAGACCATATTTTAAAACAAGCTCCGTGACTAAGGGGAACAGAGAAACGGGGCAGTGGGATGCAGAAAGGGCGGGTTGGCTTGTGTGTCTAGATGGGAACCATCCAACAGAGGGAGCGAGGTGGGCTCATGCGAGTGGGGTTTTGTAGAGAAAGAGAGAGGAGGGCAAGGGGCCTGAGAGCACTGGTGCTGGTGGGAGCATCGAATCCAGGCTAGATGAGCTGACAAAGGGACAAAGACAGATGTCACAGGATGGGGAGTCCCAGTGAGGTCAAAGTGCTGTGATCGCGGAGGGTTTGGAATCCATGAGCTGGGAGGGATGGGAAGGATGGTCTAAACGAGGGATGCGTGGCACAGAGATCTCAGGGATGGGCAGCTTCTGGCACAGAGAGGTCTGGGGTTGGAGCGTGGGAGGGTGCGAATGGAGGAGTCGGAATCTCTCAGGAGAGGACAACTCCCTCCCCAGGCAAAGGGCAGGCTGCGCACCATGGCTCCTTCCACCAGGCGGATGGCTTTGGCCGGATGCTCACCTTCCCTGCCCATCCCGGCTGACCGGTCCTCTTTGGTGCATCACCCCGGAGCTCTGGTCTTCCACCCACACCCTGCAGCGTGTCTTACCTCCCCCGCGACATCGGAATCTGCTCAGGGGCAGAGCCTGTCTTGCTCCATTGGGAACCATCTATGCCCTCTAGCAAAGACCTCTGGCTGATGGCCAATCAGGATCGAATGAATAAATGAATCAATAAAGAGCCACCGAGTAGCTGGCTTTTGAGCTAGAGCAGCGGTTCTCAATCTGTGGGTCGCGACCCCTTTGGGGGTCGAACGACCCTTTCACAGGGGTCGCCTAAGACCATCGGAAAACACATATATAATTACATATTGGTTTTGTGGTTAATCACTATGCTTTAAGTATGTTCAATTTGTTAACAATGAAATTGGGGGTCACCACAACATGAGGAACTGTATGAAAGGGTCGCGGCATCAGGAAGGTTGAGAACCACTGAGCTACAGGGATGGTGGGCTACTGAGACCCCTCCCCCAGCTATTCCAGGCTCCTCCACCCCAGGTTCGCCCCGGTACCCACCTCGGTCTCCGTCTTGGAGTACTCCTTGACTCTCTCCACAGCCACAATATTAGACTCCAAGTCTGATAACATCCGTATCATCCAGTTCAGAGAAAATGTCACCTGGCCAAAGGGACTGGGTCACAAATAGGGTGACCTCCCCTCCCCCGCCGCCTGCAATGGCTTTGGGAGGCGTTCAGACTCCTTGATGTTGCTCCCCTCCCATCAGTGACCCAGGTGGGCCTGGGCAAGTCCATAGGGTGTGCCACTGAGGGCTCTACTCACAGCTGCACCTCTGACCGTGACAGTGCAGACTCACTAGTAACCAAGGGCCGACGGGGCTAGAGTTTCCCACACTTTGATATGCATGAGAAAGGCTTCCCAGAGAACCTTGCGGCCGAGCCAGCGGGCCTGTGGGAAGATTCTGCATCTCTAACAAGCTCCCAGATGATGTGGCCACAATTGGTGCTGGGACCAGACTCTGTGTGGCAAGGAGTCTTGACAGATATGCAGGATCCTGAGCCCCATTCTGGACGACTGGTGTCAGAACCCGCATTTTAACAAGATCGCCAGGTGATTCATCGGCACATGAAAGTTTGAGAAGAGTGTGATTGGCTTCACAAAATTCCAGTTGCCAGTAGTGACCTGCCCAATCTCCAGCCCAGGGGCTCTCCCTGCAGGCATGTGAAATGGGGTGTCTTCCAGCCCTATACCCACTCCCCCGGGAACCGGCAGGGCGGTGGGCCTTCTAGATCTTGTGCTCAGGCAGGACAAGTCTGTTTGTGTTTTGGGGCCAAGTGCCAAGATAATTTCTCCAACACCCCAAGGTAGGGCATCTCCTCCAGGCTCTCAGAACATTTTGTTCCTCCCTTCACCAAGATCTGCTCCCCCAGCATTATAATCCCCTGGGGGGGGGGAGTGTCTCTCCATGTGAGCTCAGCCCCTCCGCCCTCCCTGTGAGCAGAACCCGGGGCTGGTCCCCCCATGGGCAGAGCGAGGTGCTCAGGAGATGCCTGTGGCACCGGTGTGGCCTCTGCCCCAGTCATGGCCCTGCCCTGAGGCCGGGAGCCCTGCATACCTGTAGGGCATAGGACACCGACAGGCCCACCATCCCTGGACTCAGGCTGCTTCTCCCAATGACAGCGAAGAGTGCAGCAAAGAACACAACACAGTTCCCCAGGAACTCCACTCGGACCCCCAGCCACCTGCAAGGATGGAACAAGGAGGAATTGGTACAGAAGCAAGAAGGTGGGGGAGGGCAGTTTTCTGCTTCAGGGGAAGGAGCGGCTAGGCCCCAGAACACTGCAGGGACCCCAGTGGGAGCTGCTGGAGGGGCAGGGGTGGGGAGTTGGCCTCTGACCTGTTGGAGGAGATGCTGGGGTAGCAGCTCCTCTGGTTGGTGTCCACCTTAGCATCACTGATGGCCTCAAAGGCCTGGCTGCGGCCATAGGCCCGGATGACGCTGGAGCCAGTCACCGTCTCCGAAAAGTGCGAGTAAATGGGCGAGCGGCTGACCGACTCCAGCCGCTTCAGCTGCCGCGATGTGGCCACATAGAAGCGCTGGGGAGGACGGAGAAAGAGCCTGGGGTCAGGACTGCGGAGCCCAACTCAGCCCTGCACACCCTCTGAAGCATCAATGATGTTTCTCTC
>NW_006298628.1:1090346-1103774 GCF_000327345.1 Myotis davidii
AATGGGTTCTTAAACTGGACCGGAGGGCAGAACAAAAGCATGGATGGAGTGTTTGTGTGAACTAATATAAATTCAAAGTAAACATCATTACATAAAAGGGTACGGTCTTTTTTTTCAATAGTGTTATTCATTTCAAACGGGCCGGATCGGCCCGTAGTTTGCCCACGGCTGGACTACACCCTAACGACCAAAGCCAGCTGTGACCCTGGGTTCTGCCCTCCCTGCGCCTTGCCTCACCTGGGTCATCAGCCCTCACCAAGCCCCGCCCACTAAACCAGTTTCGGCAATAAAATATATTTTTTAAAAAAAGGACAAAACAACAACAACAACCCCATCCATATACACATATGTTTAGAAATGTATAAAACGAAGGGAAGGATAATATGTCTCAAACTGTTAGCAACATTTTATTTAAAAAGTAGCCAGCAGGAACGCATTCTGGGCCAGTCACCATTTACAAGGATTTCATTTTATCCTAGCAACAACCCTGCGATTGGGTCTACGATTCTCGCTGTTTCACAGGCGAGGAAAACAAATGTCAATCGACGAGGAAAAGGAACAGACGACACCAGGGGTGGGCAAACTTTTTGACTCGAGGGCCACAATGGGTTCTTAAACTGGACCGGAGGGCAGAACAAAAGCATGGATGGAGTGTTTGTGTGAACTAATATAAATTCAAAGTAAACATCATTACATAAAAGGGTACGGTTTTTTTTTTCTCAATAATTTTATTCATTTCAAACGGGCCGGATCCGGCCCGCGGGCCGTAGTTTGCCCACGCTGATCCAGGAGGTCATGGTTTGATTCCCGTCAGGGCACATGCCTGGGTTCTGGGCTCGGTCCCCAGTAGGAGGTGTGCAGAAGGCAGCGGATCAGTGGTTCTCTCTCATCATGGATGTTTCTATCTCTCTCCTGCACCAAGATGTAGAAGACAGCCAGAGGCAGGATGACCACAGCGAAGAGCGGCGTGCTGACCATGATGACCACGATGGTGGAGACGGAGGTGTAGAAGGAGCTCAGCAGCATGAGGATGGTGGGGGCCAGAGCCTCGTCGATGACGCAGATGTCCTTGGAGAAGCGGTTGAGGATGCGGCCCGACGGCGTGGTGTCGAAGAAGGCCTGTGGCGAGCGCATCTTGTTGTGCAGCAGTGCCTGGTGCAGCAAGCGCGCAGCCCGGACGCAGCCCACGACCATCATGATGGAGGACAGCACCACCAGGACCCCTGGTGGAGGAGGCAGAGGGGCGCTCACTCGCCTGGGCCAGGTGGCAGGCACGCAGGCGGGCGCCGGTTCCGAGATAGGGGCTGGGTGGGCCCAGAGGCAGGTGGACGCTAGAGTGGGTTAGGGAGGCCTTGGGGCTGGGCCATGGCTGTGGTGGTGCAGGGAAGGGCATGGTTTGGGGGACTCAGCAGCTCCCGGGTGAGAAAGGGGCTACTGGCGTTCCTCCCAAGGATCTCCGCAGGCTCACCTTGCAGAATTCCCAAGGTGGCATACACACCCAGCCTCTGGGCGGTGCTGTTCTGTCGGCCACCCACCGTGGCCTCGTTGGTCCAGGCGCCGAGCCACATGTTGGCGCCAATGGCAGCTGCGCTTTGTCCCGCGTACAGCAGACAGATGACCAGGGTGGTACAGTGCCCCACAGCCCTGGCATAATCCCAGAACACGTTCAGCTTCACCTGCAGGGCCGTGGCGGTCAGGGACAGAGGAGTCCTGGGAGCCCCAGGACTGCTGGGGACCTGCCCGCTCTCTCCAGCCCTCCTTGTCCACCCTCCTCACCTTGCCCGTCTCCACTTTCTCCTCTTCAATCAGCGTCCCATTTGCTTTCGCCTCTGCTGCCTGCGCCAGCTTTTCTGCTGGACCCAGGCGCCGCCGGGGCGCAGGCCGACCTTGGCCCTCCCCCTCCGAGGACATGGTACTCAGCTGTCTGTGGAGGCAGCTGGTCAGGCCGGAGAGGGGGCCTCTGACTCACCCACAAGACAGAGCCCCAGGAGGAGGATGCAGGCGGCAGCAGAGGCCCAGGGTGTACGTCGGGGAGGATGCCCATCCACCTGCACCCCACCTGGCAGGGCTGGGGGAGCCCCGACCCAGCTTCCCGGGGGGCTGCGCGCTCTCAGCTCACCTCATAAACTGCTTCTGGACCTCGTACAGGACCGGTTCGTTGTCCATCAGGTCTGTGTGGCTGCTGAGCGTGTCTTCAATCAGCAGCAGCTCCTCGTTGTCTGCCTCCTCCAAGGCTGCTGCGGGGTGGGAGGAAGGAGACGGAGGTCTGCTAGCTCCCTAGAGGCCCCATCCCTACGTCAATGAAGGAACCTGAATGGACAAGCATGAGCTAAGGAAGACGAGAGGGGTTGAAAGGGCAGCAAGAACAGTAACGACCAGAATAAGTGACCGGTTTTGTGTTGGACAAGGAAAAGGGCAGCAAGAAAGGCTTAGGTGAGACCAGAGGGGAAACTTCCCATCACGGGCTATAGAGAAAGGGACTCAGATACAAGGGTTAGGAGCGTGGGCTCTGGAGTCAGACTGGCTGCGCTTACATACCGCTTCCTCGCTGCATGGCTTTAGGCAGGCATGGAAAACCAGGATAATAATAGTACCCACTTCATCATGTCGTTGAGAGAATGAAAGGAATAGATGTGTGTCAAGTGCTCAGCAAGGGGCACAGCCCTTAGTAAATGCTCAGGGCGTGTTAACGTACATACAGCCGCAGGCAAGAAAACCCAGGGAGCCAGCCCAGGGTTTGGGGTTGGGGATCTGAGACCGGACGACAGGGGGCGAGGAGCAGGGGTGTCCTAGGAGCCCAGGGACTGACATATGTTCGATGAGGACAGGAATTTTTCTATTTGTTCACTGCTATCTCTCAGCGTTTAGGATAGTGCCTGGCCATAGTCATTGCTCAATAAATATGTGTTCTGCCAAAACCAGTTTGGCTCAGTGGTAGAGTGTCGGCCTGCGGACTGAGAGGTCCCAGGTTCGATTCCGGTCAAGGGTATGTACCTGGGTTGCGGGCACATCCCCAGTAGGAGATGTGCAGGAGGCAGCTAATCGATGTTTCTCTCTCATCAATGTTTCTAACTCTCTGTCTCTCTCCCTTCCTCTCTGTGAAAAATCAATAAAATATAAAAAAAATAAAATAAAATAAATAAATATGTGTTCATAAATATGACATATGCACCAAACAATGTATCCAGGAAACAGCCTGGGCCCTTTGACACATGGGAAAACTGAGGCTCTGAGGGTGCCCAGTTAGGGGAGAGGAAGAGGAGGGACTGACTACATCCAGGTCCCTTTCCCTCCTGGTGATGTCTGACCATCACACAGAGGGTCCAAGTCCCCCAGACCCTCCCTTGCACAGCATCGGGCCCTGTCCACAGACATGCAGAGACCCCGAGGCAGGGGAGATGCTGGGAGGGGACAGGGGCATGGAGGGCCAGGGGTACCGGTCCTGCTGCTCTCCTCCTGGTGTTCCTCGCCCTCATCCGGTGCGTAGTTGTGGAGGAAGTTGGCAAAGGAGCCGTTGCGCTGCAGGAGGGCTGGGTAAGTGCCCACCTCAGACACCTGTCCGTCAGCCAGCACGACGACGAAGTCTGTCTGGGGCAGGAAGCTGATGCCGTGGGTCACCAGCACCCGGGTCTGGGGAGAAGGCAGGGGGCTGTCACTCCCACAGCCCTCAGCACACACCCCAACCACAGGCACAGGGCCCCAGAGTGAGTGTGAGGTACCCATGTGTCAGGGAGCCCGGGCAGGCACATCAGGGACTCACCCGTGCTCACCACAGCTGGCTCAGTGCATTTGGGCTGTGAGCTCCCACCCCACACTCCTGCTTCTCACATCCCCACACCTCCAAGTGTCACCCAAACCCCCTGGCCTCCCACCAGTTCTCTCCTAGGCCCTAGATCTCACCTTAGCCCCTTAGCTCCCTGGAGGCCTCACCTTGCTTGCCAGCACACCTTCCGGCCCGATGACTTGGTCAAAGATGTGTTTGGCCACGTGGGAGTCCACGGCTGACAGTGGGTCATCCAGCAAATAAATGTCGGCATCACTGTAAACAGCTCGGGCCAGGCTGACCCGCTGCCGCTGGCCCCCAGACAAGTTGATGCCCTGGATGGGGGAGAGGGGAGGGAGGTGGGTCCTGGGTAGGAGGGGTCAGACGGGCACAGGGAAACCAGGGCCCTGTCCATTGTCATTCAGCAAGGCACACCTCTAAATGCACACTTCACATGCCCGGTCCTGTCTCCGTGAAGCTGTGAGGTCATGGAGAAAGGGTGGTGGCTCTCAGTCCTCCTGGGACATGTGAGGACATCCTGTTCCCTTTGCTCCATCCCCTGCCCAACTGGTTCCCCTGCCTGCCACCCTCACGCTTGGGCAGGCTGGAAATCCCCAGGCAGTCCCTCGTAGACCTTTAACTCTTCTGTCACCCAAACAGTTTGCAGATGACTTTCGTAACGATGATCTCAATTGGTCCTCAGGTCATTCCTTCCAGGGAGGTATTGTTAGCCCCACTTTGGGGGATCAATTTAGAAATGATAAATAACGATGGTACTGGATTATAATCCATTGGATCAAATAAGAACCCATGAACCCATCTATACTAATAATAGCCGAGGTGGCATCACGCCCTAACATCGTCACAAGATGGCTGCGCACACAGCACAGGCGGGGCCCGATGGCCGCTCCGTGCAATGAGGCTGGGGGTCCCGCAGCTGCTCTGCCTCGCGTGGAGAAAGCGGGTCCCAGCAAAGGAGGTGGGTTGTGGCAGGGGAGAGCAGTTGGGGGGCGATCAAACCAGCAGGGGAGGGCGGTTGGGGGCCATCAGGCTGGCAGGGGAGCAGTTAGGCATTAATCAGGCCGACAGGGGAGCGGTTAGGGGGCGATCAGGCTGGCAGGCAGAAGCGGTTAGGGGCAATCAGGCAGGCAGGCTGGCAGGCAGGCAGGCAAGCTGTTAGGAGCCAGAGGTCCTGGATTGTGAGAGGGATGTCCCAGATTGGAGAGGGTGCAGGCCAGGCTGAGGGCCCCCTCCCAACCACCCCCATGCATGAAATTCATACACTGGGCCTCTAGTATTAATATAAAGAAATTAATGAATAAGTAAAAAAAGGCAAAGGAGGAGAGAGCTCTTTCTTAGAGTCAAATGCCAACTAATAACTATAGAATGAATGGAGATAGAAAGTTAGTATTTGGCAAACATCATAGTAAACACTGACTCAGGAGAGAATCATCAGTGAAAGTTATGAAATAAAATGACCAATGAAAAGACATGCCTCCATGACAAAAACAATTTCACGTTTTAGATTTAG
The DNA here is from genome assembly GCF_000327345.1 of Myotis davidii. Taxonomy (NCBI): domain Eukaryota; kingdom Metazoa; phylum Chordata; class Mammalia; order Chiroptera; family Vespertilionidae; genus Myotis; species Myotis davidii. The sequence continues at coordinate 1,095,641 of NW_006298628.1, forward strand.
TAAAAGAAAAACAATTTTAATTTTCTAAGGTGATATAGTTCAATATGCCCATTTTGAATTATGTAATTAACTGGTATTCAGTATTTATTAAATAGAATGCAATGTCCTTCATGAAATTGACATGATCAATAATCTGTTTATTTGATTAGTGACCATAGAGAAATTATTTTTATTTATACCTCACACAAGTCAATTCTTTAACAATAAGGCTTGCATTCAGATAAGATATATTTAAAGTGAGGCTAACCATAGCACAGCCAATGATTAATTAAACTGATTTTTTGTTGAAATTTAAGAGATGAGATTATGTATTTAGTGATTGTGGTAAAAAATTGTGGTTGGAACAATCTTGGATATATCACTTGATGGAACAAAACATATCGCGCTACCTTTGGATAATGAATCAAAGAATACATTCACCTCAGCAAGTATAATAGGAGGAAATTTGGGCTTTTTATTCTAGCAAGAATTTGTTTTAGCCTACTTTTCTGGAGATCTTGGGTATGAAGCTCTATGTAATGTGTTGTTCGAGATTGGCAGGCAAATTCTGTATTGTTCAGTGACAGTACATTTACTGCTGGGTCCTGTGAGAGAAGTATGTTTTCCAAATATAGTAACTCCATTTTAGGAAACAAAGAGGTGAGCTATGAGTATTTATGTTTGTTAGATTCGTTTACTTGAAATGAGTTCTAAGTAATGGGCTTTAGTAATTAATTTGTTTGAACTTGAATAAAGTAAAGCTTTAGTGAGTAAAGTGTGAAGTCCCTGAAAAAAGAGATACTGAAGATAAAAGGGCAGAAGTTAACATTCTTATTTTGCATGCTGATCACGGAACTACTGAACTACATCGCCGGTGTCCTGACTTTGGAAAGGCTTATTAGTTTTTAAATGTTACTTCATTTTGCAATTGAGATTTAATAAAGTGTAGATTTAATAAAAAAAAGAAAGAAAGAAAGAAAAGACATGCCCTCAGGCAAGTGATCAAAGTTAACGCTGTTAATAAATGGACATCACGTGCCTCCTAACACGGTGCACCAAGAAGGACATAATATTACTCCTTTCGTATTTCCCCCCAAAATATACAACCTGCATCTAACTGTGTTCAAATTGAGAGACATTCTACAAAAAAACTGACTTATACTTTTCAGAAATGTCCAGGTCCTGAAAGACAAAGACTGAGGAATCATCCAGATTGATAGAGAATAAAGAGATATGACAAGTAAATGCAATTCATGATCCCGGATTAGATCCTAGCCCAGGAAAGAAAATAGCTAAAAAAAGACATTTCTGGGACAAATGATGACATTTGAGTACAGACTGTGAATTAGATAGTAATATTATATCAATGTTAAAATTTCTTGATTTTGATCATTCATCTATGGTTATGTAAGAGAATACCATTTTTTTTTTGAGGAAATACAGACTCAAATCTTTAGTATTAAAAACAATACGGTGCCTGGCTAGTGTGGCGTTAACCCATAAACCAAGAGTTCACTGGTTCAATTCCCAATTTCTGCTCAGGGCACATGTTCAGGTTGCGGGCTCGGTCCCCAGTGTGGGGCCTGCAGGAGGCAGCCGATCAATGATTCTCTCTCATCATTTATGTTTCTGTCTCTTTCTTCCTCCCTTCCTCTCTGAAATTAATAAAAATACATTTCTTTAAAAAGAGCTGAAACTCTTAGAAGAAAGCATAGGGGAAAATTTCATGACATTGGAAGAGGCAATGTTTCTTGGATACGACACCAAAAGCAAATACAATACAAAGAATGCAAGAAAATTTTGTATCTCATATGTCAGGATTTGTATATAGAATGTATAAAGAACTATCACAACTCTATAATAAAAAGACAATCCAATTAAATAACTTGAAAAGTATCTAAACACATGGTTCTCCAAATAAGATATACAAATGGCCAATAAGCACATGAAAAGATGCTCAACATCACCACACCCTGTTAGAATAGCTACTATCACAAACCAAAACAACCCCTTCCCGCCCAAAAGCCACAAGTGTTGGCCAGGATAGGAGTTGGAGTCTTTGTGCACTGTTGGTGGGAATGTAAATTGGTGCAGCCACTATGGAAACGCTATGGCAGTTCCTCAAAAAATAAAAAATGAATAGAATTACCATATTATCTAGCAATTCCACTTCTGGGTATATACTCTAAAGAACTGAAGGTAGGTTCTCAAAGAGATATTTGCGCACCCATCTTTATAGAATTATTCACAATGGCTAAAAGGTGGAAACAACCCAAGTGCCCACTGACAAATGGATAAACAAAACGTGGCATAAACATACAATGAAAGATTATTGGGCCTTAAAAAGGAAAGAAATTTAAAATTTTTTCTATTGATTTTAGAGAGGAAGGGAGAGGGAGGAAGAGATAGAAACATCAATGATGAGAATCATTGATTGGCTGCCTCCTGTATGTCCCCCACTGGGGATTGAGCCTGCAACCTGGGCATGTGCCCTGACCGGGAATTGAACTGTGACCTCCTGGTTCATAGGTTGACGGGCAAACACCGAGCCACGCTGGCTGGGCAAAAAGGACAAAAAATTTTGACCGGTGCTATAACAGGAATGAACCTTGAGAATGCTAAGAGAAATAAACCAGTCACACACAAAAAGATACTCTATGATTCCATTTATATGAAGTACCTGGAGGAGTCAAATGCGTAGAGACAGGGAGTAGCAAGGTGATTGCCAAGAGCTGGGGAGGAAGCAGGATGGGGAGCTGTTGTTTAATGGGTATGGAGTTTCAGTTTTGCAAGATGCAAAGCGTTCTGGAGATGGATGGCTATACCACAATGTGAGTGTACGTAACACTACTGACCTGTCCACTGGAAAATGGTGAGGATGGTAAATTTAGTTATGTACATGTTGCAACAATTAACAACAAATAAACTAAAAAACAGAAACTTTCACTGATAGCCCGTGGTTTTTAGGTAAATGTCAAAACCTTAACCAAGGTCTGCAAGGCTCTGCCTTGCTCTCTACCCTCCCCCTGCCTTCCTTTCCCAACCACATTCCTCAGCTCACACCTTCAAAGGCTTTCCATCCCTCTTGGTAAAAGCCACCATCCTTACAGTGGCCTGCAAGGCACTGTGTGAAACGGTCGCCTGGACACCTCACTGGCCTTCTCTCCCTCTCCCCCCCCCCTGCTCGCTCCACTGCAGCCTCCTGGCCTCCGTGCTGGTCCTTATGTGCCCGATCACATTCCTGCCTCAGGGGCTTCGCACTTCCTGCTCTCTCTGCCTCTAAGGCCTTTCCCCAGCCAGAGCTCCAGGTCCCCAGACAGGGCCCACTCCCTCCCTTTATTCAGGTTCCAATTCTCACGGAGGCTTTCCCAAGGTAACAACACAGCCCCAGACGTGTTTCCTTCTCTGTTCCATTCTCTCCCCCTTAGCATTTATCTAAAATATTACATACTAGAGGCCCAGTGCACGAAACTCATGCACTGGAGGTTGGGGGGGTCCCTCAGCCCAGCCTGCCCCCTCTCACAGTCCAGGAGCCCTCAGGGGATGTCCTGACTGCGTAGGCCTGCTCCCCATGCCTAAGCCGCAGTCTGGCTGCGGAGGCTCAGAGCAGGCACCTCTCTGTGTTGATCTCTCAGGCTCAGGGTGGTGCCTGCGTATAGTTTTCTCAGGCTTGGGGCCGCACCCGGCCCCTCCTCCTGAGCTGGTGGTGACCCTTATGGAGTCCAGACCTCATTTGCATATTACTTCTTTATATATATATAGATTTTACTTACTTATCTTGCGTATGATCTCTCCCCCCCACCAGAACGTAAGCTATATGAAGGCAGAGATGTAAGACTGGTAGAGTCACTACTGTATAATAGTGCCTGGGGCCTAGGTGTGTGATGAAATCTGATTAATGAATGTGTAGATAAGTAGATGCACGACAGCTCTTCTTCCTCAGCTGTTAAGATCGGCTCAAAAGTGGTGCTTTTCCTGATGCAGAGTTCCCCCTCCCTGCCCTCCTGTCCTCTGCACAGGCCTTCAGCCTGGCGGGCAGGCATTCTACAGCCCCCACCCGTTCACAAGTTGGCCTCCCCCAGTAACGATCTGTCTCCCCAGTGCCCAGCACAGAGCTGGACATGCTATTACACGGATGTGTGAGTGAATGAATGAATGAGTGCATATATGGGCCTGGGCTGGGCTGAGGTGGGCAGGTGTATATGCCGACTCCCCAGGGGACGAGAGGGGACCATGTACCTTCTCTCCAATCTCTGTCTTGTCCCCGCCAGGCAGCACCTCCAGGTCGGCTAGCAGGGCACAGGCCTCCAGGGTCCGTTGGTAGCGCTTGGGGTCCAGGCCTCGGCCAAAGAGCACATTTTCCTGAAGAGTGCAGTTCTGGATCCAGGCCTGTTGGGGCACGTAGGCCACGGAGCCCTGGCCACGGGAGAAACCCACCATTACCTGGGGGTTCGCCAAGCCTCCCTTCCCAGGAGTCCCTACCCCACTCACCTTCACATACACCTTGCCTTCCAGCTTCTCCATCTCTCCCAGAAGGGCAGACACCAGGGAAGACTTTCCACAGCCCACGGGCCCCACCACGGCCACCAGGGCCCCTTTTGGCACCTGGATGTCTAAGCTGGGAGACAGGAACCCAGTCAAAGACAAAGATCAGGCTTTTGATTCCCAACCTTCCGCCTGGAGACCGAAACCCTTCTTTCTTCAGACACCGCCCTGGCCATTGAGGCGCTTCCTGCTTTCCAGGACAAAGACGTGGGGGTCGCTTCAGGGGCAGATTTTGTTATTTATTGCTCTGAATGTTGGCCCCCTTTAGGCAGCTAGGAAGGGGTGGGAGAAGCTGGTACCTGTGCAGGGTTGGGGGCAGGTCCTGGGCCCAGGTGAAGGTGCCACTGTCTATGGTGACTGCATAGCCTGGGAGGGTCAAGGTTTGCAGGGTCAGGAGAGTGGGCAAGGCAGGGGGGAGGTTGGGAGGGAGAGGTATGGGGAGCCCTGGGGAAGGGGCCAAGGAGAGAAGACAGGGACGCTTGGGGCATAGTGAAAGAGACAGGAAGGCCTGGGACAGGGGCACAGGGAGCCCCAGGGAAGGAAGGAGAGTGGGGGGATCTGGGGAGGGATAAAGGACAGGAGAATAGAGAGAGGAGGGCAAAGGCAGGCATAGAGTTAAAGATATGAAAGAGGAAGAAGAAAGGGGGTCACAAGGGAAAAGTTGAGAGCCTGGAACAAGGATTTTCTGGAGCAGGGCCACTGCAAGAGCAGCCCAGAAAGGGGTGTCTGGACCTGGGGCGATGGTATTTCTTTCCACACACTGGGGGTCAAGTTCATCTTGGCTCAGGAAATGCTGGATCCGTTTCAGAGACACGCTGGTCTGCAGGAGGGCGTGTGTCAGCCCCAGAAGCCATGCTTTTTCTATCTCCCTCCACTCCCTCTTACACTTGCCTGGCCCCCAACTTCCTGGGCGTGGACAGGCCCCCTGAAGGCCCAGACATGGGGGCCCTCCTGTGACTGAGTCTTCCCTGGCTCCCACTCTGGCCAAGAGAAGGCTGTCTCCAGAACTCAGGTTTCCAGGGACCTGACCTGACCTCCTCTGACCCCAAATGACCCCTGACTCTAACAACTTCATTCGACTTTGAACAATTCTTCGTCATGTCGGATGGCCCTCTCCTGATTGCAGTAACTCTCCTTGATTATCCCCTGCACCCATGTGACCCCAGCAACCTGCCCTCGCTCCAGCAGAAGCCCCAGCCCCCTGGGGTTACCTGGGTCAGGCCGCTGATGATCTGGGGCAGCATGCTGAGGGGGTTCTTTAAGATATTGAACAGGGACACCGACACAAAGGCCTTCTCAGCGTCCAGCACGTTGTTAGGGTCCACAGACACGTACACCCCGAGGGTGATGAGGGTCACCTGGAGAGCAGTGGGGTGGGTGTCGGGGTGGGGTGTGCTGGACCCAGAGGCCTGGGCTGCCCAGGAGGGAGGTGGGAGGTGGGAGGCCGGCCTGGAAGGAGAGCCTCACCAGGAAGGGGGTGCAGATCCAGGTGAAGATGGAGATGGCGTGGAGGTAGGCAGCCTGGCGCAGCAGCCGGAGTTCACTCTGTCGGATGCCCTCCACCTGCTGCAAGAAGCTGGGCTCCCAGGCGTATAACTTCAGCACCTTGATGCCACCCAGGATCTCGCTCATCAGCCTGATGCGCGAGTCCTTGAATTTCATTTGTTCTACCTGCGGAAAGTGTGGCAGTCGCGTGCTCCACTCCCCATCCCGGACCTCTACCCACAGGGGCGGGTACCTTCCAGGCACTGGCCCAGGCTGCAGCCATTGGCCTGCTCACCATCCTCCTCCCTCCTCCCCGCAGGGCCTGTGCTGCACCTTAGCCTGGAAGGCCCAGCCCAGTCTCCCCTCTCCTCCCGACAAAAACCCAGCTCCAGTGTCAGTACCAGTTATGGTCCCGCCCAGGCAGCATCCTCTGTCCCCTCTCCTGGGACTCTAGGGCACATTGTCCTTTCTTTTTGTCCCCAGCGAGACCCTGTCCCTAATCTAGGGCACAACCCCTATTTGTTGAGTGCCTACTATGTGCCAGGCCATGTGCTAGACGTGGGGCAGATAATGATGAACAACTCAAATAAGGCCCCAGCCTTCATGCAGCTGACAGTTTGATGGGGAGACAGGTGGGAAGCAAACAATTACCCAAGTAAATGCTTAATAAATCAGTATGCGTGCTCTGAAGGGAAACAACAGGATTCCGTGAGAGTCTGGGAAATCAGTTTATGATGGGAGGTGGGAGAAGAGAAGGAGTTGGACAAGCAAGGAAGGGATAGCATTTCAGGGAACAGTATGTAAGGTGGCCCAGAGGTACGCAGAGCTCGGTGCTTTGGAGAAATGTAAGAAGGCCAGACTGGCTGAAATTTGGCCATATCTCAGGGGGCAAGGGCTTGCAAGGTGAGCAGGGACCTGGCAGGTGGTCCCCGGGACTTGGTCATTTATTCGATGTGCAGTGGGAAGCGACTGAAGACTTCAATATGTGTTTGCAAACAAAGGACTGGATGACTGGCTAGGCACACTCGGCACCATGTGGCAGGAGAAACTCTCATTAGATCAGAAGATGCAGGTTCAAGTCCTAGCTCTGCCTGACACTGGATTGCCATCCTTTCTCTGGATCTTGGCTCCTCAGCTGCAAAATTAGCATTTTTTTCCTCAAACCCTGTCAGGGTTGCTGTGAGGAGAGAGTGAGCTAAGGTTTGAGAGAGTGGCTTGTAGCCATCCACAGCGAGTAAACAAAAAAAGGGAGGGGCCCCAGGTTAGTGAATGCCCTTCCCCAGCACCTGGCCAGGTGCTCCAGGCAGAGGCAGGGCGCCTGCTCCAGCACCCACCTGTAAAGTGCGCATCTTCATGGCCACAACTCCATTGATTGGGATCAGCAAGACCATGAAGGCGACTCCAGCCAGAATGGAGGGACCCAGTTTCTGAGGAGGCACAGGTGGACAGATCAGACAGATAACCAAAGTGTATATGTAGACAGAACCCAACAGATAGAGGCTTATTGATCTGAAACATGGACATGGGCAGACAGAGAGACAGTGAAAAGTGGACATAGAGAGAGAGCCAAAATGACTTTCTGCAGATGCAGTCAGCCATCAGATAATGACAACAGATAGGCACAGACAGGCAGACACAGAGGGGTGTCTAGACACACAGGAGGGCAAATACAGTCAGACAATGACAGTCAGTCACACACACCCTGTCTCCTAGTCCCTCTCTTCTCCCCTGGGATCTTTGAGAAGGATAATCATCCAGGTTGGAAAGACCTGGTTGCAGACACTAGCATCCTCCCAGTCCTGTCCCCCGCCCCCCACCACCCAGGTCACCCTCTCTCGCCCTTTCTCAGCAAGGTCAAGGTCAGAGGAAGGGAGCAGAAGTCGGGGTGTGAGAATCACCTGCCAGAGGAAGTAGATGGCCAGGATGATCTGCAGGGGCCCCGACCACAGCATGTTGAGGAAGGGGGCGACATCCATGATGCGCTGGGCATCCACTGACATGAGGTTGACCAATTCTCCCACCGTGGACTCACGTTTGACTGAATTGGTGATGACCAGAGCCTGCAGGCAGACAGCAGGTGATGAGCAGGTGATGAGCTGCTCCCCAAGCCAGGCTCCCCAGCCCC
>NW_006298628.1:1103986-1113495 GCF_000327345.1 Myotis davidii
CGCCCTGCTCCAGCTGACCTTCCTGTAGATGACACCTATGATCCCCGTACGAAGCCTCAACCCCATCACAAAGATGCAGTGGTAATACTGGTGCAAGATCAGAGTCTGCATCACGGAGCACACGAACATCAGCCCGGCCACCAGGAAGCCCCACCAGGTGGGGGCCATGGGGTTTGAAATAAACCTGATCAGGATGCTGCAAGGGCGGAAGAGAAGCATGAGGGTGGGGAGGGAGGGCTCCCAGGCTGCTCCCTCTACTGCCCTCCCCTCCCCCCCTCAGCCTCCACTCTGTCCCCTGCTCTGAAACCTCTCAGGGTGGGGGCCGCTGCCCACCCCCCAGACCTGGGGGACGGAGCCCAGTGCTGCCTCAAGACCATGACCTTGCTCCCTTCTGCCTTCACCTCCTTTTCTATCTACTGTGGCTCCCACTGCCCCTTCCTTCTATCCCTCTCATCACCAGCCTCACCTGCCTGTCTTTCTTTCCTGCTTGGACCACATGGCAGGAAGTAATGCCACATGTTCCTTGATTTGACTTTCCGGTGCCTTCTCAGAGCCTACTGCGTTGGCCAAATAGACTCTTGCCCCTCAAATCCATCCTCTCCAACATCATCCAGCCCCAGTGCCACCTGGTGACCATCTCCAGGGCCCTACCCACCTCCTCTTCCACAGCCCTCTTTACTTTTCTAACCTTCTGACCCGTCCCCCTCTCTGCCCTCACTTAACTCGTCCACTGAGAACTCCCCACCAGCCTTAGGTCCATGTGGCCAAGACTCAACTCACCACCTTGCCCCGTGCCCAGCCCCCTCCTCCCACTGAGTTCATCATCTCAGCAAAAGATCCTTCCTCCTCCAGTCACCCGGCCAGAACCCAGTCACCCTTGATGCCTCCCTCTCCCTGGCACACCACCCCCCTCCCCCATCTCCAGAGTAGCTGCCGCACCCTATCTCATTCCTGGCCTGGGCTCTCACCTACCCTGGTTGGCCCGCTTCCATCTGGCCACACGCCTCACATCCCCCACACTACCGACTGGGAATCCTTCCAAATGCAAAGCAGATGCCCCTCCCCGGCCCACAAATCTTTCAAAGATCTCCCTCTCCCTTTGTGTGTTTTTTTCTGCCCCTCCCTCTGCATGCCGGCATTTAGAAACACCTGGAGTTCCTGAGTCATGCTGTCTCAGGCCTTGGTGACTGCCCCTCCTTCCTCACCTGGTTCACTAACCCCTGCTTGTCCTTCCGAGTGTGATAACCTCTCTGGCCTGCAAATGTCCCCTGCTCCTTCCCAAGCTGGCCTCTTCACCCCTCCTGCGGTTGATCCAGACACCTAGTTCACCTCTGCCCGCACTGCGTTCTAATGGGTTTACACACTGGTTTCTCCCACAAGACGGGAAGACCATCGCTCGTGAATGTCTGCATCCCTAGCAGCTGGCACCATTGCAGTACCCTGGGGCTCAATAAATATTCAGTAAATAAATGAGGGCATGAATGGAGGGGAAGGAGTTGGTGGCTCTGAGGCTAGGCAGCGCTCTTCCCCACCCTCTCATTTGAGAGCTCCTTCAAGCCCAAGCCGCTATGTGACAGACGAGAGCCTATTACCTGGAAAGAACGCTGTCGCTGGAGGCCAGAGCCCTGCACTCAAATCCATCTCTATCAGCTGTGTGCCCGTGGGCACGTCACTTCACTCTGAGTTTTTTGCTTCCTCACTTGTTATTTTTGTTTATTTTGTTAATCCTCACCGGAGGATATTTTTCCATTGAATTTTAGAGAGCGTGGAAGGGAGGAGGGTGCTGGGGAGGAGCCTGCAACTGAGGTACATGCCCTTGACCAGGAATCGAACCCAGGACCCTTCAGTCTGAGGGACAATGCTCTATCCGCTGAGAAAACCGTGCTAGGTCTGTTTGTGTGTTTTTTAATTTAGTTTTTCTGCTTCCTCGTTTGTAAAATGGGAATAGGGACACTTTGTAGGATTGAAAGAATGTTAATGCATTCAACAGGGAGCCTGGCACACAGGAGGCACCCGGTGAGTGTAAGTTGGATGTGAATGTGAGAGGCATTGCCACTACCAAAGGGCACACAGAACATGGAGAGAGCCCCTCTGGCTCCTGGGCTGGGGCTCTTTCCACTACATGTTGTCCCTTCCTCCGGGCTCAGTCCTCAGGGACAGCCAGCCATCCCCCTGCCCAGGGAAGGGCTGCAGCAAGAGTGAGGGTGGTAAGACCTGAGCAGCTGTGGGTTGACGAAGGAAAGGAGGTCCTGGATCAGCATGAAGCATGTGCTGGTGATGAAGCCGGGGCCAAAGGTGACCAGCAGGGCCCGCAGGAAGGAGGGCTCCCGGGGCCTGGGCCGGCCCGCCAGCAGCTCCTCATCCTCACTGGACATTGTCTTCCCAGATGCCGCTGCGGCCTTGTGTCTGGTCAGGGAGGAAGGAGCAGTGGGTAGGAATGGGGCCCAGGAAGCCAAGAGCCTGGGATGAGTGGGGTGGAGAGGGGAGCTGCTTTCTTGACTTTTAGGACTGGGAGGGGGATGGGCAAGGTGACTGTCCAGGTAACTCCCCAGGAGACTCTCTCCTCAGGTGCTGGAGGGTATATGAGTGGTACCCTAACTGCTACCTAAGGACAATAACCCAGCAATGGCCAGCCTCTGGCTTGCTCCCGCCACCCCAGGGAGGATGCTGAGAGGGAAGGCATGGGCAGGGAAGGCTAGTGGCCCAGTCACCAGGGAGCTGAGCAGGGAGGGGGTAGAGGTGACACGAAGGGCCAGAGAAGGAGTGACCACGCAGACTGGGGGTCCATAGGGCTTCCCAGAGGCTCCCAGCCACCGAAGCCACGACACTGCTGACCCAGCTCTAGCCGGTGGCTCCCCCGACAGCCAGGCGGTAATCAGGGCTCTGACTGAACACGCACTGAAATCCCGGGGAAGGGGCCTGCCCCAGGGCCAGCTGTGGGAGGGAGGGAGGACTCAGAGCCCCAGCTCTCGGCTGGGCAGGTGGCCAGAGAGGGGTTCCCTGATGGGAGGCTGCCAGCGGGGAGGCCCCTCAGCTGGAGGACCATCTTCTCCAGCCCCTGCCCCTCCTGAGGGAAGACCCTGCAATCTACCCTTCACTCGGGCCTGGCAGTGCAGTGGTGAGAACAGTGGGGCCAGACAACTGGTGTGGATTCCAGCTCTGCGGGTCTGCCACCACCACCGAGGGGACGTTGGGTGCTGCGTTAAGCCTCTGTGTCCCCAGCTGTAACGAGGGGACAGCAGAACGCACAGCGTAGGGCTGCTGGAGATTGAGGTCCTCTCTGTGCTCAGGGCCATGCTGGGGGAGAATCAGTGCTCCACAAGTGGCAGCCATTCTCTGGCCTCAGCAGAGCCGGGGACAGCCGGCCCACCCAGGCCTGAGTGTCCCACCTCAGGACCTCCTACCCCTGCTCTTCTCCCTGCCCTCACCATGTAATCAGCCCAGGTCCAGCAGCCTCCCCACAGGAGACCAGGGTGCATGAAGGGGGCGGGTGGAGGGGTGGGGGACTGGGAGGGTCTTACTGTGCTGCCTGCTTTTGCTGCCTCTTCCAGGCCTCCAGCAGTCTCTGCACCACCACCTCGGAGCGATGCTCCTTGTTCAGGGACCACAGGTCCTGATCTTCCAGGGGGCGCCGGTAGCCAAGGATGGCCAGCCTGGGACAGGCAGATGGCCCCACATGGGGGCAGAGTTTAGCAGCCTGGAACTAGGACCAGGGTGTCCAGAAAGAAGGGGCTCCCTAGGGACGTGTCTCCGTTATTGCCCCCGTGAGCAGGCTGGAGGTCACTGCCTCCCACCCCAAGTTCCTATCTCAGGCCCCTTCTCTCCCTCCTCCCCAGATGCCCCCTTGACCCCTGAGTCCTGGTGATGAAGTGCCTGCTGGCTGGGGCCCTCTTCAATGCAGCACAGTTAGTGAGCTGTCACTCAGGTCACAGACACAATTATCCTGCTCAAGCCACTCTGACCGGTGGCCGAGGAGATGACAGAAGAGCTTAGCGCTAATTAAGGTTTCCTTCTAGCCCCTGGGCCTGTCCTCGCCACCTGCCAGATGACCTCTGCTGAGGCCAGAGGTCAGCCCAGGAGACACTCACCACAGCAGGACACCCAAGACCAGGCCTGGCCTTTGCACTCAGCCTCCAGCCCAAACAAACAGGCTTCCCCATCCTCTCCTGCCCCGATGCCACTGAGGAGGGGGTCTGGGGGATCGGGGCCAGCTAGGCCCAGCTCCGCAGGCCCCTGAACGTCCAGCCTGCTCCCCTTCCTCCCTCTCACCCCCGATCTCCTGGACCCCTCCCTCTGGCCCAGCTTAGAGGAAGAACCAACTCACTTTGTGAACCACCAGAAAGACAGGCGGGAGAGGAAGCCGGCGTCGGTCTCTGGGCAGGGGTTCTGGATGGGGAGAGTGGAGTGGGGGAAATCAGGAGTGCCCAGCACTCTCTCACGGCAGAGAAGAGGGAGGAGGCCCCTCGCCGTCCAGCTCCAAGCCCAGGTGGCACGTGTGGAGATGACCTGGGCATGGAAGGGACTGGAAGGGACTGAAAGTGCTGGGAAGGGCTGCCTGAGGGCCGGGCGTGGAACCTCCTCTCCCACCCAGCCTCCGTGGGAAACTCACGGGATCGACGTTCTTTGGGGAGAAAAACGGCGGCTTCTCCCTGAAGCAGGACAGGATGAGGGCAGAGAGCACCAGGACGAAGTAGATGTAGAAGGTAGTGAAGCGGAAGGGGTCCAAGATCTTGCCCTGGGGGGACAGCGGGGAGGAGCGTCAGACGCCAGGCTCCTCTGAGAGAGGGGGGCGGGTCAGGAGGGGCCCCTGCTCAGTGGGGACCTGCCCTGCCTCAGGCACTGTGCGAGCACCTCACCTGCATCACCCTGTCCAGCCTCCCTTGTCTCCCCTACAAGGTAGGAAGTCTGACACTACTTTCCAACTGAGGAAAGGAAGCTCCAAAAGGCTAAAGAATTTGCCCAAGATCACAGAGAGTAAGTGGATTATTCCAAGCCTGTGCTGATGAATGAACTTGACGGCCTCCCCTTGAGATGGAGAAATGGGGAGATGCTAGATTTCCTACCACCCACCATCACCCACCTGCAGATCAAGAGGAAGGCCAGGAACGGAGGAAGGGGGGAAGAAAGGGGAGAACAAGATCCTGGGACTTCCAGGTGAGCCAGGACCAGCCCAGCCTGTGTGTCTTCACACAGAAACTGGCAACTGGTGGTGGCTACAGAACAGCCCCTGCACTCCCACGAATACCCACCAATGGCCCCATTGCCCTGAGTTACACTGGTCCTCAGCCTGACCCCACTTCCCCGTTCTGCTTCCCAGCAGAGAGACAGCAAGTAGAGAACAACACAAAAAAGACTGAACCCCAGAGGAAGTCCTGGGTGCCAGGGAGGCGCAGAGGGCAGGAGCCTGGGACCAGCAGTGACCTTGACCCTGACTGAGTTCACCTCCTGGACAGGTCTGGATCGGCCGGTGTCCCTCTTCCTCCTTACCTCTACCATGGCTGAAAGGATCTTGGAGCGGAAGGGGATGATAGCGCAGACCACACACAGGAACCAGAAGATGATGAGGACCCCCGAGGACTGCACCCCCTGCAGCCGCTCATATTGGATCAGCAGGGTGGCCAGCAGCTGTGCAGGGAGGGCAGGGGGAGCGGGGAGAGAGCACACACACATCTGGACTTGCCTCGCTTCCTCCCCATCCCATGGTCAGATGTCTGTGGGGTCACCCCCATCCTCTTCCCACTGCGAAGGTGGGTCCAGGTTCTCCTCAGAGCCCATGGATCCCCGATCACAATCCCACAACCCACTGGAGACCCTCCCCCACTCAGCTTCCAGGGTCCCCCACTGACCATGGTGACCCCCACCACCAAGGGGGTTACAAAGAAGACGGGGGCGGGGGCCCAGCCGTGGACCAGGCCATGGAAGGAGTAGAAGAGGTCAGCCCAGGAGACGCACCACAGCAGGACACCCAAGACCTACAAATAAGGTACAAGTTGGATCGAACATGCCCAGAGGTGGGGACAATCACTTCTTGCTCCTGAAGCTACCAGACCTGCCTGGGCCTGGCCCTGAAGGCTGGGATGGCCCTGAGGGCTGGAATCTTCTCAAGCGGGGGGAGAGCCCTGATGGAAAATTTGCTTGCACCTCCCCAAGCAGGGACTATATCAGATGGCTGCAGACTCACTTGGCAAGCTGCCATGGCCCCATGGCTCCTGTCTAGCTGCTGAGGGTGAGGGAAGGGACTCATTCAAAAAAGAACCCCCCTCCCGGGGGGCCCCAGCCCCACCCGCAGGAGAGCCCGGAGCCCCTGACCGTCTTGAGCCTGGAGAGGAGGGAGAGGACGATGTAGCCTTGGTGGTGGTACCGCAGGTAGAACAGGTAGCAGGGCAGGGCGGCCCACAGGTAGATGCAGGGGACCCAGGCCAGCAGGGAGTTCTGGAAGCAGGGAGTGAGGTCCGGGTTGTCTGTGTGCAAGGACAGGTTGGCGTCCTGGGGGCAGAGGGAACAATTCAGTGCTCTGGCCGCCTCCTGCAGAACTGCGCTCTCCCTCCAGGGCCAAAGGGACACTCCATGTGCACGGGGTCAGAGGGGTGTGAACATGAGAGAGTAGGTGTGCAAACAAGTGCGTGTTGTCCCAAGTGTGAGCTCCCCCAGGAGGTCCTGGTTGCCCCATTTCCTTGTATTCTCTCCCTCTCAACTGCGGTTTAATGCAAGTACAATAAACTGCACCCATTTAGAGCACACGACCCGAAGGGCGTGACAGTGGTGCACAACCGCAAAGCCACTGCCACCACAAAGACGGAGAAGACTTCCCTCATTCCACAAGCTCCCTATGCCCTTTCACAGCCCATCCCCCTGGCAACCACTGATCTGCCCTCTGTCCTTCTAGAGTTCTACTCATTTTCAAATTTAATTTTTTATTTTATCAGAACAATCCAGGCACCTGGTGGAAGAACCCACTTCCACGCTCAGCCTCTCCCAAGATGGGCCAGAGAGCTTCCCTGAGAGTTCACACCTCTCCTTGAAAATGAGGGAGGCCACCCCCCACCCCACCCACCTCACCGGGTGGGTGTAAGCTCAGAGGAACAACAGGATGCGGAGAGAGCTTTGTGAATGACCAAGCCCAGGGTGGCCAGCCATCTTGGTTTGCGTGGAGCCAGTGAGTCCAGACAAGACCCCACTCTTGTCTTTGACTCTAACTCCACCTAAGAACTTTTTTGGAAGGAGATGGAGGAATACATGCAAACACATACTTTACTGGGATTGTCTCCTCCAAGCCCATCAGTCAACTAATCTTTTTTTCCTTTCTGGCAACGAATTAGACGTTCTTTACAGAAAGCCCAGGAAATATAAACAATTTTTTTTAAAAAAAACCACCCGCACAAAGAAAAAACAGTACAACAAACAAAAGTAAATAATAAAACACCACCCACAGTTCATCTACCTAGAGACAACTGTTACCAACTGTTAACCCCCCACCTTCTAATTGAAAATCGACATAATTATCATTTTTATTTTTGTCAAAGTTATGCATGCACATAATTTAAAGAGTCAAACTGTGAAAACGGAAATGGTGCCTTGCCTCATCACCCCCTTTGAGTTCCTTTCCCAGGGGTAAATACGTTGAAATGGGCTAACTTTCTTCTGGCACCTACTTCCATAGTCTAAGCAATTTGCTTTTACTGTTATTATCTGGTTTACGATGATTTGATAATCCCTATTTGCTTTTGCTTTGGAAGGTGAGGCTGTGCCTCTCTTATGGCCTAGGCCAGTGATGGCGAACCTTTTGAGCTCGGCGTGTCAGCGTTTTGAAAAACCCTAACTTAACTCTGGTGCCGTGTCACATATAGACATGTTTTGATATTTGCAACCATAGTAAAACAAAGACTTATAATTTTGATATTTATTTTACATATTTAAATGCCATTTAACAAAGAAAAATCAACCAAAAAAATGAGTTCGCGTGTCACCTCTGACACGCGTGTCATAGGTTCGCCATCACTGGCCTAGTCTCTTGAGCGTCCTCATCCTTCCAGCCTAGAAACATCACAGAACTTTTGTTAAATAAATATTCAAAGTTTACACTTTTGGACCATGGATGTGTTGTTCATTGAAAAGTTCACTACAACTGGCTGTACCTCTTTCGAGTGGTGTGACCTTGGGGTTGGGTGTGAGTAAGGACACCCCGTCCCCATTACTGCCTAGTGGTCTGTTGTGTGAATGGACCCACGTATGTATCCATTCTACCGTCCTCTCAGCGAGCCCATTAAGCCCATCCACTTAGATGCCCTCTGGGAGCCTGTCCAAGGCCCCCCCTAACTCAGACTGTTAGGTCTCCCAGCCTGCGGTGCATGTCCCATCTCTCTGGGTCCGGCCTGAGCCTCGCCTCCTACAGGAAGCCTGCCTGGGGCTCCCCAGCCTCCAGAGGGGCTTTTCTTTGCTTCATCCTGCCTGGCCTTGGCAGCCAGGTAAAGGTCCCTTATGTTTCAGTGGCACTTATGTGGTCATTAACTGGCTGGTTGATTCAGAACGACTTCTGGAAGTAGAGGGGAGGAACAGGGAAGCCCTGCTCTGGTAACAGGTGCAAGGACACCCAGCCTTCTGATGCCAAACTGGGGTTTCTCCCAGGCCACGCTCCCTGTGCCTAGGAACACATCCTCTCTCCTATAGAAACGTGAGCCCTTGAGGACAGACACTATAGGCCCTATTCCCTGGCCCACATCCTCCAACTTCCAGCACAGGGCCAGCTACGCAGGAGGCGCCCAGAAATGGCCTACACATTGATTGACAAGGGAACCCGAGTTCAAGGGCATGGCAGGAAATCCCTGCCTAGGTGTGCAAGTCAGCGGCACGGCTCTTTGAGGCAGGCGGGTGTGACCGCAGGAAGAACCAGAACCTGATGCGGAGGATCCGTGAGGGTTGTCACTTTTGGACGAGGGAGTCATGGGCGAGCTCCTTCATCTCCCTGAATATCAGTCTCCACGTGTGAGTCATAACGGGAGTGATGACAGCACCCTGGGCAGCTCCCCACAGCAGAGGCTCTTGACTCAAACAGGGCAACGCGTAGGGAAGCAGGCGATGGAGCAAGAGGCAGTGGGGACTTGGTTTCGATTGCACAGACAGCCTGCATTGTGACAGCCATCACGAGATCTTGGGGGCGTGAGGACTCAGCGGCTGCTTTGACCCCGGGGAGGTCCGGTCTGGGCTCCGTGCCTTCAGATAAGCGTGTCTCAGCTGGGCAGAGTCCCCTCCAGAGGCAGGGGTGTGGGAAACCGCCTATTGTCTTCACTAGCAGAGAGGTGTGGACAAGGGACCTGGAAGGCTGGTGATCCTTGAAGCCCTTGCAAAGGTCAGGGCTGTGCACCCACTGTTAGTCCTGACAGTGGTAGCTGAACAACTTCCCCATTTATTATTTTGTAAATCCTTGCTGATGGGCTAGTCTGCCTGTTACTGGAAATTGCCTGCCTAAGGGCTATGGGTGGGCACCAGTGGAAGTCCTTCCTCTTGGGGTG
>NW_006298628.1:1113764-1116466 GCF_000327345.1 Myotis davidii
TGCAGTCTTTTTCAGTTACCTCCTGCATGCCCCCTATTGGGGATCGAACCTGCCCTTGACTGGAATCAAACCTGGGATCCTTCAGTCCACAGGCGGACACTCTACTGAGCCAAACCATCTAGGGCTGTTGTTGTTTTGTTAACCCTCTCCGGAGGATATTTTTTTCATTGATTTTTAGAGAGAATGGGATGGGGGAGGAACTGGGGGAAAGAGAGAGAGAGAGAAACATCAATGTGAGAGAGACACATTGATTGGTTGTCTCCTACACATGCCCCAACCAGGGCTGGAAATCGAACCTGCAACCCGGGTACGTGCTCTTGACCGGGAATCGAATCTGAGAACCTTCGGCGCACGGGCCAACACTCTAACCACTGAACCACCAGCCAGGGCTCTCCCGCCTATTTGACCTTATCTCCCTCCCTCACTCCACAGCTGTCACCCACACAGTTCCCACAGCAACAACAGCTTCCTTAATACTGCGATTGAACAGCTGATGGATCTTACAAGGGCCCCTGCCTGGGCACTGAGGCTGAAATCCCTGTAGACGCCAGCCGGGGGCAGGTGGGACTGAGGACCCTAGAGCCCTTTGAGCCAGCTGGCCACACTCTGTCAGGGACTTCCCAGCCCCCACCACCACCCCAGACTCGTTGACAGCCTCTGTCATCAGAAGAGTAATTACTTCCTTAATCCTGTGGGGTGGGGAGAAGTGGGAGAAGGGATCAGCGGACAAATTCATGTATCTCAGCAGAAATGGAGGTGCAGAAAGGGCTCTGATCCCCATTCACATTCAGTGACCTCCTGGGGCTAAAACAGCCGCCTCTGGAAGGGCCTGGGTGGGAGGCAAAGCCTGGCTGTGCGGAGTGATGGGGGGGGGGGGGGGGAGCGTGCGCTCTATGGCTCACAGGCCCGGCTGGCCTGGCCACTTCTGAAATGTGCCGGCCCACAGCAACTTCGGTCATTTGAGCATCACTGTGTTCCAGGATTATCATTTCATGTTCACGACACAGACCCTCGGCTGGCAAGGGACCGGCTCCAGCTCCCATGGGCTGACACCGGGGCAGGAACCTGGGCAGTCTAGCTCCAGAGTCCCCACCCTGAACCCCAGGTTCTAGGATCCTTCCTCTGTACCCTGTAGGACTCCAGCATGACACCCCGCCTCAGGGATAGGACACGTGTCCAGATCACCTGAAACATGAAAAATCTGCTTTCAGCCCTGCAGCCACCCCACCCCCCACCCGCACCCCAATCATCTCCTTGCTTACAGAACGGAGGGGAAGGGGCTGCATGGAAGTGACAGACTAGCTGGGTCCTGGGAGCCGGTGCACTGGAAACCTGAATATCCAGTTAGGAGGAGAAAGCCAATCGAAGGTTAAGCCTCAATTATCCCTCTCCCCCAGCGCCGCCCCTGGCGAGAACTAGCCCCAGGTGGGGGAGGGGAGAGGCCCAGCCACCCGCAGGGGCGCACCCAAGTCTCAACCCTCCCCCGGGATCCGGCTCCACCTGCGGCCGGGACAGTCCCACCAGGGTGGGGTGGACAGGGCCCAGGCTCCTGCCTCCCGGTGGGTCAGTGCCAGTCTCCGCCGGGACCCCCCTCCCTGGGGGCTGGCCTGGTGCCCCGAGAGCATTTCTCTGTCTGGGGGCCAGCAGACGGCCTTGGCAAAGTTCCTTCCCAAATGCTACTTCCCTGACTCATTTCCTTCCCCAAGTGAGGGAGCAGCAGGTTGGGAAGCAGCCAGCCAGGGGCCACAGGGACCAAATCCTCCCACCAGCAGCCAGGAACCCAGAATTTAAAGCCACCCAACCCCAGCTTCACCGTCCCCAGCTGGGATGGAGGCAGGAGATTCTAGGGCAGCCGTGGGCAAACTCCGGCCCGCAGGCCGGAACCGGCCTGTTTGAAATGAATAAAACTAAAAAAAAAAAAAAAGACCGTACCCTTTTATGTAATGATGTTTACTTTGAATTTATATTAGTTCACACACACACTCCATCCATGCTTTTGTTCCGGCCCTCCGGTCCAGTTTAAGAACCCATTGTGGCCCTCCAGTCAAAAAGTTTGCCCACCCCTGTTCTAGGGGGCCTTGGAATCCGGGGAGACCAGTTCCTGAGGGAGGAGCTTTGGTGCCCACCTGCCGACCTGAGCGGCCCTGCCAATGCCAGTTTCCCACAGCTTCGCATGCCACTGTCTTTATTTGAGAGTCAAAGTACATTGCAATCAGTCTCGCCCATTACTCATAAGTTCCGGCAGCCGCCTACGCGGGCGGGCGAGGAAGCAACCCAGGAGGAAAAGCCTGGGAGACAGGGATACCCAGGAGCCTGAAAGCCCGAATCGAATTGTGGCCTGGCCACCTTCTCCTCCCCAAGCCTGAGGCTCAGGCTCCCAGAACCGGCACTGGGCAGCTAGACCTGAAGGGGGCCCCAGAGTCCACCTACGATGTAAGTTCACCTGGAGCCCAGAGACCGTGAGCAATTCACCCAAAGTCACACAACTAGTGAGTGACAGCTGGGACTAGCGGGAAGCAAGCAGGAGACACAGGGAGCTGAGCCTCTGAGGGAAGAGGGCTTTGCCACTCCTGGGGGTGGGTAAACAGTCAAGGGGACAGTGAACGTGCCGGCCCCTGACCAGTGAGAGACCCAGAGGCCTCTACTAAGAGCTGCTGCTAGGCAAACTCCAGGCCTGAAGTGGGGAGAGCGCCAGGGAAAGA
>NW_006298628.1:1116515-1119200 GCF_000327345.1 Myotis davidii
TCAGGGGAAGCCAACCTCTCATTGGCCATGTCTTCCCTCTCTCTAGTCGGAATTTCAGGGTGAGACCTTAGCTCCTTCTTTGACTTGAATCTTCTCTCTGCCATCCCCACATGTGGTCACTCATCATGGGCTTGCATGCCCCCAGTGAGGGGAGCTCACTGCTTGTCAGACAAACATTGCCATCTTTGGACAGCTCTGACGGCCAGGACCTTCAGATTGCGCAGCCATCATCAGCCTCCCAGGGGCTCCCTGGGCCATCAGATCGAGGCTGATTCTGTAAACAGGTCAAGACCTCCTGAGGGTAAACAGCACGGCCCTTCTCCATGCACTGTCTTCACCCCCTGGCTGCTGCTCAGAACAGAGAGCAGTCCTCCAGGCAGGGGACAGGCGGGTGCAGCCAAGGAACATCCCCGCCTCCTTTGTTCTGTCGGCCTCTCTGTCTTCATGAGCCTTCAGCAATTTGGTCGTAATTTATTCTTTTAGAATTTTTTTCTATATGAATTCCCAAGGCACACTCAGAGATGTTGGTAATCTGCCCCAGAGTAGGTAGAGATGAGAGATTTAAAAAAAGAGATAAACCATCCACCCAGTACATGGTGTGTGGGCGCCCAGGTGTGGGTCCCCTTGAGTCTGCTCCCCTCAGATTCATCAGGGGCTGAAATGGATGGATTTATGCAGGAGGCCGCCCACTGTCTTCACTAGCAGAGAAGTGCAAACAAGGATCCCGGAAGGCTGGTGATCCTTGAACCCACGGCAGGGCCTGAGTCATGCACGATTGTCTAGTCCTGACCATCGGGGCTCAAGCTACTTCCTAACCAAGTAGTCTCAGAGTAAATCCTTCTAATATTTACTGACCTTTATGATAGCCTGTCTATAACTGCAATTACCTGCCTGCCTAAGGGTTTTAGGTTTAACCAAAGCTGAATAAAAGGTTGGCGAAGCCTGGGCACCAGTGGAGGCCCTTCCCCTTGAGTTGGACTTGCCCGCCTGGCCCCCCAATATTTCCAAATTATCTCTTATCTCTTCTCTTTCATTTGTGTGCGGCTCCTCTTCCAGATCCTGAACCCTAAACCACGCAGGACGTGGGGGAACACACATACACCAGATTTAGCCCCTACACCCCCAGCAAACAGCTGAAAAGGGCGTCCCTGGCGCAAGGACCCTGCCAGCCCCTTTCTTGTAGGTCTTGCCAGCTCTAACACGCCCTTCTAACTTCATTTCTCTTTCTCATCACTCTTCTTCCCAGGAATACCATGACCTGCCATCCACAGAGAACTTTTTAGTTCTCAGTGTCATTTCACATGCCCTATCTCATTTGATCGCCACAAGAATCTTCCGAGGTGGTTAGGAGATGGGTTATTTAGAAATTTCCCGGGTGGGAAAACAGGCTGTGAGGCTAAGCTGGTGAAAACACTTGGTAGAGAAAACAGTGGCTCAGAGCGGCCTGAACCAGGCCTACCTACGCTCGCCCCCACATTTCCACTCCTGTCTCAGGAACTTCCTGGGTGCCCTGAACTACTTCCCACAAGGTAGCTCACCCACAAGCCCCTAAGAGAAAAGATTCAGGTGCAGATGTACCTGCATAATACGATATGCAAATGAGTGCACCACAAACGAGTAGCCCAGGGTTCCAGGCGTTTTGGGTAACTGAGCCAGAGCTGAGGCCGTAGCTCCAGCCTTCCCTGGCCTCAGACCCTCCCTTGCCTCAGTTGTGCAAACCTTCGGAGGATGAGCTGGGAACTTTCCTGCTTTCTCCCTGCCCCGCCCTCCGTCACCAGCCACACTGGGTGCAGCTGGGAACAGCTTTCAGGAGCCAAGAAGATCACTGGGAGGTGGAGGGTGTGTAGAGACTGCGGTGAGGAAGCGTCACCTCCCTTGTCCTTGTCCTTTGAGGTATCCGAGCAGACACCCCACACAGATGACATCCCTTAGACCTAATATAGATGTGGTGACTCCCATGAACCCTGAGGTCCTGGGAGCAGATACACACAGCTCACGAGCCACAAGAAGTTCAGGGACAAGGAGGCCCAGAAGCCCAAAGGGGCACAGACAGGCAATGGCAAAGTTGAGACCACATCCCAGGGGTCCCTGCAATTGAGTGCTGTGTGACCCTGACAAGTCCGTTCCCTCCCTGGCACCCAGCTTCCCCAGCTCTACAATGAGAGGCTGGGCTAGCTGCTCCAAGCCCCACACTCTGATTCTTGAGTTCTCCAATATCAGGGAAGGGGAGAGCCTGTCTTTTCTCTTTCAACTGTGCGCGGGTCCGCTTCCAGATCCTGAACCCTGATCCATGCGGGATGTGGAGGGAAACATCTACAACAAGCGGGTGCCCATCCAGGCCTCTGTCCTCAGAGCTAGGACGCCGATGGGATGTGCTCTGTGCCGCAAGTCCAGAACTGAACTCCCGCCCAGCCCCTCCTCTCCAGCCTGCCCACCTCCACGGATGGTAACGCTTCTCTTCTCCAGGCCAGATCCTTGGAGTCATCATCCTTAATTCTTCTCTTTCTGTCACACCCACATTCAACCCTCCAGCAAATCCTGATCTCTACCTTCAAATGGTCAGGGTGAATGAGTTGAGAGTGCTGTAGTCGGAAGGTTCTTATCTATAAAAAGGCAACTTCATCTGGGTCTCCTTGATATATCCAGAATCCTACTGACGCTCTCCGCCCACTCTCCCACCACCAT
>NW_006298628.1:1123383-1125424 GCF_000327345.1 Myotis davidii
TCCATGTGGGAAAGAAACCTGGCATCCTATGACCATTAGAAGAAGGGGGTCCAGCCAGGTTAGCTCATCCAAATGTGCATCAGTCCCAGAACCTCCACCAGGCCAGCCCTGCTGCAGGACATTTTATCACCCTTGAGTGCCAGATGGGTAGGGGACAGGCGGGGACTGGAGCTGGCTCCCCTGCCCCTCCCCACCCATCACACTGCCCAAAGAGAGAAGCCCCAGTGAGAGGCACATTTAACACTTACCCGTTCTTACATTAGTAGCACATCCATTACTGTGTTTGTTAAGGCAAAAAAAAAGGTATTTATTGAGAGCACAATAGGATGTGCCAAGCCCCAGGTTGGGCACTTTCAGACCGCATCACAGGCTCCTCACAACAACCCTGTGAGGTAGGTGCAGAGCCCCTTTCACAGATGCGGATGGCGAACGCACAGACAGTAGGGGAGGGCACAGGGATCTCTAAGCCTGGAATAGGAAGGGAATCCTGAGTATCCCAGCTCCAAGTTCCTCAGAGCTTGTCTCCGCACAGTCCTAAGCTCTCAGGGTCACTGTCCACCCAGGAACAGGGGGTCCTTGCACTTGAGGCGTGGACGCATCCGCCCCCTTGATTTGCAAGCCCTCTGCTTGGTCACCCAGACGTCATGGCCAGGCCACAGCCACCCCAGCCAGGCTCAGGTGGGCAGAGAAAGGACATACAGTTTGCCCTTGAATAACGTGGGTTTTGAACTTCCTGGGTCCACTCAGATACAGAATATTTCCCATTGATCCACTCAGTTCAACGGAAAGGCGCAGTTCAAACCCACATTGTTTAAAGGTTAGCTCGTGGTTGGGAATTCATGTGCTGCATTCGGAAGGCCGACTTAAGTTATGCACACATTTCAGCTGCAAGGGTGGTCAGCACGCCTGAGCACTGCACTGTTCAAGGGTCAGCCGGGTACTCATGAACCAAAGGGGCAGCCATCAGACTCTGGTGAGGAGTGCCCAGTCCAGCTGAGTGACAGCCGGTGCTCATGTGCGGTGGGTGGGCAACAAGGGCAGCTTCAGAAAAGTCACATCATCTCCGTTAACCCTTCAGTGACCCAGAGAGAGAGATTCTCCAAAAATACTTCTTCCTTTTTTTTTTTTTTTTTTTACAGGTGCTCCATTGCCCCAAGTTTCAAAAATCCATGTAACCCCCACAGCCCATTCCACACACAGCCCATAGTGGGGTTCCACACACACACACACACACACCCAGGTAACACACACCCAGGTAACTCATACACAAATACACACCCATGGTAACACACTGGGCGCATACACACACACACACACACACACACGCGAGGCATAGATAGAATACTTGAAATGCGAAAGGGTTTAGAAACACAGGTCCAGAGGCCCCGGATTTGGGACCAGCCTATGCTGGGCATTGCCTGGGCGACCACACACAAGCCCTTTAAATCTGAGCCCATCTGTACAATGGAGACACAGCACCACGTGCCTCCCAGGGCTGCCCTCGTGGGCCATGGGCCGTGGGCCGTGGGCCGGGAGCTGCAGGAAAGCTCGGGGCTGACAGGGAAGGCACCTGAGCTCCTGGGGCCTGGAGTCAGCGCTGGAGAGCACCCTAACGGCTTAGAAAGGGGTTCGGTGCATCCACAGAAGGCCGGCCTTTCTAGTCCGGCTCTGCGCTCCTCTAAGGAGGTGACTTAGGCAAGTCCCTTCCTCTCGCTGGGCCTCCCTTACCCATCTGTGGGCGGCTGCTGGCCCAGGTGATTCTGGAACCTGTAAGGGCCTGCCTCTCCCTCCCCAGCCCAGGGCAGTGAGGGCCGCTGCTCTCCAGCTGCTCTTGCCCCCAGAAAGGAAGGTGGCAGGAACCCCTTACAAGAAGGGCAGAGTCCAGTGGAGCCAACCTCTCCAATTCCTGGTTGAACAACAACCCTGGATGCCCTGGGCCAGGGGCAGGTGTAGGAGAGCTCCACCGCCCTGGGACGGGGCCCTCAGCCTGCACCCTGCGGCCAGCCCCAGGCGAGGCGGCAAGTGGGGGCACCTTCCGATT
>NW_006298628.1:1125537-1128561 GCF_000327345.1 Myotis davidii
GCCCCGGCCCGGCCCGCCCCGCCGAGCCCTACCCCCAGGCCCTTTGGGTCTAATTCTGGCATCTCCGCTCCGCGACTGTACCCGAGCTTCGCTAAGGTTGCGGCTCCGGCTCCGGGAGGGACTTGGGGGCAGCGGTGATGCTGGGGGTGGGGAGTCCTTGACACGGTGACAGCCCCCGAGTGGCCACCGGGCCGCGTGGGAGAGATGCCGCTCCAGATCCTGAGGCTGATGGGACCGGAGCAGGTCTGTTTCCAAGGGGCTCCCGCCCGCTCCCTCCCGCTCCCACCCCGCACAACACTGTGGGGCCTGGTGAGTCACTGAGACCAGAGGGACCTAGCAAGACCCTCTCTGGGAATAGGTCCCTGAGAAGGTCACGTCATCTCTGGAGCTCAGTCTCCTCATCTGTAAAATGGGTAGAGCTTGTCTTCCCAGACAGTCCAGAAGGCTACCCCTCCCCACAGTTCCCGGGGAACCAGCAGACACCCACCACACTGTGCACAGGAGAGGGCAGGGGCAGGGGTTTAGCATCAGGGGTGGCTTCCTAAGATTCTCTTACGTCCTGAGGGCCTGGCTCCCTGGTCTTGTGGGCGTCGCTTTAGTGTCACTCTGCTCTTCCACTTTCACTTTGTCAAACAGGGGTAATCCCAGTACTGACCTCCTAGGGTTACTTTGAGGATTAAATGGGAAAGGAATGTAAAACAGCAAGCACCTGACATGTGTTAATTGCATCCATTTCAGCCTAGTCAGGGGAGAGGATGGGCTACGGGACCTTCCTCTGCACAGCCCTCCCTCCCTCCCTGTGTTGTATCACCCAGTGTCTGGCTTACCTACCCCAGAAGACAGTGGGGAAGAACCAATTCTTGCTTATGTCTGTATCCTCAGCATCCAGGACCGTGCCTGGCAAGTGGGTCCTCAGGAAATGTTTGCTGACTGGCTAACCGAGTGGGATAGTAGGCAGTTAGACGTGAGCAGAGCAGGAACGCTAGGCCGGGTACAGAAGCTCATCAGGGCAGGAAGTCCAGATACCCGGCAAAACTGGGTGTTAAGCCCAAAAAGACTAATTCTAATTCAGGATCGATTCTGAAGGACTGCCCCATAGCTTTATCCAAGTTCATAAGAGCTTTAATAAGAGACACTTACATACAAGGACAAAGCAGCTACTTCCAGGGGTGGTGTGCAGGCCAGGAAGAATCTATCCCCCACCCCCACCCCCCACGCCGCTTCCAGGACAGGGTCCCTTTTAAAGGGGGTTCATAGCGGGGTTATAGGAAACCCAGACAGCGGGTAGTTGTGTGGCCCTCCCAGAGAACAATGAATCACTAATTAAAAGGAAAGTTAAAGATAACATCAGGCAGTTATGACATTCTAATTCTATACCTTCACTAACCCCCTTCCCGGGGGCTGTTCATCTTGGGGCACGCTACTTCCAGGAGTGGTGTGCAGGCCAGGAAGAATCTATCCCCCCCCCCCACGCCGCTTCCAGGACAGGGTCCCTTTTAAAGGGGGTTCATAGCGGGGTTATAGGCAAACCCGAACCCGGGACCCTTCAGTCCGCAGGCCGACGCTCCATCCACTGAGCCAAACTGGTCAGGGCCGTACTGCATCTTTAAAGTGAGCTCCCCTACTCTGGGAAAAGAAGTATTGTCGGGCCTCCCCACCCGGTGACCTCTCCTCGTTTAGCATAGTGCTGGTCATGCAGTTCAGACCTCCCCCTGACCTTCGCTCCCCTAGCATGTCTCTAATCATGTCAGACATGAGAACCCCCTTAGAGGAGGAAGAAGGGGACCTGAAAAGCCTCACATGGTCCCCATACAAGTCCTTGCAGGACTACTTCCTGAAGCGTCAAGCTCAAGACAATGAGGTTCTGACCCACATCAAATAATCCTAGGAACAAAGGCTCTGGTCTGTGGACCACAGAGACAAAGTCTAGGCTTCAGTTGTATTTTAGCTCCAGGCCCAGAAAAGCAGCAATGAAATGGCTGGACCAGCTGCCACGACTAAAGATCCCCGGTCCCGCCCCCCTCCCCTCAGTGGAGACCATGACACTGAGAAGATACACCTGGAAAACGAATGAATATTCTATTGCGAACTTGCTGGGGCCTTCAGATGAAAGCCCTTAAGACAGTGGTTCTCTCTTATTAAAGCCCTTAAGACAGTGGTCACCTTCCTAATGCCGTGACCCTTTAATACAGCTCCTCATGTTGTGGTGACCCCCAATTTCATTGTTACAAATGGAACATAATTAAAGCATCGTGATGAATCACAAAAACAATATGTAATTATATATGTGTTTTCCAATGGTCTTAGGCGACTCCTGTGAAAGGGTCGTTCAACCCTCAAAGGGGTCGCGACCCACAGGTTGAGAACCGCTGCCTTAAGACAAGGACCCAGCTCTCTCTTGCTCTCTGGAGCACACCCATACCTGTCCCCCTCTCCCTCCCCCTGGTGCGTTTTGTCTTTCTTTTCCCTAAACTCCAGGGGCCTTTCTTTGGCCTCTGTAACTTGCTTCCTGAGCTCATACGACCCAGCTGGCTCACTCACTTCTTCTACCTCGGTGACTTTCTAAATAAACCTTTGCTTGTATTTGCGTCTCGGTTCTGAATTCTTCCTTAGCCACACTCAAGGATCGGGGTCTAATATTTGGTGCCATTCGCCTTTAACACAATATCTCATGTCCTAAAAGGAGGTCATAGGTGGCAAGGCCGCCGTGGCATTAGCACACACACTATGGGCACTGTCCACTCCGCTTTGAGCTTTCAGACCAGATTTTCCAGCTGGAGGCTCCTAAGAGGAGCAATAATGACCTGTGGGTTGGGCGGCAGCGAAGGGAGGGACTGAACCTCCTTCAGCTTGAGCGCCCCAGCCCCAGCCTCCCTTCCCAGCTGACTGCAGCTCCAGGCAGGTTGGACAGGGCATGTGCTGCGCCTCCCCGGCCAGTGAGCATCCCAGGGGAAGCCAGCGTGGGGATTTCCTGGCAAGGAGATGAAAAGATAAGATGATTTCAAGGTACAGCTCTGAGCAGGA
>NW_006298628.1:1128638-1130804 GCF_000327345.1 Myotis davidii
GAAGAAAGCAGAGCAAGGTGGGGACAGGGAGGCCCAAGGACAGGAAATGCTGCAAAGGAGAGTCAGATGGGAACTGACAAGACAAGGGGGGAGGGTTGGAATGGCAAAGGCAGGCTTCTAGCTCTCCCCTCCGATCACTGCCTGATTCATTTCAGCTCCTCGTGTCTCCTTGAAGGTCCGGAGCACCCCCACCGGTCTCCAGTTCCCAAACTCCAACCTCCCCCTTCTCTGCTGCTTCCTCCAGACCCCAGCCTGGTGGAGGCCACACTGATCCCTCTCCTGGCTTCAGCGAGGTTGGCTCTCTGCCCCCAGCCTGCACTTGATCTGATTTGGCATGCATGTAAGCACCGGCTGCTGTGCCCGATTCAGGAATTTCCAAGACAAGAAGAATTAATTAGCTCTGTGGGCCACAGTCAGCATTTCCCACACCTGGACCAGGGCGAAGACAGTTTCAATGTTCCCTGGCAGAATTCCCACCTGGGCATTCGCTGGAGCTGCCACCTCCTTCACCTACTTTGCTGTGCCCTCAGAGCAGGACACCAGCCCACAACTAAACTCACTTTGGAGAGTTAACTCCCCTCCTAGAAACCACTGTTTGGATTAGCTTAGCCCTGGTCACTGGCCTTAGGCAGGGATCCCTGGAGGCTTAGCACTCTGATGGCTCGGCTTCTCCAACCACAGACAAGCCCTTCATTGGGCCCCGTGAGCCTGTTTCCTCCTTTGGGGATGGAGTATGCAGAGCACCTGTCCATAGAGGGTGTCCATGTGTTGGTGTCCTCTCCCTAGCTTCATACCTCTGCAGAGGGGGCATTGGGTGGGGTGGCACCAGGTGTAGGTGCTGGTGCTGCATCTGGTGTCTGATGCCCTCACTATACTGCTGTCGCCAGCCCTACAGGTCAGGCCGCTCAGCTAGCCCAGGAGAGCAGACAGGAGGCCATGGGGCACCAGGCTGTGGTGGGTGGGGACTACGGGTGATGATGGAGGTCTGAGTGGGGCACGGGGAGAGGACAAAAGAGACAAGGGGCTGGGAGGAAGGGGGTGCTCTGGGTGGGAGGGCAGCATTACGTCAGGGAAAGGTGGTTTCTGGGAAACTGGGTGATTGCAGAGCCAGCCCTTGCACAAGCACCAGGAGCTTAGGGACACCTTTTGCTGTGGTCGAACCTCTCTCGGCATGCAAGGTGGAGGGCTGTGGCTGCTCCAAGCCTCCAGGTGTGCCAGGCCGGGAGGTCACGTGTACATTTCTATGAACACAAGTGGTATCGCTTTGGGAAAGGCCACGCTGGCAAGGCACGTCGCACCATTCCCCAGGCCCTCCTCAAGGAGAAGGGGCCGGGGTAGTGTGAAGCCAACAGGCTGCAGGTTGGCCAGACCTCGCATGAAGTCTGCCACTTCCTGGCTGCGTGACCTCGGGCAAAGCACGGAACCTCTCTGACGCCATCGCCTCACGGGGAAATGAGAGCAATGGTACATCCCTCGCCGGCGTGTTGTGAGGAGTAAGTGCGAGACTGCCGGTGAGTCTCAGGTTTGTTGTTGGCACCAGCTCAGCTCACCCCTCTTCCCAGTTCCCTACCCCCAGACAGACCTTTTCCTGGGACCTGGGGGTAGAGGAAGCAGAAGCCGCCAAGCCGGAGGTGGGGGCCTCGCAGCTGTTGACACGATTTCTTCTGAACCCCCAGGGAGAGGGCGCAGAGCGGATGTGCCAGGATAGATGGTCTTACCTCCCAAAGCCCCCACATCCCTGAAGTTCCTAGTCAGTTCCACCTCTGCCCCTGGAGGCACTCATTCAAGACCTGCTGCCTCCCCACCAGCCCCGCCCCACCCCCAGCCTCCTCACACCCCTCTGCTCCCTGCCCCGTATCCTGGAGCCGAATAAAAAACCGTCCACACAAGCAGCAGGAGGTGAGCATCATTGTTATTACTACTGTTCATAGGAGTCAGTGGTGCCATTGTTTCCATTTCAAACTCACAACAGTTTCCATCATTGATAAAGACTTTACATTGTCAGGGGCGATGCCACAATTCCCTCCCCCAGATATCCACTTTGAGGCTGAGGGGCCCTGGGCCGGGATGGAGGAGTCAGGGTGGCAGCTTAGCTCTCTGGCTTCATCTTGACCCAGAATCCTCCAACTATTAGAGGAAAGAAGGCCTCAGAACCCCTTCCCCAAC
>NW_006298628.1:1130980-1136594 GCF_000327345.1 Myotis davidii
AATAGACAGCGATTCTACAAAAATAGAAAAGCTTAATCTGCAAGCCTAGGTCACAAAACTCTAGGAATTTTGTACAGTTTGGCAAAAAAGAAAAAAAAAAAGAAGGCAGCTTCTATGAGCACCGCCCCCCTCCCCCACCAAGGAGGACAGAGAAAATAGGATTTGACATTATTGCAGGTTTTTGGATTAAACTCCAAGAGAATCAAACCAGGTGTTTGCTTTAAGGAGTGGTATCATTTCTGTCCAGGTTAGGAAACACCAGGTTGGAAAAAGCATCCAGGTTCATCGCCCAGCAGTCTGGCACCCACCCGCTGCCCCCCTGGTCCCAGGTTCAGACGGGCAGGAGCTATGAGTGAGAGCTGCCAGCTGCTGTCGAAGTTTCAAGAATCCTGGAGTCTGAAGGTGCTGGGCATGTCCACAGGAGGGGGGTTGGGTGGCCAGCAGGGAACAGGCTGGTTGAGCGCCGCCTTTTGGCACCAGGGTTTCAGACCAGAGACTATTGCCTGCGGTAGCACCAGAAAGGAGGTTGGGGCCATGTCGACAGCCCCGCCTCCTCTTCCCTTCTTCCTGCCCCTCCTTCCCCTCCCTCCCTCTCTACTTGCTCCCACTGGGCCGGCAGCAGCAGGCAGCATGAACACCTTGTGGGTACTCACTCATCAGCCCCAGGGGCCAGTTCCCCGCTCAGCAGCCTGGCTTCTCCACCTACCAATTCCACTGGACACCTGGCCCTGGTCCCCTCGACTTGGGAGACAGCAGCCCGCTGTTGACATAGCTTAATCCATCGCCTGTCCCGATGGGCTGTCCCCGCAGCGCGGGTCAGTGACTCCCGCAACTTGGGAGGCTGAAGCCAGACTGCTGAGGTGGCCCTGCGGAAGCCTGGGACAGGCAAACCCAGCAGCACCCGCCCCTCCCCCGTCCCCCTCCCCCCAGCCTAGGGGTGGGATCTCGGCAGCTGAAGCTGCCTCTCCCAGCCTCACTCGGCCCCATTAACCAAAACAGCTTCATTATGCCCATTTCCAGCTTTCAGTGCGAGGCTGATAGCTGTCAGCAGAAATAAGAGTTAATCTGGAATTACATTCAGAGCTGCCTGGCTCAGAGGAAGCAGCGATAACGCTTTGAGAGAAGCCCGAGCGGATCCTGCGGCCCAGCCTTCCGCCTCCAGAGGGGTGGGCTTCTCCCCTCCTCCCCTGCCCGGGAGGTCAGGCCAGAAGGCTGCAGCGCTCCAGGGAGAGGCATTTGGGTTCTCTTTGCCTCAGACATGAACACATACACATATACTCACATATACACATACATCCACTCATATACATTCACTCATATATATACACGCATACACATCACTCAGATATATATACACACTCATACATACACACTCGCACACATCCACTCACTCATATACACACACACTCACAATACACTTATACACATTCACGCATACACACACACTCATACACATCCATTCACACACACTCATACACACACATTCACAACACATCCACTCACTCATATACACACACACTCACAATACACTTATACACACTCACACATACACACACACTCATACACATCCACTCACACTCATACACACACTCACAACACACTCACACCACTTATACACACACACCCTCACATGCACACTCATACACTTACGCACTCATACACGATCATATACACACTCATATACACTCACGCATACACACACACTCATACATATCCACTCACACCCACTCATACACACACTCACAACACACTCATACCACTTATACACACACACCCTCACATACACACTCATACACAGTCATATACACACTCATGCGCACACACGCACACACAGACATGCAGAGGCAGCTTTGGCCCCTTCCCTCCCCACCGGCCACTCCCCACCTCCAGGACTCTCTCCCCAGTGCCGGCCAGAAATGCCTAACTGTGCCTTGTGCTTTTACTCTGGACCGTGATTAGCTTTATTTTGGAAAATTACTTTATTATATAGATATAGATATATAGATATAGATATGTATGTATGTATATATAAAAAGGTTTCATTTCATTTGTAAAATCTTATATTTTTTTCTTTTTCTCTCCTTTTTTTTTTTCCTACAGAAAATGATGATGAGGTTTAAGGAGAAAATAAGTTACATTACAGTTTCCAAAATGGTCCTCGCTCTCCGCCGAAGATGGGTCGCCGTCAGGGCTGTGATGCACTCGCCGTCCCAGCTTGTGCTTTGCAAGAAGAGGGAGCGTAACTAGACTGGTGGTTTTAGGTTAAAATAGCCGAGGCGGACGCCTTCGCCTCAAAAATATTCTGAGACACATAAAAGTGGAAGGAAACTAGTCTCCTTAGTCACAAAATGCCGTACATCCCGCATATACTAGATTCAATTAATTTAATAAAATAGAATATACATAGATTCTGCACAAACGTATTGCTTTCTCCCAACAGCTCCTGGTGTCGGGAACCTCAGAGACACTGGGCTTCTCTTCCTGCCTGGAGCCAGGGTGGGCAGGGCTGCTGCTCCCCACTCGCTGGGAATCCTGCAGCGGCCAGTGCCCAGTGCCACTGAGGCAGGGAGGGGCGCCTCTTGGGTGTCCACATGGAACTTGTGTCAGGAATATAGCCCAAGAGGAGGAGCGAGGATTTGGCACCCAGTGGAGAAAGGTGAGTGGGAGAGGGGGGGCAGGACTCAGGGGTCCAGGTCTGCCGGGTCAGAGGATAAACCGGAGACGCCCAGCATGTCTTTCTTTGGGGAGGGCGAGGCAGCCATGCTGTCAGGGGGGCCGGAGGCCGAGAGATCCTTGGAGTCGCTGGACGGAGCCCTCCTCCGGAGGCAGATGCCGGGGCTGGCTGGGGGCCGAGCGCCCTGGCCCTGGGGAGGGTCTATAGAGATACTGGGCGGACTGAGTTTTTTCTTGGGCCGGCTCCCAGGCCCCCCGAGAGGTGGCCCTCCGAGGCCTGAGGGGCCGGGGTCCAGGTGGGGTTGGGAGCCACTGTCCAGGCAGCTGACAGCAATGGAGTGCCTCCTCTGCTCCTCCAGCCAGGACGCGGGCCGGTGTCCGCAGCTCTGCGCCTCCACGCTGTAGCACTTCTTCAGGTCCCGCGGGGAAGGGGGCGCCTCCTGGCTGCCCACCTGCAGGAGGTCTCCTGAAACCCAGCTCAGCTCCGTGTCCAGCTCTAAGCTGCTTCTGGCCTCCAGCGGGCTTTTGTCCCAGGTGGGCTCTGGGCCCGGGCAGGGGGCTGGCGAGTGCGTGTGCTTCAAGATCTTGCTCTGGCTGCGGGAGTGCTGCACCGGGGTGCTCGGCTGGCCCCAGAAGGAGGAGGTCCGGGCCAGAGGCGGGGAGGGCCCACTCACCTCTGACAGCAGGTCCTCCCTGCTGCCCAGGCCCTGAACGTCCAGGGAATCGGTCCTTATTGCTGCCTGTATGGGGTGAGGGGAGGGCTCAGCCTGGGGACTTCCTCTCCCCCATTAGCTGTTCCTCCAGGCAAGCCAGCGAGCCCTCTCCTCCCCGACCAGGAAGCTGCAGGACCACCCTAACAGAGGGTCCGGTATTGGCTCTTGTGGAGAGATACGGGCCATGCGCATCGGGCCCTCTGGCCACTGCCCTCCTTGGTGTCTCCCCCAAGCCTGCAATTCCCAGCCCCCAGGACACAGGAGGCACCGGGCCAGCTCTGCTCCACAGCCGGCTCCCTCATGCCTCCCTGCCTCTTTGGCCTTAAGCCCTCAACTTTATGGGCTCCGGCCCTCTGTGATGTACAGACCGACAGTCTC
This sequence comes from Myotis davidii, assembly GCF_000327345.1. NCBI lineage: Eukaryota > Metazoa > Chordata > Mammalia > Chiroptera > Vespertilionidae > Myotis > Myotis davidii. Next base: position 1,134,745 of record NW_006298628.1, read on the forward strand.
GACCCTCCAATAAGACGGACCCCTTCCTCGTCTTTGCTCCCTGCTGCACTGGGCCCATGAGCATCTCAGCCCGTGACCTGTCACCGCAAAGATCTGGTGGGGTGTATGTCTACAATCACACCCTGAGCTCTGGGGGGCAGGGGCTGTCTCATTTGTCCGTCTCCCCGGGGCCTGGCACACAGGGACTGCTCAGTGACTATTTACAGGATGGATGGGGACTGTACCTGTTCCCCCAATGGGTGGGATTGAGCAGATTCTCACATGGCCGTGCTCAGGCATAAGGACACACACCGCATGGGCTGTGGGCTTGTTGCTGGTGAACACACAAGCCTCGCCTGGCTACATGAGCCTCTGCTCTGGGCCCCTGGAGTGTGGGCTCCAGAAGGTGGGCCCCAGGCTTGGCCAAAGATGGAGACACCTAAAATGTGCCTCGTGCCCAGCCGGTGCAGCTCAGTGGTTGAGCGTCGACCTACGAACCAGGAGGTCACAGTTCGATTCCCGGTCAGGGCACATGCCCTGGGTTGTGGGCTCCATCCCCAGTCGGGGGCATGCAGGAGGCAGCCGATCAATGATTCTCTCTCATCATTGATGTTTCTATCTCTCTCTCCTTCTCCCTTCTTCTCTGAAATCAATAAAAATATATATATTTTTAAAATGTGCCTTGTGCCCCTTAGCTAGGTCGAGAAATACAGAGAACAGGGAGGCAGCTGTGGGTCGGGAAAAGGGAGTCAGAAGCCTGGCTCATCTCCAACTTGCCCTGCGTCCCTGGGCAACCTTGGCCTCCTCTGGGCTCCAGGCTTGGGGGGCAAAGTCCGAGCGGGCACAGACCACCGCTGCTTGGTCTGGCTTTGTGTCCTGGCGCCTGGCCTGGCCTGTCACTGCCGCAGAGTCAGTGTTTGCTGGGAGAATGGAAGCGGCAACCCTGGTCATCACCAACAACCCGGGACTCCGGGCCCAGGCCCGCCTCCACAGCAGCTTACCTGGCGCCTAAGAGGCCTCTGAGCCAAAGGGGAGCGGCCGGGCGGGGGCAGTTTGGGGATGGTGCCCCACGTGGGGGCGCCGTGGGGCTGGAGCAGATGGGGAGCATCTTTGGGAAGCTGCAGGATGTAGCTGGTGTCTGCTGGCTGGGAGTGAACGGACAAGACAGAGCCTGCGGGATGAGGGGGACGGGGGAAGGAGGAAAGAGAAGTCTGGCTCCCACCTGAGTCCCCTCCCTTCCTCTCTCCGCGCCCCCATCAGGGCCTCCCCCCTTACCACAGAACCCTCACCCTGTTCGAAAGCCACCTCCCTCAGGCAGGGGCTGGGGGCTCCTCAGAAGTAGGAGAGCCCTCTTTGGCTGCCTCAGTTTCCCCCCAGGTTAGGACGGAGCCTCGTCAAGGACGAGGTCCCCAGTGTGAGCCACGCTGGCTTGCCCCGGGCCCTGGTACCTGACTGAGCTTTGGGGAGCCCCCAGCTCCCGTGTCCCAGGGACCCCTCGGCCGTGCTTCCATCGCGGCACATGTAGCTGTCGTTGGGCAGAGAGTGCGTGCGGCTGACCCCGGACTTCCGCACGCTCAGCAGGTCTGGCACCTCCCCCGGGTGGGGCCTCCTCTGCAAAAGAAACAGGGGAGGTGGGCGGAAGAGGGGGCATCCAGATTGGGTAACTGAGGCAGAGATGGACAGCACAGGCCAAAAGCTCCCTGCCACCGCCCAAGGCCCCGGCCCCCACCCCCTTCTCGGACAAGGTGGTGATGGGATGAGTGTCAGGCAGAAGGGCAGACACATGGAGGAGCCCTCCACACACAGGGAGGAAGGAGGCGGGAGGAGGCCCTGGCCCCAAAAATCATCCACACTGTAGCCCTGGGAGCCTG
>NW_006298628.1:1143073-1143972 GCF_000327345.1 Myotis davidii
TGTCCAAAGGAGGGAGAGCAGCCCCCAGCCCTCAGCCTGGTTTAAGAGCTCATCCTCAAGGCCCCACTGAGAGGGGCCGAAGGACCACAAGGGAGGATGAAAAGCTACCAGCATCCCGCAGTCCTCCTTGCTGGGGCTGTTGGGGGGCTGGGAATGGGGGAGACTTGGCAGCTGGGGCTGCCTTCTAGGTCTCCATCCAATTTTTAAGGCGGCCTCAGCACCCAGTACTGGGCGTGGGCCGAGTGAACAGGCTGAACGACATGAACTTTAGGGGGTGCCACAGCTGGCTTACCCCCGTCTCCCTCTCCCCTTTTAATCACACACGGGGGTGGGCTGGGCACTAGGTCCTCCTCAATGGGGAGACGGGGGTTAAGGTGGGCGCCTGGAATCTATTTCAAAGAAAGGCAGGAACCAGCCTTTGACCCCAGCCAGAGGGAGACGAGGTTTGCCCCCAAGAGACTTCTCCTTCCCCCCCGGTCTGTTCCCAGTTCTCAGAGCAGCGGTAGGGTCCCGCACGGGCCCAGCCGGTTGAGCAGCCCACCAGGCCTGGGGATGGCTGTGTTGAAGACAGTGTGGTTCCTTCGCTTCCCCCTCTCAGCTCAGGTTCCACTTCTGCACCCACCCCAACACCCCTAGGGACAGAGCCCTGCTGTGAGGAAGGGGGTCCCAGTCCCCTCTTACGTCCTAAGAGAAAGGAGGAGGGTGGGAGGAGGGGGCTGCTCATAGTCAGAAGGGACCAGGGGTCGGGCAAGGGTGGAGAAGCTGTCAAAACACGAAGAAGCCCCCGGACACAGGGACACACAGGGACAGGGACAGAGAGGACAGGATGCCCCCCTCCCCCAGCCCCATTGGAAAAGGGCAAGATGGTGGCAGCAGAAATGTGGCTCTTACCCACTACG
>NW_006298628.1:1144066-1147136 GCF_000327345.1 Myotis davidii
GAGGGGGAGGGCTGGCTGGCACAGGGCTCCATACTCGGAGGCTGGTTCTGCATCTAGGCAGGCCCTTTGGTCAGCTGCCTGATGCCACCTCTGCTTTGGGCTGTGTCACTCTTGTGGGTCTGGATTAACCCTTTCACAACTGCAGCCCCTGGGCCCTTCTGGGGGAGGCCCTGATTTCATATGATCTCATTTCTTTGTCCACAGTGGGGGACCTGAGAGCCCTAACAAAGCCTGGGCACCAAGTGCCTGTGGTTGTGTCTCTGCCTCTGCGTGGAGCCGTGACAGGGGAGGGGGCAGGGATCTGGAGCCCGGCAGCCAGCCCAGCCCCCGGGGAGGCTGGGGGAGCAGTGAGGGGCTGTGCATGTACATTGCTCTCCGGGGCACTAAGTAAGAGTGTGTGAGTGTCATCAGGCAAAGAGTCATCCGTCAGAGCTAGAGAGCAGGACGGTTCAGACACAATCTCTGACGTCAGAGACAGAGCCTCCATCTCAGCTAGAGGGATCTAGACAGGGAGAGAGATGAGCAGGCGTGAGAAACCAGGACGGAGAGCGCTCACGCACACACATGCAACGCACACGCACGTACACAGAGCCCCTCTGCCCCCTTTCCACGAAGCACAGGGAAAAGGGGCCCCCCTTCTCTCTCCCCACTGGCTTCCCGAGTCAAGTTAAACTGCCCCCCCGCCCCCCCCACCTCAAACCCCCATTCTGATCAGAGAGGCTGCAGCAGGCACCAAAGAGCCAGAGCAAACAATGACAAAGCAGGAGACACAGACACGTATTCTAGAGATACCCCAGGAACCTAACAGCCCCCCCTCTGAGGGAGGGAGCAGGATGGGGAGGGCTTCAGACTCGCATGAAGATTCCAGGGGGGAAAAATGCAGAAAGGCCAGCAACAGGCCTCTCTGCTCTCAGCACAGACAGCGGTGGCGTGGGGGGTGGGGGGATGGGGGGGGCGTGCTGGGGACAAAGCCGCCCATCCGATGCCTGCTTTCTGCCTATTCTCTCCGCTTCCAAAAGCCTGGCAGGACTTGGCCTGCCCCCGGCTTCCGGCTTCTCCTCTCCAGGGGCATCCTCCGCCTGCTGGCATGGCTTGGGCTCTGGGAGATGCTCTCCTCTCCTGCACTGGACACACCTGGGTGGGCCGCCTCACCAGCGGGCTGTCTCACCTGGAACCCACGGGGGGCAAGGTCAGTGCCTACAGGACCCTGGGGGGCAGCAGGGCCGTCCGGCCCGATGAGCTGGCTGCCCTGACCCCTTCCCATCGCCTCCTCCTCTCTCTCAGCACCTCTCCCCACGGGCCTCCTTTAGGAGGGGCGGCTCAGGAAGGGCTCCCTCCCTCTGGTCACTCTAGGGCTTGGCCAGGTTCGGGTCCCTACAGCCCCTCTAAGGCCCCCTCCCCTGGGAGGGTCTCCGTACATTTCTCTGGGTCAGGATACAGGTATCCCAGACTCTGGGAACCTGTCTGTCCACCCCTTCACCCAACAGGGCCTGTGGGACTCAAGGCTTTTCTGTCTCCAGCTGACACCTGTTTCCAGGTCTGCCGCAGCCCCTAGCCTAGGAGAGGGGTGGGGGAGGGGGTACTCTGCCACGTGGAGGGGGTCAAGGCAGCCAGAGAGGTCACGGGGGGAGAAGAGGAGGACCCCAGAAAGCAGGAGATCCACGTCTAGATGGGACTGGGGGAGAAAAACCCGTGGCACCGTGGGAGGGGCTGGGCTTGAGGAGGAAGCCGAGCCGTATGTCACACCCGAGTCCCAGAATCCACTCCCAGCTGGAGCCTTCGATCTTTCTCAGGACCAGGTCGGCATCCACGGGCTCCTGACCACGCCCATCAGGCCCAGGGGGGTCCCATGGCTTCAAAAGCCTCCAAAACAGAGGACGGGGGGGTGGCTGGTGGGTTCGGAGAAGGGAGACCGTGGCCTGAGCGTGTCCCTCAGTGGGTCCCCTCGCCACCGGCTCTGCTCCCAGAGGCCTCTCTCCCTGGGCCTGGCGCCTCCCCTCCTCCACGCCCTGTCCCAGCCCCCTCTCCTCGTCCAGGGTCTTCTCACCAGGGCTCTCTCCAAACCCCGTCTCCATCCACCCTCTCACTCAGAGTCCCATCTCAGCACCCTCCCTTCCACCTGTGTGATCCAGGGCCCCGTCTCAGGCGGAGGGACACCCCGGTGCCTCCTGCCGAGCCCGAAGCCCAACTCAGGCCCTCTGGCTGCTCTTTCTCCAGGCCCCCAGCGCGCAGGACACGCCCCACCTCCCAGAAGCAGGCACAGCACGGCACAGCTCGCAGGGCCAGGGAAGGGGCACAGCGCGGGCACAGTAACCTGTGGGTCGGAGCCACCCGGGCTGCTGGCTGGAGGGAAGGCAGAGGGCTGGCCCTCTGGGCCTGCCAGCTCGTCCATCAGCTTCAGCTCCCCCTCCAGGGAGCTCTGGATCAGCAGGGATATGGTGTCAAACATCTGCCTGTCCTGGGAAGGACCAGCCCATAGGGGGAGCCGGAGAGTCAGGGAACGGGGGTCAGAGGGGCAGTGAGGGGGCAGGGGAGTGACCAGAGACACAGAGGGAGAAAGAGAAGGACACACACACACACACACACACACACATGCACACACACATGTGTGTGTGCACACACAGCGACAAAGAGCCGAAGGAAGAGGAGGGAAGGGGGTGGTGGGGAAGAGAGAGGGGTGGGAAGAGGAAGGAGAGATGGGAGATGGAAGATAAGAGCCCACGGGGAGAGGGAGAAGGAAAGAGAGGATTGGGGAAAGGGATGGAGAGATGGAATCAGGGATGTTGAGGGTGGGAAGGAAAGAGGTTTGGTAATCGGGCAAGGGTAAGAAAGAAACAGGAAGGAAACAGAAAACTTAGCCTTGAACCTGAGAGCCAGGAAGGGGAGGCCAGGCCAGCGGAGGCTCGGGGATGAGTGAGCCAGCACATGTGTGGCCCTGGGCAGTGAGTGTGGGCTGCCATCGCGGGGCTGGGCAGGGGACTGCTGGTCCCTCCACTTCCGGGCAGGAGCAGCAGGAGGCCAGGGGGAGCCCTGGGGTCAGCTGTGCTGCCCACGCCCTGTGTACCACCCA
>NW_006298628.1:1147472-1147820 GCF_000327345.1 Myotis davidii
TGGGGCTGCGGGCTGAGCGGCTTCATCTCCAGCTCCAGCTCGGCCTCCAGCTCGGCCTCCTCCTTGGCCTCCTTGTTGCTCTCCTCCAGGTGCTTCATCAGCACGGCGATCACCACGTTGACCAGCACGAACTGGGCCGTCAGCACGAAGGACACGAAGTAGATGGGGGAGATGACCGTGTTGTAGCAGGTGGACTCCTGGTCGCAGTCCCGGAGGGTGTCCTGGGGGAGGCGGGTAGAGGGGTGAGGCGGGGCGGACAGCAGACAGAGCTGTCGTGGGAAATCGGGTCACCGGTGCCACAGAGCATGAAGGAGGAGGCGGAAGGGCAGGAGGAGGGGCCCACAGTGC
>NW_006298628.1:1148168-1151876 GCF_000327345.1 Myotis davidii
AGGAATCTTGTCCCAAGAAGTAGGGCTGTCATCTTGGGGCCCGAGCCCGCCCTGGGGGTACCCACTGCAGGCGGCTCTCACCTTCATAATGCCATTCCAGTTGTCGCCCGTGGAGACCCGGAAGAGGGTCAGAAAGGCCATGCCGAAGTTGCGGAAGGTGGCATGTCGGCCCAGGCCCTCGCAGGGGTGCGTCTCGTCACACTCTGGAGGCGGGAGGGGGAGAGAGGCTGAGTTAGTCCAGGAGGCCCCGGGGCCCCAGGCCTGGCTCCTCCACCCTCCCCACCCCAACTCACCCAGGTCTCCAAAGAGCTCCACGCCCAGAGCTGCAAAGATGAAAAACAACAACATGAAGAGAAGTCCCAGGTTCCCCACCTGGAAAAGAGGAAAAGAAATGGAAAAGGTGCCACCGGATCTCCCGGCCAGCTTCCCTGAGCCCCCCACCCCTGCGGAGGGCACCCCCCTCCCTGAGAGGACCCTGCCCACCTGCCCCCACCACCCAGCTACCTGGGGCAGGGCCTGCATCACTGTGTCCAGCAGCGCCCGCATGCCCACAGCCATCTTCAGCAGCTTTAGCACTGCAGAAAGGACAAAGTCGTGAGCTGGCCCCTCTGAGTCCCAGGTCATGTGGCTGGTGGGGCCATGGCCAGGGCCGGGAGGGTAGGGTGCCTGGCCCCAGCAAGCCAGGCTGCCATGGCTCCAGTGCCACCCTCAGCCCAGCCTCGATCATCCATCCCCTTTGGCGGAGGCTGGGAGAAATACCCACAGGAACCCACACCTACTCAGTCCCTGGCCAGTGCCCGAGCTGACCCCTGCAATCCCCCACCCCCAGGGCCAGTCCCCCAGGCAGGGTGAGGGCGGGCAGGCAGCTGGCCACTGACCTCGGGCGATGCGCAGCACCCTCATGATGCGGATTATGGTGGGGTTGATGGGCAGTGAGGCGTTGACCTCGATCTCCTCCAGCGTGATGCCCATGATGGACAGCAGCACAATGGCCAGGTCCAGCTGGTTCCACCTGGAAACACAGGACACAGATCCCTGACTCTGTGTGTGTGTGTGTGGGGGGGGGGTTGCTGAGGAGGAGGCAGTTTGGGCTACAGAAAGGAGTGGAGGTCACTTGTCTATGGTCACTTAGCCAGTCCAGTCGGTGGGATAGGCAGGGCTATGACTTTAGCTTGAGGGCCTCTGCTTTTCATTGTTATTCATTTGCTGTTTTATTTAGCACTTCTATGCTGTTTGCTATGTGCCAAGCGCTGTTTTAAGGGCTTTATAAATAGGAACTCTTTACAACTCTGTGATATGGATAAATTAGCTCCCATTTTACAGACCAGGAAATGGAGGCACCGAGATTTTAAGTAACTTACCCAAGGTCACCAGTTTCTAAGTGGTGGAGCCAGGGTTCAAATCTGGTCCAGGCAGTCTGGCTCCACGCTCTCCGCTCTTAAGCCCCAGTCTGGGCCACATTGATTTCCAGCTGCCACTGTCCCCCAGGCCCTGTCTTGTCCAGTTCCCTTCCTTCTCTCCCATCTCCCAGGCCCTGGATATCACACAACCCACCCACTACCAGCCCTTGGTAGGTCCTGGGCTGAACCTCAGGAGTCAAGAAAGATCTTCAGGCTCTAGGTCAGTGGTTCTCAACCTTCCTAATGCCGCGACCCTTGAATACAGTTCCTCATGTGGTGGTGACCCCCAACCATAAAATTATTTTCGTTGCTACTTCATCACTGTAATGTTGTTACTGTTATGAATCGTCATGTAAATATCTGATAGGCAGGATGTATTTTCATTGTTACATATTGAACATAATTGAAGCATAGGGATTAATCACAAAAACAATATGTAATTATATATGTGTTTTCCGATGGTCTTAGGTGACCCCTGTGAAAGGGTCGTTCGACCCCCAAAGGGGTCGCGACCCACAGGTTGAGAACTGCTGCTCTAGGTCCTTCCCCACTCCCAAACCCTTCTCTATCACCTGTCCCCTTCCCCTCTGTCACCTGTCCCCTTCCCCTGTTACCTGTCCTGGAAGAACCGACGGAAGCCAAAGGCCACGAGTTTGAAAACTGACTCTAAGACGAAGATAATGGTGAAGATGTAGTTGCAGATCTTCAGAGCCTCGTCCAGGATCTGGCAGGGATGGGGTATGATGGATAAGGCCAGGGATGATACCTGCTGCCCCCCCGCCAATCACACCTCCCAGATCTGGGAGACAGGGTGAGTCTAAGAGGACCGTTCTTCTCTGTTCCCGCCATGTTGGCTGGCCACTGCTTACTACTGTAGGACAGTGTAGGTCCTCATTCACGGGGAATGCAAGAACTGGCTGGGGCCTTGTGCACTACCAGTTCAATGTTCCTATTTTACAGATGGGAAAACTGAGGCCTGGAGGGCAGCCGATGAAAGCTGACTGGCGGAGTGGGCAAGATTACTGGTGAGCTTGGGGGCTGGACATTCACTAGAACCTATACTGCAGAAGGGCTGGCACTAGTCTGCCTTCTTTTTATATTTATTTTATTTTTTAAATCCTCATCCAAGGATATTTTTTCTATTGATTTTTTTTAGGGAGAGTGGAAGGGAGGAAGGAAGGGAGTGGAAGAGAGAGTTTGAGAAACAGAGAAACATCAATTGGTTGCTTCCCACACATGCCCCAACCGGGGCTGGGGATCGAACCCGAGACCCTTCCGTGCCTGGGCTAATGCTCTAACCACGTAGCAACCCCGGCTAGGGCCAGTCTGCCTCGTTACCCTCACAGGTGCAGAGCTCAGCACAGGGTAGGCACTCAATCAATCCATACGTGCTGGGTGAAGAAATCAGGTCCTCTACTTCCAAGCTTTGTGACCTTCGTCAAGTCAACTAACCTCTCCGAGGCTCAGTGTCCTCCTCTGTTAACCCAAGATGAGACCCGCCTCCCAGGGTAGTGAGAGGGGCACAGGAAGAACCCATGCGGAGTGCCCAGTGCAGGCTTGGCTGGTCTCACCCCCGGAGCCCCACAGCCGAGGCAGGGCCTACAGGCTGCCACCCACTCCTACCTGGGGCTGCTGGTAGTGCTCCATGGCCATGGTCACCACGTTCAGCCCAATGACCCCCGTGATGAAGAGATCCAGGTAGTGGCTGGTGCAGAAGTTGTGGACGAGGAGCCGGAAGCGGGAGTAGTCCGAGTAGTAGGGTTTGCACTGGGCTTCTGGGGGGGCCAGGAGGAGAGCAGAGCAGCCGTGGGGCCCTGATCCCTGTGCCCCCTCCACCCGCAGTCCCTCATAGCCACCAGCTTCTAATGCCCGAGCTGAAACATTCCAGGATCATCAGCACCCTCGCCCTCCAGTTACTTCCTTTTCGGGGGGCGGGGGGAGCTCTCTCGGCATCGCCCCTCCAAGCGTCTGTGCTACTGGCTACCGGCTACCGTTGGGTGCAGAAGGGGTCAGGACATGCAGAGCTCCCCACCCACATTAGACACTAGGTGAGCCCCCGCCCCGAAGCAGCCTCCGACATTCACCAGCCCCTTGTAACTCCCTCGACTCAGTGTTCCGCAACCAGGCCAGATCAATAAGATAAAAAACAATCGGTCTTATCAGGCTCGGAGGAAACTCCATCAACAGAGAGGCGAAGGCTCTTGCTCCTTCACCAAGCAACCCTTGAGGGCAGCGGAGGAGCTTACACAGAGCTGGGATTTGGAGATAAAACAGGAGATTGGAAATTGGACATCTTCTTGACAGGCTG
>NW_006298628.1:1152339-1162447 GCF_000327345.1 Myotis davidii
ACGTCATAAAATCACGGTGCCAGAGAGCTGGCCTGTTAAGCAGGCAGAATGCATCTGAAGGCAAGAGATCGGGGGGCCTCCTCCAGGTGCTGGGGAAAGGCCAGGCCGAGTTGGGGATGCATGCCATCGGGGGGTGGTTGACAGAATGGTCTCCCAGGCAGCCACAAGGAAAAAGAGGCCTCCCACGGGAGGCTGGGGCAGCCTCAGGTCCCAGACAGCCCTTCCCCCTCAGGAAGTCTAGGAAGAAAGCCAGCTAGCGCAGGCTGCAGCCTCTGAGGCCTGTGCCAGGGGTGGCTGGCTCAGGGGCAGCAGGAAGCTTTGGGCCCAGGCCAGTTCGTCTATAATTGTCCTTTCCCATGCAGAGGACTGTTGAACAGAGAGGTAAACCGAGGCAGGGAGTGGCCTGGGTGGGCCCCCACCAAAGGCCGAAGGAAGAAGAGTGCCCAAGAGTTCAGCCTCGCCCGATGCCACGGTCCAGCATCAGCCCTGAAGTGTGGATAACCAAGAGGCAGCAGGTCTGGAATATTGGGGCGCATCACAGGGTGTGCTAGGCCATCGCTCTGCTGCAGACATGGGCCGGCCAGCGGTGGCTTTGTTTGCTCAGGCGGCCCTCCTGACCCCCAGGAGGGCGGCGGTGGAAGGGCCTGGGACAGGGGACAGCAGGAGGCCGCGGGTCATCCACAGGGCGATCGTGGAGGGTGGACCAGGCGAGGGGGCCTCTTCCTTCCTTCCTTCAGTACCCACAGAACCAGAGGGCGCTAGTCGCCCGCGTTGCTTTAGCAGCTGGAACTCTTTCTCTGCATTAATCTCCATAAGTGCCGAGAGAGCACCGAGTCCATTATGCTAAAATATGAATGGAGAATTAACTAAAATGTTTGAATACAATTAGGTTAGAAAAAGTGGCTCCTTATTAGCCCATCATTAGCTGAGGCAATGCAGAGAGGTTGGGAGAGTGCCCCCTCTCCCCTCTTGCCCAGTCTGACTGTTTAGGCGGCCCCAGGGCCAATTAAACCTCCGCCTTCACCGCTGCCATCTGGCCAGGGACCCCCTCCTCCAAGTGGCCCAGAGAGAAAGTGGGGGCAGGACGACTGAGGCAGGGCATCTGCTCATAGCGACCGACCGGTCCCATCTGAGGTCCCAGGCCCCTGAGGTCTGTGCCAATGCCCTTCCACCCCCACCGCCACCCCCAACCTAGACCAGCGGGTGCAGAGGCTGCTGGAAAACCCCTGTGAGAGCACAGGTCAGAGTGCACCAGGGCCAACTCCTTTGTTTCACCGAGGAAGAGAACAAGACCAGCAGAAAGCGAGTCCTCCACACTCTGGGAGGAGTGATAGCGCCCGGGCCTGAACTCCCAGCTCGAGGCCCCCAGCAGCGGCCAGGGGGGTTTCAGACCCAAAGCTTGGGGATCTGGCCCAGAGGATGCCCTCGGAGAGTTTGCCAAAGGCTCTGGCTGTTGGGCTCTGAATGATGCCGCCCCCTTTCTGCTCCCCAGCCCGTGGTTTTATAGGCAGCACCTGGGCTCCCAGCAGAACCAGGGACGCCCTGACCCCCACCCCCTGGAGGAGGGAGGAGCCTCGTGCGGATCTGCTGCTCAGAGAGCTCTGGTCATTGCCCAGGAGGGGCCCAAACCAGTGGTCACTGGCATGTTGGCAGCCCTGGCCCCATCTCCCTGCCTCCCAACAGTATGAGCTGTTTTAGGCAGAGAAAATACCAGAGTCAGACAGTGGGGAGAAGGGCACCCCAGGACTGCCCCGCCCCCAGTCAAGGGCAGGAACGCAGGAGAGGGGCAGGGAGGGTGTGAGCTGTGAGTGAGGGCAGCAGGCAGAGTGAGTTAGTAGGGGTCACTGGGAGCCTGAGGATTTGCAAAGGAGAGTGGCAGGGAGTAGGCGGAAGGTGGAGACACAGGCCCCCACGGCAGAGGCCACACCATCAGCTGCCACAGCCAGCCAAGCCTGCTCGCTGGGGTCAGTGGAACCGGAGAGGGCGGTGCAGGCAGGTGTCCCACACAGTGCGGTGGGCGTGGAGCTGGGGCCAAAGGCCAAGTGGTCCCTTGGGGCTAACCTGACTGCTCAGGCTGGACCTAGGTGGCCAGTCAGGCCCATTGCCCTGGTAACCAAAGCCTTTTCCGTGGGCCTCTCCCTGGGGTCTGGCTGAAGCCCTCCCGCTGGGCACAGCACTGGCATTAGCAGGGAGGTGTTTGATTCCTGCAGCCCCAGGCTAGGGGGTGTGTGACGTCATTCGGGGGACACTGTGGGGTAGGTTACTCAGCAACATCACCAGCCCCTGGGAACGACTGGAAATGCAGACGCTCACCTCCTGCCCCAGTCCACACTGTGGGCACTTCTAGGTGGGGCTCAGGCATCTGTGTTCTAATATGTTCTCTGGGAAGTTCTTTTGCACACAGAGATTTGAAAAGCTCTGGTATGGACCATCCGGGACCCCAGATCTGGGAAAGAGGAATATGGGATGACCTGAGCCCCTCTTCGGGGATCTCTGAGTACCCGTCATCCGCTGGAAAGGTAACACACACTATTGCAATCCGTGCACATACTCTCATGTGCCAACAGGAGCACGGCAGAATGTCCCCAGCATGGGGATGCGGCGTGAGAGTAACGAGAGCGTTTAGCTTCGAGCAGGCGTGTCAGGAGTTCTCAGAGGCTGTGAGAGTCTGCACGTGCTGGTTAGTGGTGGAGGAGCTCCTGGGTTGTTTGGGGGTGAGCGTGTACGTGTGGACACTTCAGCCTACAGACCAGGTGAGCCCACAAGGCCTCCCACCTTCTCCTCACCCCCTAACACGTCTGGAGCGTGCAGTGCAGGTTGTCGCAGAGAGCGGACCCAGGCAATCCAGACTGACCAGCTGGAGACGCCTGCGCCCCCGAGAGAGATGGTCTCTCGATGCCAAACACCAGAGCTCGCACCATGGGGCCAGCAGACAGCCACCCATCTAGGGCCTCAGGATGACCTCCCACACGGTGGCTCAGTGGGTCCCCCTTGGGTGGGTCCCCGAGCCCCCGTCGCTCAGACAGCCCCACATCCACAGGGCAGTGTCTGCGGAGTTGTGTTTTGGGGGGGGAGTGCGGGATAAGGAAGAAAGGCTCAGCCCAGTGGTCCCCAGTCTGAAGCCCACGCCCTCAGCAGCCCGAGAAGGCAGCCACATGGGGGTTCTTAGGTTCTTTTCAGTATTTCTAAAAGCTTAAAAACGTCACACACATGCCTGTGTTAAGAGCCCACAGATGCACTGAGTGGCAACATGTTTTTTGTTTTGTTTTGCTTGTGTGTTGTTGTTTTTGCCATCATCCAGTGTGAAACCTTCTGTGGCTTAGCAGCTCTGATTAGCAATTACATGTGCCTTTGATTAGCAAAAACTGAAACAAGTCATTATTGAAGTGCTCTTAACTTCAAAGACGGCCTTTTATAATGTGGGGTTTGTTGGCGATGATAAGGGGGGCCCTTGGGGATCAGCAGGTTGGGAACCACTGCGCAGAGACATCAGAGGGTGTAACTGAGGTCCCACTGCCCTGACCCAGATTCCAATGACCTCAGAACCCCCCGTCCGGGGGACATGTCGGCCGAACAGGCGCCAAGGACCCAGCGGGGGTCAGGACCAGGAAGGCTTCCCAGAGACCGGCTCTCAAAGAGAAGGGCCCAACTCGCTCCCAAATCCTGGGTTTCGGGGAGAAGCTTATGGCTAACGCAGGCCTTGCATTCCCAAGTCCTGCTGTTTGTAGCGATGACGTGGCCACCGCGATTACTTGACTATTAATGAGTCTGTTCAATTATTCATTGTTACATTTTTGAAACAAATCCGTCCCCTCACTGCTCCTCTCATCCTGCGCACTTGATCAAAGTCTCCCCTTCAGACAAAAGGAGACGGAGAGATGTGCAGCTCTAATCATCGAACCGTGTGTGACCCGGGAGAAGGAGCAGGAGTGGGAAGAGGCAGCGGGGGGCTGGGGAGCTCGGGCGTGGGAAGCCTTGCAAGAGAAGGTGGGTCCTTCAAGAGGTGTCTGAGGGAGGGGGTGCTGAGACCCCAGGGACCCTCACCCCTTCGCCCCGAGAGGAGAGAACCAATGAGCTGTGGAGAGGCAGCAAAGAGGAGGTCCCCAAACCCATGAGGCGGGCCTGGGGGCAGGCAGGGCCTGACCACCCCCAGGCCACACCCTGGAACCCGCAATCCCAGACGCAGTACCTGGCGCCGCGCTGGCTGAGCTGCCGGAAGCAATTACATCGTCCAGCATTAGATCTAAAAGAACGAAACACGACATGGGTCACTGGCCGGACCTGGCGGGCTGGGCAGGGCCCCCTCATAGCTCGCTCCCCCTCGGCTCCGGCCCTCAGTCCGCCTACGAACGGGGTGTGCCTAGCGTGGGTGGGCTGGTCCTCAGTGTCCAGCCGCAAGCTCGGGGCGCAGAGCACTTGAGGAAAAGGGAGCTATTCAGCCAACTCGACAGGGTCACGGGGACAGGGAATGGGGCACGGGGCGGGGCAGGCAGCCTGTCATCAGAACAGATGTCCACGCCTACCTGTGCCCCGGCCTCAGCTGCACCTGAGGCGGCTCCAGACCCCAGAAGGGGAGCCAGCTGGTCAGGCAGGGCCACAAGTGCCTCCTGCCAAAAAGAATTCCGTCTGCAGATGCCCTGCCGAGAAGGCAGACGGCAAGGAGGGGAGCGGGGATGGAGCAGGGGTGGGAGCATGGCTGCTGGGGGCGAGGCGCCTGCTCAGCTTCAGACACAGAGCGAGCCAAGATGGGGCCCCTACCCCAGGGCTGAGCGGTTCGCCCGGGACACAGGTGTGGAGGCTGTGGGACGGGGACAACTGCACCACCTGTGCTGCCCAGAGGCCAGTCTCCCCTCCACGCCTGCCTGAGGGCCCCGCCTCTCCCAGGGCACACGGGCTCTGCCCCACCCGCACCCATCTGGTGGTACTCACATGTCAACACACCAAAGAGCAAACTCACTGCACACATCTTATCGGCGGAAGGAAGACGGTGTGAAAAGGAGGAGAGAGAAAGGGAAACCCGCCGACCAGACAGAGACAGACACACAAAGACTTAGAGAAACCCACACACAGAGACACTCAGAGAAACGTGGGCAGTGACAGGAAGAGACTCGTGGGGATGACTGGGTACCAGACAGGCAGGCAGGAGCCCCGAAGACAGGTGCAGGCGCACCTGGAGACTCCGAGAAGCAAAGGGACTCCTCCCCCTGTCACCTCTCGTCCGTCCTCCCTGCAATCTGTGTGTCTTTTCCCTTAGTCCAGCGGTTCTCAACCTGTGGTCACGACCCCCTTGGTGGTCGAACGACCCTTTCACAGGGGTCGCCTAAGACCATCCTGCATATCAGATGTTTATATGACGATTCATAACAGTAGCAACATTACAGTTATGACGCAGCAACGAAAATAATTTTCTGGTTGGGTCACAACATGAGGAGCTGTATTGAAAGGGCCAGAAGGTTGAGAGCCACTGTTTGGTCTCATGGCAGAAGAGCGTGGGGAGGGGCGGGGAGGGGCCTCACCCAGCCAGTGCCAAGAAAGACTGGAGATCACAGGTGAGGGGGCTGAAGGCTCTAAGGCCACAGAGTCATGTGCTCAGAGTTCCTGTGACCCCCAGACCTTCTCTGGGCCAGGAGGAGATTTTTTTTTTTTTTTACAGCTTGTCTGAAAACTGACCGTGGGGAAGGCAGGGGTCCCCTCTCACTGCTGTCCATTGGCAACCTCTGTCGAGACCGTGCTCAGCAGCTAGACACTAGGCGGGCACAGGTTCAAGACGCTTGCGTGCCAGCCCTGGGCCGGGCAAGGCTGGCACCTGGGCCAACCCCTGGGTCTCTGGACAGCGGCCCCGGACAACGGAGCATGATTCTCATCCCATGAGGCTCCTCTGAGAGTCGAGCTGGGAGAGGCGGTGCATGACTCCCCTGGAATCATTGCCGGAGTATAACGCTGAGCCCTGGGGAGCCCCGCAGGGTGGGGGTGGCTCCCCTCCCCCACGGGGCCGAACTGGTGTGCTTCATGCTGGCTCTAAAGGCTGACATGCTCTGGTGGGGGAGGAGGTGAGGACGGGGGTGGGAGCAGCTCCTCCCGGCCCCCAGCCCCAGCCCCTGGCCCCCGACAGTCGCAAGGCCAAGGTCAAGCACGACTCAGAGAGAGGTGGAAAGACTACCGACCAGCCATCTGCTTCTCCTTACTCCTTCTCTTTTTCTCCAGCCTCCGCAGACGCTTCTCCTCCCGCCGCCGGGCCTCCTCCTCCTCCTGGTGCTGCCGACACTTGTGGAAGTTCTCCACCACCACGCCCACAAACATGTTCAGGACAAAGAAGGCCACAATGAGCAGGAACGAGATGAAGTACAGGAGCATCCAGGGGTTGTGGTTCATGATGGGCTGGCAGGGAGCAGGAAGGACAGGAGGAGCCATCAGCCCCGGGGGACTGTCTCAGGTGCTGCCCCATCACCCGAGTCCTTTAAGACGGGGCCCACAAACTCTGTGAGCTACAGGGACCCAGCAAGGGATAGAAACAACCCGTGTGGGTTCAGTGTTCGGCAGTAGGGAGGGGTGGGGACGGTGGCAAAGTGGAGAGTGGCTCTATCGAAAGGGGAAGCTGCGTCTTTGCAGTTCGCCAATTTTTAAATGCTCACCACTAATTCAAAGTATTTAAATGTGTTGCAAAGCCAGTAAGACATGCCTGGGTTTGGCCTGCAGGCTGCCTGTCACAGCCTCTGCCGTGAGAGGCAATGTCTCTTCGATGGCATTTTCCCAGCCTGCCTTGCCCTCCTTCTCTCTAGTGTTGGCACCTGTCATGCCTGGAGTCGGCCCATGCTGAGTGCCCTCAGCCCCAACACGGGTCCTGCCCGCCTCGAACCTACCTGCTGGTCCACACCCACGGCATCCAGCCCATCGTACATGATGTCCACCCAGCCGTCCTTGGAGGCCAGCACGAACAGGGACATCAGGGCCTAGGGGGAGGGGGAGAAGGAGAGGAGACCATCGGAAATCTAGGATGTGTGGCCAAACCACCCACTACTTGTCCTCAAAGCACCTCCTGGCAGCAGCTTGGGGGACCCCAGCCCCTCCAAGGTCAGGCTGGGGTGTCACACTCCAGGCCCCTGGAGGGCTCCAAAGCTGGAATGAAACCAGAAGAGCCGTGGGACGTGATCAGACCCTCTGAACTTCAGAAACCAAAACCGGGGTGGGCCGGGGAAACACACCCGCAAAACCGAGGGAAGTACTTCTGTTTGTACATCTCCCTGTTTCTGGGAACGCGGAGTGAGAAAGGGAATCGTCTTGACACTGTGCCTGCACCCTGAGGCGGAAACATACAGCTCGTCTCACTGCATCCTTCCTGTGGCCTCCAAGGGAGACACCGCTAGGACCTGTTCACCGGCTGAGGAGACAGGCTCTGGCAAGGCCATTACCCTGCAGGCATCATTAAGCCGGACTTGCGTCCTCTGGGGACTCCTGCCACCACTCCCACCTGCACCTCACAGCCTGGGGCTCACCTGGCCGAGGTTGTCAAAGTTGTACTTGTGCCGGACCCACCGGTAACTGGCTTCGGCACAGTCAGACTTGTTGGTGATGTTCCTGGTGTCCTCACCCTGGCACACGAAGAACTTCCCTTTGAAGAGCTGGACACACATGTACCCGGAGACAGGGAGAAGTGAGCTGTGACCACCGGACGCCCAGAACTCCCAGCCCGCCTCTCCCAGCAGCCCTGGGGCCTAACAGCTCTGCGCGCATCCTGGGTGAGCGTAGGGGGCTCAGCCCTGGGATCAGCGGAGTCAGGGAACCTCCCCTGAAGGCACCCCTTCCTCTGGGCTCCTCGGAGCAGAGCACTAGAGAGGGGAGGGAAGGGTGGCTACTGAACAAAGGGTTAAAGGATGGGAAGAGCCACTCCTACAAAGGGCTGGGGGGCTGGTTCTCCAAGTGGGGTCCCTGGACCAGCAGCATCATCTGGGAATGTGCTATAATTACCAATTCTCAGGTCCACCCAGACCCACTGAATCAGGCAGTCTGGGAGAGGGGCCAAGTGATCTGGTTTAATGGTGAGGGTGGGCTAGGTGTCATTGACCCCACTTTACAGATGAGGAAAACAGAGGCTCAGAAAAGTAAATTCCCTCATTAAGGTTGTATAACCTTATACGACCAGAAAGGGGGCTCAAGCTCAGGTCTGTGTGGCTGGACAGCTCACCCTCACTCCAGAACAGACCAGGCTATGGCTGTGGGTGAGGAAGGGATTTGAGGCACGAGGACCAGGGGGCCTGGGCAGCAGCTCAGGACAGACCTAAATCCCCTGGAAGAGCCCCAGACAGGGCTCAACCATGGCTTCCTCTCCTCCTCCAAGCAGGCTGGCGAGAGAGGGAAGGGAAGGGGCACTGCTCGTGCGGGGAAGCACCACACAGCCTTGGCAACTGTACCTGAGCTGGGTCCCCGGGGCTAGAGAATTCCAGGAAACCGGGAAGAGCCCCCTCCCTTCCCCAGGGCAGAGAAGACATCCAGAAAGTCAAAGGAAAGGAGGGAGACAGGGGTAGCCACTCAGGAGCTCCCCTGCTGCCCCAACCGCCAGCTGTCTACCCTGCAGCTGAAACAGCTGGAGCCAGGGGCTCGGGAAGACAGGGCGGAGGGGCTCCCAGAGGCGCCTGCGGAATCCTATAGGCAGCTCCCGCTCTGTTTCCTCCAAAGCCAAGTTCCCTCCCTGGGCCAGAGGCCAAGTTTCCCCTGCAGCCCCCACTTCCTGCCTCGTCTGGGGTCTGCACCCGCCTGCCTGCCAGCACGCCGCTAACCTGGCCCAGCTGCCTGGGCCCTGGATCCCCAGGCCTGGCCTGCAGCCCACCCCACTCCAGCAGGGAAGGCAGGGAGGGGATCCCGGAGCAGACCGTGGGCCTGTGCCAGCATCTGCACTCCGAGTGCAGTGCACGAAGGGGGTGGAACAGCAGCCTGCAGCTGTCACAGGTCAGAAGCCTCTCTGAGGCCCTCGTCCCCTTCGGGCCCCCTTCCAGGCTCCCAGTTCTCTGCAAAGTGCCCAGGCGGCCAAGAGGCCCGAGGCCCGAGGCCTGGAGGAAAGCATCCCTGCTTCTTCCTTTCTGGAATAAAGGTGGCGCCCGCTTGGGCCTCGCCATCCAAGGACCCAGAGGAGAGCCACTCCTCAGGCTTCGGCTGACAGCTGCCCCTGCCCCGACCCCCACACACCTGCACCCCCAGGATGCCAAAAATGATGAAGAAGGCACAGCAGATGACCACGATGTTGCCGATGGGCTTCAGCGAGGACATCAGCGTCTCCACCACCAGCTTCAGGCCCTGTGCCCGGCTGATCACCCTGGAGAGGGAAGGGATGAGAGGGGTTCCCCCAGCTCGGACACTCCCCTGTCCCTTGCCCTGCTGCCCCGCCTCCCGATCTTGGCTCCTTGGTCCCCTGGGCTCAGGATGAGGGAAGAGGTTGGCTTTCTGGGCTGGCTGGGCAGAGCGGTCCTCTTTTCCTGGGACCCTTGCCACCGGGATGCCCACCCACCATCTCTCAAAACAGGAAGCCGACGCTCCCGCTCTCATTTCCCCTCCCGGGATGTCAGTGACGACCTGGGGGAGCTAGGTGGGGACTCAACTCAAGAAGGGTGTTCCCCAGGGATGCAGTGTGTTGCCAGGACAGGGACATACACTCGTGAGGAGCAGGCAGGGGGCGGGCAGGGAGGGAAAGGGGTGTGGCTTGTCACTGCTTGGGAAGCATCACTAGTCAGTCAGTATAGTCCCCATCCGTGTCCCCAGCCACGGACAGTTCGACTCTGGCCTGGGGATGGGAGGTTACTGCCTCTGAGAGGGACATGAAGGTGGAGAAAGCAAGGAAAGGCTTCACCAGGGAGGGCAGAGTGTCCCCCTTGAAGGTATCACCCAGGGCCCTTTGTACTGTGCCCTGCACAGGGCCAGGGCACAGCCGCTCTGAGCAGTATGTCCTCTAGGGAGTGTCCCTGAGGGAGGTGCCCAAGGACAGGAGCTCCTCAGCCTGTAGTTTCAGCCGAATGATGGCGGGGTTCTCTGTGGGGGTCACAAGCAGGAAGCCAGGGCAGGCGAGGTTCTCGCTCCAGGGTGGGGGTGGCCCCGAGGAGGCACCTGGCGGGGGCTCACC
>NW_006298628.1:1163044-1178282 GCF_000327345.1 Myotis davidii
CTTCACGGTCATCTCCGCCAGGAAGACCACGGTGAAGACGTAATTGGAGAGGGTCAGGAAGATGCGCTCCTGCAAGAGAGAGCAGGCGGGTGTTGCCTATCGGGGCCTCTCCTCGGGCTGAGTCTGCGCTGCATACAGAAACCAGGATCGTTCCCACATTCAACTCAGAAAAACGACCCCTCCTCTCCCCAGCAAGGCAGATAAGCCCCTCTGCCTCCCCCCTCACACACACACACACACACACACACACACACACACACACACACACACACACACACACACACACACACACACACACACACACACACACACGCACACACGCACACACACACAGTGCTAGGCTCCTGACTCACTTGCCCCCCTGCCCTGAACAGAACTGCTCCCCTCCCCAGAGTGGCCTGGAGCGGGGGCTGATCCCACCACAGTGCTGTCATCTGAGCCCCATATCTCAGGCCCTATCCCGATTTCTGTCTTAAAACTGGGGCAGGATTTAACTTGATCTCCAGCCCCCCACCCCCATTCTACTCTCCTCCTGCTCCACGGTCTCCCTTTCCTGCTGTGTGCCCCAGAAATGGACCCACAGGGCGAGCTGGGGGCCTGAGTGCGGCTGTGCATGCCCAGGTGCAGGTTTGTGCTGGGCACAGGCTGGGGCAGGAGGGGGAGAAGGCGGCCCAGCCCCTGATCGCTGTGGGCAGATTCCATTGCTGGGAGGCCAAGAGAGGAGCGAAGAGGACCGCAGAGGCAGCAGGCAGAGCTGAGTGTCAGCGAGAGGAACGGAGAAAGGGGAAAGAGAGAACATGCATGCGGCAGCTAGAGATGGAGGAGCCGAATGGAGCGGTCAGAGGAGAGATCGGGACCAGTGTAAGCAGCGGCCCTTGCCCCACCCCACACAGGCCCAGGGGTGGGAGTCCCCAGTGCTGTGCTCACTCATCCACCTCTTCCTGGGCTGGCCCCTCCATCCCTCAGGGCTCTACACCCCCGCCCCCACCCCGCCTGGCTGGAGCCCACCCTAATGGAAGCCAGAAGCCACCGCAGCATTGACATATGAACAATGGTGGGAGGCAGTGAGGGGGGACGGGGTGCCACCTCCAAGCAAGTGGGCAAGATGCCATGAGAGGCAACTGAGCCGCCCCCACCCACCCCTCTTGGACCAGACCATGTCAGGGGAGGGGCTCTGATGCCAGGTTGGGGAGAGAGCTCTCAGAACAGCTGGGAGTACCCCAAAGAGGCTGGCCCCTGGGAGTACGTCCGGATACTCAGACCTCTGGACTGTCCTTCTGAGAAGGACTGATAGGTTCATGGCCAAGCAGAAGTGACCAGTGTCCCCCCGGCCCCCTTAGTGCTCCTGAACACCTACTCGTTGTGACCTGGCAGGACCATGAGAGCCAAGGCAGCTTCCCTCTCCTGTTCTGCATCCCCCATCAATGCATGGGTCATGGGCCATGGGCCATGGGGTCATAGGTGAAACCGAGATCCTTTGCCAGGAGCAGGGAAAGCAAGACAGCTCTGCCAGCCAGGACCAGTCTCGCTGTTTGCATCATCCCAACACTCACCGGCTCACACAGGGGCCTCACAAGGCTCTGGCTCACGAGAACACGCTGCCTGCAAATAGCTGGGGTGCGACGGAGCTCGCTTTCCACCCAGGTAAGGAGCAGAGCCCACTCCCCCCGCGGGGCTGGTGCATCGCAGAGGGAGACAGAGGCAGGAGGAGAGGGGCAAGGTGCCCGTCGCCAGGGTGGGAGTCAGGGGGGCCTAAGGGAGAGTCCTGGCTCCCTCCCTCCGTGTGGTCCTGGGTCTCCTTGCCCACCCTGCTGGCTACCCCGGGAGGGGCCTGGCCCCGAGCAGGCACTCAACAGCCATCACGTGTCTTCCTGGGGACTCACAGCGCTGTGCGGGTCGATCTTGGGGCGCTCCATGGCAATGGTGATGCAGTTGAGGAAGATGATGACAAGGACCACGTGGTCGAACATCTTGTGCGTGATGATCCGGTGGCACAGGAGGCGGAACCTGCTCCAGGACAGAGGCCAAGGCTGAGCGGGAGGCAGGGCAGGGCAGAGTGAGAGGCAGCGCCCGAGGCCCCTCCCCCTCCCGGGCCCTCCCAGCCCCAGGCCCCTCTCTCACACACTCCCACGTCTGGGGACACTGCTCACATCTCTGGGATGACGGCACAGGATACTCTCCCGTGAGGAGAGGCTGGGGTACAGGTCAGGGGACCCCCGCTTACCTTGACTGAGGAGGGAAGATGTAGGCAGACCAAGAGTCTCGCTCTCGGCAGCAGGCAGGGAGCCGGGCTCGGATCCACGCTCTCATCCGCTCCCCTTTGCTCTGGGGAGGATCACAGGGGTGAGAGCAGGGCCAGGCCTCCGAGTCCCCGACCCCTCGTTCTTTTGTAGCAGCTCCACGGCCCCCACTCCTTGCCTACCTTCCCCCAGCCGTGTTTCTTCCTGCATTCCTGAAACCACCTTCCCACCTCCCTCTAAGGCCCTTTGTCCCCTGAGCATCCCTCGTCCTTCATCTCCCCCCTCCGCCCTTGCCCAAGCTCTCCACCTTTTCCCATCTCTGCCTCCAGCTCAGCCCTCGCCTGCCCTTCCTCCTTCCCTCCCTGCTGGGCTTGGAAGTGCATCAATTATCAAACACTGTACCCATCCCAGCTGTCTGCTCAAAGACACACCTGGGATGAGGGGACCCTGGCCCCTTCTCCTCGAGTGGGAACTGGGAGGTCCTGTGCCCCATCCCAGGGCTAAAGGTGGTGGCTGGGGACTGGGGGAGGGGGGTAATGGGTAAGGATGGGTGTGAAGTCGAGGCTGTGATGAGATCCAGATGAGACAGGGGGACAGGAGAGGGCGTCAGTTTGGAGAGATGAGTGATGGGTCTTTCTGAGTCACAGGGGGAGGACCATGAAAGATTCATACACATCTGTCCAAAACCATTCATATCCACCAAGGACCGCAGACACACAGCCCTGGGGGTGATGAGGATCTGGGGCTCAGTGAGGCCAGGAGAGGGAATAAAGGGGGTGTTTGAAGCTCGGCCTCCAGGGCCGGTACCCTGATATCCCTTGGGTGTGATGGTAAACTTCCTGAATGCCATAGAGCTGGGAGGGGCTGTCCACCCCTGCCCCAGGCCAGGCATAGCTCCTCTCACTCAAGGTCGGGGATGAGGGGGGTACGGTCACTGTGCCAACAGGGGCCTCACCAGGTTGCCCTCGTCATCGCCATCATCTCCATCCAGTGGGGGGTCGTCGGGGTGCAGGGCCCGGGCCAGGCGCCCCGAGGCCGACTTGCCATTGCAGCCCTGGTGCTCAGAGGTGGAGCTGCGGCCGCTGGCTGTGCGGTGCAGCCCGGGCACCTGCAGCGTGTCTGGCAGGTCAAAGGAGCTCTTAGCCTCCCGCTCCAGGGAGCCCCTGTGGCGATGGTCGCTGCCTGCTGGGCTGGCCCGCTCCTCCTCTGAGCTCTCCTCTTCGTCCTGGCTCTCCTGGCCCTCGCCCGACAACAGGGACCTCCGCTCCCCACTCGGGCTCCTCCGCTTCAGGCTGGGGGCCCGGCCCAGGCTGTTGCGGCTGGAGCGCCTGCTGGCCCAGCTGCTTGCTGCGCTCCAGGGGCTGTGCGGAGAGCTCCGGGCACTTGGCTGGGGATGAGCAGAGGAGAGGGTGGCCTCAGCCAGAGTCACGTGGCCCTGCATCCCCCACAGACACCCCATCTCCTGTGAGCCTCCTGGCATCACACCAGGTGCAGAGGCGCGATGGGCAGGAGCCTGGTGTCGGATGCCTGGATCCAGGTCCAGGCTTATTCCAACCGGCTGTGTGACCGTGGCCAAGTTACTGAACCTCTCTGTACCTCAGCTCCTCACCTGTAAGCTAGATGGGACACGGGCACCTATTCCACATTCAGTTGGTGAGAGAAGCCTGATACCAGCTGGTGGCAGTACAAAGCACTGGTCAGAGCGTCGGCCCTGACACCGGCCTCCTGGACTAACGTGCTGGTTCCGTCACCTACTGGCTTCGGAGCTTCCCACAAATCACTTGGGCAACCTGAGATGCAGGTCCCCCAATAGGGAGAGTAACAGCACCTGCTTTATAAGGTTGCTATGAGGGTTCAATGTGTCTAGGACACTGTGAGCAGCATCTGGAATCAGTGACCAGCTGGGGGCTACTATTACAATAAGGTATTAAGGAGGTACCACCACACACACACACACACACACACACACACACACACACACACACTTTACAAGGAGGCTCAGAGGTTGAGCCTCACTCAGTTCAGGAACAGAAGCAGCAGGATTTGAACCCAAGGCCATGGCTCCTCCACATGCCTGCATTACCAGCCCTGATCGACCTCCCGCAGCTCGTCCACCCATGGCTCGGGGGTATCTGCTCAGGCCTGCCCATCTCCCTCCTCTCTCCCTTCCTGATGTCCTCACATCTCCCACCGTCGGGCATCCACAGGCACCCCTACCGGTGACTTCATCTCGTGGGCTGCCCCGGGCTCCGCCGACCCGCTGCTGCTGGTGCGGCGGGAGGCAGGGCCCAGCGCCTCAGCCAGGCCGGTGCTGGAGCTCTTGGGCAGCGACATGGGCGTGGCGGCCGTGTGGATGATGAGCGGGGGCAACAGGCTCCTCTGTAGCTCCGGGTGCTCTCCCAGGGACACCACTGCGGGGGAGAGATGGGGAGACCCTGAGTCCACTCAAAGCTGGGCCAGGGCCAGGGGCTGCCCCCAGCCCCCCAGGACAGATACTCACAGGCCAAGCGCTTCTTCCTGTCCCCGTCGCCATCCAGGCTGGGGGAGAAGAAATCAGGCTCTGACTCGGACTTGGTGGCATCTCCCTAGGGGAGGGGAGCAGCGGGCCGTTAGGGAGCTGGCCCAGCAGGGGTCAGTGGGCTGGACGGAGGTCTCCCTGTCTTCACACGCACACACTACATAGAGGCCACGGGGACCAGCAACCACGGCACGAGACATGCACTGGCATCAACCAGACCACCCAGGCTTGGGGCCCGGGGCTCCCCAGGGTCCCTAACACCTGTGCCTCCCACCAGCCACACCTCAGAGAAGGCCACTGTTCGCCCCAGAACCCGCAGCACAACCAGCCTGGCTGGGACTGGCTCCAAGAATGGCCGAGGGGAGAGAGGATAGCTGGGTGGGTGGTGGCATGTGGCAGGGGAAGCCGGGGACCTGAGTGGTCACTAGATCCTCAGTTCCAAAGGCCACCTGCACCCCCTGCCTTCCCCCCATGGCTGCCCTCCCCGAGCCTCAGCCCCGAGGAACCCAGAAGGAAATTGAAAGACCCCAGAAAGAGCGGCTCAGCCCAAGGACGCCACTCCGGTCCCCCTGCTTCTCCCTACACCCTACCCAAGCTCCCACCCCTCCCCTGGCCCCATTTTTTACCTCTCTCTCAGTCTCTGGGACAGTTTTTTCTTCCTTCTTAGCAGGTCAGTAGGTTCCCCAGTAATTACACACTTCTCCTTAAGAAGTTATTAAAAAATACTTGATTGCTACTTTTGATAAGGACATAAATATTGCGTAATTGGCATCTCAGGGGATCATTTTCATTAACTCCGTTTGCGTCCCTAACAGAGCTTTTAATTATCAAGTGGGATCTCCAGGGGGCTGCTCGGGATGCGCAGCTCTGTGGGTCCTGCGGGAACCCTGACTTTGCCCTGAATCCGGGTGCCGGTGCAGGAACCAGCAGGGCACAGGTTCAGCGCTGGGGCCAGAGGAGTGTGTCCCCCCCCCCCCAACACCTGCTGGACCTCCTGGGAGGGTGGGGGGCCAGAGACTGGGAAGTGGATTGAAAACTCTGGCACATTCTGGCAAGAGCCATCCCTATCCCCTCATCCTCCAAAGACATGTCCTGAGCTGAGGCAGCTAGTGGGGTCTCCAACAGGGGCTCAGGGCAAGGGGGGAGCGAGAGAGATGGGGGAGCACGGTCTGGGCCCCGGATGGGATTCCACTGAGGCCAGGCGACTGGGACCCCCGGGGGCCCTCCGCGTCGGCACGCACACGCGGTGCACCACACACGTGCACACAGAGGATTCTAAGTCCCTTCCTTCTCCCTCCGTCCGCCGGTCTGTCGGGGGCGGAACATGCCCTTTGCGGGTGGATGGGGGCAGAGGCAAGGAGGCTTCTCTCCTCCATGTCCTCAAGGGGGAAGGGACTTAAAATCGAAGCCAGCCTCACGACACCAATGACCACCACGGCGACCACAGGTTGCACAGGAGCGGAGCGTGAACACGAGCACAGAGACATGGAGGCGGAGTGGAGGGGACACGGGGCACGGGGCGGGGGCATGCCGACTCAGGATCGCGTACCTACCCCCTGGGAGTCGACAGGCAGCTGAATACAGCTTAACTGTCCACTCGCATCTTCCCGTTTGCTGATTTCCTACAGGGAGAGGGGGAGGCAGGGGACGGGCGCTGGTCACAGGCGCTCAGGCTTTCAAACATCAGCAGTGTCCAGAGAGGAGGGAGAGAAGGAGCGATGCAAACCCGACAGCAGGGGACGTGAGACACGGGGGTGGGGGGAGAAAGGGGAGAGAGCGGCCTTCCAGAATTCAGCCACAGGCTCCAGGGCCAGAATGAATCTGAAGGGTGAGGAAGGAGGCCACGAAGATGGGGACAAGGGCAGGAAAGGCGATCAAGCCCCCGGGTAGTTCTAACAGCAGCCACCATTCGCCGGGTGTGCCAGGCATCACGGGCCGGCTTCATGAACACTAGCTTGCTTCCTCGCCAGGCGGGGAGCAGGTGCTGCCAGAGCAATCTTAGAGGAGGCACCCCAGGTCTGGAAAGACTGTGCACATCATACAGAGAGTCAGAGGTGCCTCGGGGCCTCGCACCTAAGACTCCAGCTCCCCCTTCCCGGCTGGGAGGCAGCAGGCTGGGGGAATGGGCAGGAGTCGGGGTGGGGAAGGAGGAATGGGTGGAAGTCAGAGGCTGGGGAGGAGACCAGGTCAGGATTGAGAACAGGCCTCCTAACTCCCATCCCTTCTGCCTTCGTCCCTCCCCATCAGAATGGCTCCTGCTGCTCCAACGGGGATGGGATGTGACAAGGAACACCGGGATGACAGCTATGATGTTGTTTAATATCAATTAATGGCCTCACACAGGGCCTGCTGCCTGTTCATTTAATTAAGTGTGTGGATGATAAATATACAGGGGTTCAGGGCACTGCCCCCTGCAAGTCAGGAAATCTACAGCCAGCCGGCTCCGGCCCCTGGCGGCGTGGCAAGGCCAGCAGGGGGCCACTCTCGAGGCTCCTGCTAATGGCATCCAAAGAAATGACGGCAGCCACTTCCTCCACGAGGTGGGCTGCCTCACATGCCATCACAGCGGCAGGAACCAGACTCCCCTGCCAGATTGTGGGGCTCCCAGAGCCACCGGGGCAGCCCCCTGAAACTTGGTACAGGAGGAGGTGGGCGTCTCTGGAGATATGCAGGTCACCGGCATCGAGCGCCCCCCTGCACCCAGGTGCTGGCTCACGTGCAGGACAGCAAGCAGCTGGCCCAGGCCCCCCGCAGGCCCTCCACGGCCATGCCACTGCCCACCCCATGGAGCGGGGGTTGGCGCTGAAATCCTGTCTCCATCCCGCCCAGCCCCGAAGCAGCAGGCCCTGCCGGAGACCCTCCCAGGAGTCACTTGTCCTCTGAAGGTTGAGGAGGCTGTGGCCCCAGGTCCTGGCTGGCCCCGTAGGCTGAGGCAGGCCCACAGTGACCAGGCCAGGCCCGAGGGCCAGGCTGCTCTCTTCCCACACACAGACGTAGCTGCTGCCTAGCAACCGGGCCGGCTCAGCGGCTCTCGATTTAACAAGGTGTTCGCTGAAAAAGGCCGCGGTGGGAGGGGGCTGTCTGCGCTGGGCACCGCCAGGACTGCCCAGGTGGCTATTGGCCAGCTGAGGGGAGCAGAACGGGCTTGGGGTGCTTTCCAGTCCCCCCCCACATAGTTCCACAGCAATTATTCTAGGGGAATCTTGGCTGTCAGGAGCTGTGGCCTGGGAGGGGCTGAAGGACCGTGTCCCCACTCTGCTCCTCCTCCCACAGGCCGAGAGCCGTGGCTGTGGCTGAGAATGGTGGGTCTCCATAGAGACCCTGGCTTTTGTGGGAGCCTGGTGGCACCCCTTAACCCTTCACGCCCCAGGGAACTACCCAGTCAGGGTCCTGCTGCAGGGAGAGCACCAATGTCCCTCCCTCCTGCAAGAGGCCCGCCGTCACCAAGGCAGGGCTCCACCAGCGGCCCTCACTCACCCAGCAGGAGGAGAGGCGATAATGGGGAGCTACAGAGTTACAGGGGGCGCCGGAGAAGGCCAGTGAGGGACAGATGCCCCCGCACCCCACCAGCCTGGCCCTCGGGGAGCAGCCCTCCCTGGCAAGGCTGGGAAAAAGGCGGAAAATAGATTTTTGTTTTTCCACCGTGTGCCGGGTATTTATAGACCAGGCCGCAGCGGGAGTTTCCATCCGGGTCACCCACAGAGAACTGGACCGAGCGCTCCTCCACACCCAACCTGGAGCGTTTCTAGGTTGGGTCAACCTCCCCGGTGCATGGCACCGGGCTGGGCCTGGGGCGGGCAGAGGGGCAGGGCCGAGGGAGAGGAGGAGGGTGCAGCCTTTCGGGCAGAGGCTGTGCCCCGGCCCAGCACGGGCGGGATCAATGTAAGTCAATATTAATTGATGACGCTGCCTGTGACGGAGGTGATGGAGCCGGGGCTGGAAATAGGACGCTCATCTCTGCCATCCCTGCAGCTAATTGGGCTCATTTCTCACCCTGGGCAGCTCGGCCCTGCCCGGGTCCTGGTGGCATCTTCATCATCTCAGCCAGAGCTCAGATGACTTGCCCACAAGCTTCCCCCCACCCCTCAGCTCAGATGGGTCCCCCCAGATGTCCCCGAGAGCACCTGTACTCAGGGATCCAGACGCCCTGTGTGCTGACACTTGTCTAGCTTTCTGAGAAAGGGTCTAGCCGACTCTGAAGGGGAAGCCCACTGGGCAGCTAACCTGGGGACCCAAAGACACCCCCCCACATGCACCCCATTTCCTGAGTGCCAAGGGGCTTCCTGAGACCAGCGCCTCCCACCCTTAGTCACCCCCACCTAATCTGAAGGGTGCTTCCTGCAGAACCTGCCAGGCCCCCAAAGGTCAGGCTGGGCAGCCGATTCCTCCTGGAAATGGACCGTTGCGGGCAGGGGGTTACCTCTGCCTGGAAGCCCTCCACCAGAATGGCGACAAGCAGGTTAAAGAGCACGTAGTTGCCAAAGGTCATGAGGGCAATGAAGTAAAGGGCAGCCCAGGACGATGTGGAGGCCATTCCATTGTAGAGCACCTTGTTCCAGTCCTCCTGGGTCAGGATCTGTGGGCAGAGGGCGGGAGTCAGGGCGTTGGCCAGGGTCACCCCACCACCCCTGCCCACCCTGTCCTGCTGCCCTCGCACCTGAAAGACGGTGACGATGGCCCAGAGCAGGGAGTCAAAATTCTTCCGGTCCGGCAGCGTGTCCCCGTCCCGCTCGGATGCAAACTTGCAGCCGAAGAGATGCATGCCCAGGATGCTGCAGACACAGGAGCCATGGGATGGGCTCAGCCCCAACAGCCCTGCCCCCGAGGCCCCTCCCCGCAGGCACCCGCCCTCACCTGAAGATGAAGATGAAGAGCATGAGCAGCATGCAGAAGGTGGCCACGTTGTCCATGGTCTTCATGAGCACCACGAGCTGCCGCTGCAGCGCCGGCAGGAAGCGCACCAGCTTCAGCACCCGCATCAGGCGGAAGGTCCGCAGCACCGACAGGCCGCCCCCCTGCTGGCCCACGATCTCCCACACACTGCAAGGGGGTGGGGGCAGGGAGCCTGAGCCTGCGGCATGCCCACCCTCTGTCTGCTCCCCGCCCCGTTGACGAGGGGCCAGCAGCACCCGGGGGCCTAGACTGGCTGGCACAGCCCTCGGGCCTCCGAGATGTCAAGGGTCTGGGGGACAGCTCCTGCCCTCGCCACCCTCCCGGCCAGGCCAAAGATCACACAGCCTGGCAGTGGACAGCCCTCTCCCTCAATCGGCCAATGCAATAGCATCCAGTTATGGAATATTCGCTTTGTTCTCTTCAAATGAAATCTAAAGCCAGTTCCAAAAAGCCATAAAGCAGTTCTCCTGGCTCCTGGCTGGAGGGGACGGAGCACTTTCCCGAGGTGTTGGAAAACTCTAAAGCAAGCGGTCGGTGTCTGAGATGGTTTCCAAGCACTTTGCAAGCAGGGTTGGCTGCCGGGCCTCAGACCTCCTCCAACTCGTCTCCGAGGCCAACTCCCCAGTCCTCACCCACCCGGGCCTGCGTGGGACTGAGGACAAGAAGTAGAAGTGGGGAGAGGAGGCCGTAGAGGGGCTTAGCCAAAGGAGATGTGAGCCGGGTAGGACCGAGGGACAGAGTGGAGTGGAGCATGGGGGGCACAGCGAGTCCCCGCCTGGGGGCGCGGCAGGGCCTGTGGGTCAGTGGGACCCCTGGCACAGGCTGCGTGGCTCCTCGCCCCAAGCCGCCCCATGGACACTCTTCAGGCGAGAGGCAGTGCAGGGACGGTCGTACCTGATGACCACAATGACGCCGTCGAAGATGTTGTAGGGGTTCTTGATGTAGCCAAAGGGACCATACACGAGCAGCTTCAGCAGCATCTCCAGGGCAAAGAGGCTGGTGAAGACGATGTTGCTGATTTCCAGGGCGTTGGTGAGCTCCTCGGGCTGCAGGGCAGGGCGGGCGTGAAGTAGCCGTGGCTTGTCCCTGAGCCCCTCACCCCAGTCCCCCCAAACACGGGACCACAGGGTGAGGAGGAGCAGGAACAGAAAGCCAGGGGTTCTGGATGCTCAGGCTTATGGGGAACAGCCTCCCACAAAGGGTCCCCCCACCATTCCCAGCTCTGGGTCTCAGATCCTGGGGCCTGCCCTGTGGGCTCTGCCCACCTCCTGCTGGCAGCTCTGAGACCCATCGGTCCTGTGCTGCCAGGTCAGCCCAGCGAGCCCAGGCCAGTGGCGCAATGATGCTGGCCCGTGTGACGAGATGACTGCCAAGGCCTCACACGCACACCAGTCACACAGCCACCGGCAAAGGCACACGTGCTCCACAATTACTCTGTGGACTTGGCAGCCTCCTCTCGGACAACTACTGGCCAGCCTGCTTCCTTCCAGACAACGCACCAACAGACGTCACGCACAAACACACATACGCACACCAACGTGCTGATACACAGGAGGGAACCCCCAAGAAGGGTTGTCACAGAGGAGGCGGCTCCGGAAGCTGCTACCGGAGACCAGGACACCTCGGTTCCTTCAGTCCACTCACTGTGTGACCTTCAGGAATGAGGACCAAGGACACATCCCAAAGAGGTGATCTGAACTAAGGACAAAGCATCTCACCTGCTTCTCCAGCTCACTAGTCACCGCCCTTCCTTCCTCCTCTTTTCAATATTAAGTGCTGACTGCATGCCTAGAACTGCACCAGGTACAAAAGGGGCTGCACAAACATGCCAGCCATGGCCTCTGCTCCCGGGAGCCCAGCAGCTGGCCGGAAGCAAGGTGTACACACACAACACAGGTGAATGATCGCCAGAGGCCTGCAATGCTTCCGTGACAAACTCCATGACCCAGACAGTAAATCCGGGAGCTCGGGGACAGAAGGTGAGGGAAGGACACGCCGGGAGAGCCTTCGTCAGCAGCCAGCATTTGACATGAACTCTGAACGGAGAGTGGGGTCTCTCCAAGCAGAGGGGAGGGAAGGCATCACAGGTCCAGCACAAGAAACGAGCCCTGTGCCTGGCCGGTGTGGCTCAGTGGTTGAGCATCAACCTATGAACCAGTGGGTCACGGTTCAATTCCCAGTCGGGGCGCATGCCCAGGTTGTGGGCTCGATCCCCCATGGGAAGCGTGCAGGAGGCAGTCAATCAATGATTTTCTCTCATCATTGATGTTTCTATCTTTTTCTCTTTCTCCCTTCCTCTCTGAATTCAATAAAAATATATTAATAAAAAAAAGAAAGAAAACCTTAACACTAAAAACAAAAAACAACTCCCATTACATAGCACATTAAAAGGAACCATTACAACCAAGCAGTTTATTTCAAGATTGCATAGGTATTATGTTTAACTAGTGGCCCGGTGAAGGATAATAAATAAATAAGCAGAGGAAGCCCCTAGTCCTTCAGACACCTCACCCTGTTAACCTGGCTGCCTCATCTGGCCGGCTGTCCAGGTAGGGCACCCAAGCCTGGAGCCAGGCCCTGGACACCACCAAATGGATCCTACCGGCCCCAATCCGTGTGACCAGCCTGGGTGGAAGTGGGGAGAATTGGGAGGAAAGGCCTCTGACTGCCAGGTGAGGCGCGTCTGGAGGTCCGTGGCTGCTCAGGAAGAGAGAAGCTCTCAACTGGGCATGCGTCCTCTTCCAAAGGCAGGCCTGGGGGGCAGAGCCAGGGTCAGCAGGCAGGGCCGAGAGCCAGCTGCCCAGGGAGTGAGTGGCTGTCACAGGGGCTGGTGTGGCACGGAGCCTGTGGCTCCGGTAGATCTGAATCGAGTCTTTTCTCCCCAGATGGCGAGTGAGGGCAGGAGTGGGCACCGCCACCGGACCTAGTGAACGGGTCACAGAGAGACGGGACCTTTGTCCACTGCCTGTGAGTGCGGAGCAGGTGGTGGGGAGGGGCTTATGTCAGGACAGAGAAAGCCCAGGGCGCAGAGCCCTCCTGAGAGAGTGGAACCCCCCCACCCCCACTCTGTGCTCCCAAGTCCAGTCTCCCAGGAAGCTGTGATCGGCGAGCCTGCCTCCCTGTCACTCTGCCACCTGCCCAGTTGTTCGCTCTGGGATCGGATAAAGATGAGGCGCATAGACCACGCAGGCGCGATATTTTGCGGGTCCCCAGGCTCGTGCGTCTCACCTCATGCCACCCACACAACAGCGGTCACACCGGGGGTTTATAGATGAACAAAAGAAGTCAAGAAGATGGTGAATGACAGGTTCAAAGTCACAGGGCGGGAGAACCAGGGAGGGCGCCCAACCCACCTCACTCTGACTCCAATAAATACCAAGCAGGACCAAACCCAATGTGGTGACAGCGACAGGCCCGTGAATCAGATACACGGATGGACTGACTATACTATGTATCTTCTAATGAACATAAAATTACATTTCACATGAACATAGATGTATGAATGAAGAACAAGTTGAGCCCAGGCAGGGTGGCTCAGTGGTTGAATGTCAACCTATGAACCAGGAGGTCACGGTTTGATTCCCCATCAGGGCACATGCGGGCTTGGTCCCAGCGTGGAGCGTGCAGGAGGCAGCCAATCAATGATTCTCTCACATCACTGATGTTTCTATCTCTCTCTCCCTTCCTTTCTGAAATCAATAGAAATATATTTTAAAAAAAGAACAAGTTGACTTGAAAACGTAACTGAAGTACACTATGTACATAGAGCAAATACATTATACCTCAACAATAAAAACGAATACAACTTTTTTAAGTAGCTGAACGCCCTGTAGTCTTTGTTATCGTGTATTTACTCCGTCAGTGAGCCCCAAAAGTACAACTACTACCAGGCGTGTGGAGGGAGGATGTTTTCATCATGTCCTAACGTTATCCCTGGGGTAGAGACAGTCTGTACCCGGTGTTCATTGGCACACACATGCTCACACACGCTCACAAACCAACTGAGAGCCTCATCAGAAGGATGGTGCAGGGCTCCCCCAAGGCCTACGTGATGGATCCTTGTTGGGGTGCGAAGTGGGGGGGGCGGGGCAGAAAAGCCTGAAGCCTACACCTCATCCCTCCAGGCAGCTCAGGGACTGGAGAAGCAGGTGGGAGGAGGGCCGGGCCCTCTCCCTCAGCCTGTCCTCTCTCCCCTCCACACACTCACTGGGTGCACGTAGGGTCAAGGCCTATCCTCTCCCAGGACCCTGGGACCCCCCCCATGATCCATGGGAAAAAGCCCTCCTCCCCCAGACATCCAGGTCTGTCCAAGTTACTAAATCGGAGGCTGGGAACATTCTGCAAATGCAGGACGAGGGCACAGAGACACAATCTTAGCAACAGAGTTGCCCCAGGGACCAGAGCCGTGATCCCGGGGCCTCCGCAGCGGCAAAGGGGTTGTGAGGGAGCCAACTTCTGCTCGCACCCTCGCCAGGCCCTCAGGCTGGTGCCTTCCTCCCAGAAGATCACTTCCTCCCTGCCTCCTCCACGGCCTGCTCCCAACGGTGTGGTCACTGAAAGGAGGTTGCTTAGGTGCAGGGCTAGGCCCGGCCGTGCGTTTCTCTGCATCTGTCCCCGCGGCCTCCAGCCCCCCTAGAGCCCATGTCCTCATGTCTCCCTGGGGCAGATGCGCACAAGCCCGTCAGGCCCTCCCCCCTGGCCAGGACGTCCTTTCTCGGGTCTAGACTGCATCCTCCCTCCGACCCATAGAGGTCAAGGCCCAGTAAGCGCTTTGGTGAGCTGAGGCCAGGCAGCCCGAGCTTCTCCCGCCCAGAGGTCCCAGGTCTTCTCAGGGCTGATGCTAACTGTACATTCCCCACTCCCAGGTCCCAACACCTTCCCTCCCTCAGCCTGTCACCTGAGAGCAACTGCGGCCCCAGGTAAGCTGTACATACTTCCCAGCACCAGGTCTCCCCTGACACCCACGGCAGCTCCATCAACGAGTCCTGACCGTGCCCACAGCGTGCACAACCCTGGTGATGCAAGGTGGGATCGAACCCGAACACAGGAAGCCTGCCGACTCTGGGACTTTCCCCCTGTGTGACCTGGGGCAAGTCCCTTAACCTCTCTGATCCCTAGTGGCCTCTTCTGTGAAACAGGGTAACACCACCTCGCAGGGAGGCTGCCTTGCAGAACACAGATCAAGCCTGTGAGCACACCCAGCCGAGAGCCACGCTCAAGCGGCCCCGTGGGCACTGCCAGTGGAAGCGCCTCACACGGGGCAGGACAGAGTGCCTGCAGGGCTGTCACTCAGCACCAGGAGCTCCAACCCCACCACCGAGGTCAGTGGGCCAGGGGGGAGGAGCAGGCGGGAGGGGAGCGCCCAATGAGGACATGCCCAGCTGGGCGCAGTGTGAGCCAAGGTGCAGAGGAGGGAAGGGCCGGGCATACCGGGGACCAAGAGTTAAGTGGTCTGCCTGGGTCAGAGGGGGGAGGGGGCCGGTGGGGGACAAGGCTGCAGGGTCAGCAGGGCCGGGCCCAATGACTCCACGCCACAGGCTGGGCTTGCCTCTGGCACATGCTGCCATTGAGGCTGCCGGGGAAGGGG
>NW_006298628.1:1179183-1192587 GCF_000327345.1 Myotis davidii
GAAGGGGGGGGGGGTTGGGGGAGGGAGGTGATGTGCAAAGCAGTGTATTAAGAAGATTAATCTGGCTGCAGTGGTGGCAGCGTGCGGATGGCTCAGAGAGCTGGAGAGACGGACCAATTAGGGGAGACTGCAGAGGTCCAGGCAGGAGGCCCGAGAGCAGGCTCGGCAGACAGTGACATGCCTGCTGCAGAGAAGGTTCCAGAGGGTGGACAAGACAGGTGAGAGCGGAGAGGGGGGCTGCATGAGTCAGCCCAGCACTGCCCAAGTGCCACTCCCTCCCCAGCTCCCCGGCTCCCTGCTCCACTGACCCTGAAATCTCTGCTCCCCAGTTCTGACTCCCCAGCTCACCTCACCTCTGCTTTTGACAGCCCGGCTTGCTGCTCCCCCACACCCAGGAGAGGTGCTGCAGGGGCCCCCAGTGAGGGGGTAAGGGCCACTGGGTTGGTGGGACCCCCTCCTTCCTGGTCCTCCTCCTCCCAGGAGGTGTGGGAGGTCAGGAGACACCTGTGTGGCGGGAGGTTTCCAGGAAACCCCACAGGCTTCGGCGTGGAGATGTGGCCGTGCTGCTCGCCCTCCCCCTGGAAGCTCTCCAGCCTGGAACTGTGCCAGCTGGAATGTCACGGTGCCCCAGTGTCTCCTCCGAAGGGGTGGGGAGTCTTCAGTCCTTTCCCACATCGCCCACCAGCTCCCCCGAAGCCACCCCAAGCAAACACACAAGCTCGGTGGGTGCAGGGCTCCTCCAGTGCTCACTCAGTTTGGAGACAGAACCCAAAGCCCCTTCGACTCAAAACTCTGGAGCTGTGGCCCCGCCCCTCACCTGCCAGCACAACCCCGCAGCCCAGAGCCCAGTGGGCCATTTATTTTTTTTTATTTTTATTGATTTCAGATAGGAAGGGAGAGGGAGAGAGAAAGATAGAAACATCAATGATGAGAGAATCATTGATCGGCTGCCTCCTGCACATCCCCTACTGGGGATCGAGCCCACAACCCGGGCATGTGCCCTTGGCCGGAATCGAACCTGGGACCCTTCAGTCCGCAGGTCGACACTCTATCCACAGAGTCAAACCAGCCAGGGCTCAGTGGACCATTCAAAGCTGCTCTTATGCTGCAGGCCTTAGAGGGCGGCTGTCCTGCCCAGCCCAGCCCAGCCCAGGCCCCGCTCCCGCAGCCTCTCTGCTGCGGCTTCTGAGCGTTGCTGGAGTCACCAACCTCTGCTGACTGGACGGGCGATGCCCTGCTGGGGGCCCCCAGGCTGCTGTGCACTTCATTCCGTCTTCTATCGCTGACTGCCCATCTCTCTCCTCCCAGAAGCTGCCCCAAACCTCTCCCTCCCTTCAGCCCCCACCCCCACTCCCGACCTGGCTCCGCTTCCTTCCCTCCCCCACACAGCGCTGGTCTGCAGCCTACTCCTCTCCCCTCCCCTCCTGGCAGGGCACCAGCCGCTCCTCCACCTGCACCTCCACCTCACTCCCATCCCTCAGGCTCCCCTGGGTCCCATTCCGTTCCATCATTTATCCCTGGTTCCTGCACGCCTCCAATCGCCTTTCCCTGCCTTAAAGCAGAGCCTTCCTGTGAATCCAGGCGCATTCACGCCTGGAGCAGGGGGCCTATCTCGCCAGCGCTCTCCAAGGCCCCTCTTCCCAGCCCTCCTCTTAGCAGACGCCCTCCCCTCCTGCCTGATGCCCAGGCGGCCCGGGCTTCCCTGACCCCGTGCTGCTGGCCACCTCCTGCCCTCCAGGGCTGCCTGTCTCCTCTCAGGCCAACATTCTTGAGCCAAGTCTAAGCCCACTCCCTCCCCTTGCCTCCCCCCCCATCTCCCCCACTCCCACCTCTCCAGCTGTCACTGGGTGTAGAGGACACTAAACAATCTCCCCCAAGAGCTTGGCTCCTCACCCCGAGAGCCAGTCTGTCTGAGAGCTTTCCCGGGGTGGCCCTGGGCCAGCTCAAAGGCAGCATGTCCAAAACAAACCCTCTCACCTCCTCTCCCAAACCTGTCCTTCCCCGAGTTCCCGGCTCCCTCACTGTCCAGGATTCTGTCTTGGAACCTGGGAGTTATCTAGGATTCAGGCCTGCCCTCCATCCCTCCAGCCACAGGTGCCTGCTGCAGATGCTGCCTGTGGGGTGGCTGTTCCGGACCCCTCTACCCCTCGCTCTCCCTGCCACCACCAGACTTGGGGCTCTCATTGTCTCTGATCTAAACAACAGAAATAGCCTCTGGCCGCTCCCCCAGCCCAGCCCACACCTACTGGAATCTCAGGCTTCCTTCCACTCTGCTGGGCTCGCATCAATGCTGCTCAGACACCTCGGGGGTGAGGGAGGGGGGTGGGGTGGGGGCAGGAGGCTACACGACTGTCCCTCAGAGTGTCCCGGGCCACCCTGCGCATTTCCAGGCCAGGCTGCCAGGATTCACCCTCATCCTTCCACCTGGACTTCTCAGCTCCTATCCCACTGAGGGTTCAAGGCCCATCTCAAAAGCCACCTCCTTCAGGAAGCCCTTCCAAGTCCCCGACCCGGTATAAGCATCTCTCTCTGCGCCCCAGAAGCCTCCCTGACAGCGTTTGGCATAACCGTCCATGAAGCAGAATGACGTTTCCGCTAGAACTTAAGTTTCTGGGGTGCTTCTGGCCCTGCCCCACCCCTGGCACCCTATTGTTCTATTCTCGTGTGCTCCCGCATTTGCTGAATCGGGGGAGCCCAGGGCCAGAGGATGCGGAAAAAACGTGGGCGCCGCTTTAGTTGGCCAGCTCCTTACAGCACTCTTCTCCCCCTCCCCTCACAGAGGGAGCTCCTTTGAAAGTCTGGGGCCTGGGCAGCCAAGTCCTGCTTGCACCCCAGCCCCAGCTCCTCAGCCAGGGCTCCTTGCCTGGGAGCTCCGAGGAGCCGGCTTGGAATGGAAGGTGTCCATAAAAACCCTTGTTCTCCAAGGCCCCGATTGGGGTGCCTGTGCATGCATGTGTTTTGGGGGGAGAGGGTCCCCGGCTTTCAGCAGAATCCAAAAAGAGTTTGTGAATCTTCTCAAAAGTCCACATCTGGACTCTCCATGCCCCCCCTCCCCCACACCCCCCGGCTTCCTTCACCTTGAACAGCCGGTCTCACGCACTTATAAATAGAAACCCTCTCTGGACATGTATCTAGAGTGACAGCATGGGCCCGTGACAGTCAGAGCAACACGCAGCGTCATCACCTGCCCTGTCCTCTCCTGGCCTGAAAGGCCACCATCTCTGGACCCTCCCTCTCTCCCCTCTGTTGCCCAGGAGACCGCTGGGCCGCCTGCCCTTCCCCTTCTCCCACACACTGTTGCCTCTTTTCTAGAATAAGAGGTGAGTCCCTGCCCAGAGCAACCCACAGCCCAGAGGGGGATGATGAGGAAGCTCCTGTGTCCCCGAGACCTCTTCCTGGCACCTCTCCCCGCGCCCGCCTTCTGGAGCGGCGTTGCCCCAGTGCAGACCCAGGGGGACAGGTCCTGGGAGACAGCCTCTCTTCTGAGCTCCAGCCGCCTGCTGGACAGACACCGGATGTCCTAGGGGCATCTCAATGCTTCGTCCTCCAGCCCAAATCTGCTCAAGCTCCAGTGCACCACCCCCAGCAGGAATCCAGATGCTGTCCATGCTGCCTCCTCTCCCAAATATCCGCTCGGTGTTGAGTCCCGCAGATTCAGCCACCCGCCAGCTCTCCTAGCACTTTCCTCCCATCTCCAGGGACAGATGTGTGAACCGCCCGGACCACGGTAGCAGCCCTCTTGTCAGCCTCCCTGCCTTCAATTCCCCACAAGGCCTCCAGGAACACAAACCTACTCCTCTTACTGACCTGCCTCAAACCTTTGTTGGAAACCTATCACCTTCAGAATAAAATCCAAACTCCATCTATGCCTCTCAGGACCTGGCCTTCAATTTTTTTCCAAACTCATCTCTTATCATTTGCCGATCTCAGCCCCTACCCAGTACCTTGAACTCCTTATAGTAGTAAACCACTCCATTTTGGTGCCTGGTATCGCTGGCCCTTGTCCACACGGTGCCCTCCCCTCCCCCTTCACCACTATGCCCCACTCTTTCTCCAAACTCAGCTCCAAGATCATGTCCTACATGGAGCCCTCCTTGAATCCTTTTCCCAGTCTGGGTCACGGGTTGTGCCTCTGTGCCTCCCTCTCCGAGCTCGTCCTAATCAAGGAAATGTGACTGTTTACTTGTTGGTGACCTCTTGGAGAGGAAGGATGAAGTGCCGCAGGCCCAGTGGTGTGCTGGAGCCATCTCCCACCGGCTCAGGAGAAGCAACTGTGCACATCCCTTCCCAGCTCCTCACTCAGTGACGTCATGACGGCAGCTTAAAATTGGCCTCGGTGGGAGCATTTACACCATGGTAATTGGCAAATGCTACAACACTACAAATCAGAACTTCTTTTTCTTTCTCTTTTTAAGGGCTGATTGTTAAACATTTGTCAGTAGGCCACTGCTCAGGCCCAACTTTGACACACACAAAATGTGTGTGCAATGGACGGATGCGTGGGAAATTCATAGTAAGTTCCTTGCTCCACGTACTGCCCCCTAGTGGATGGGGCACACATATGCTCACTCCCCAGGTCCTTAGTGTCCTGTCCTTAGTCCCCTCTGGACAAACCAGTCCTGTCAGTCCTCCACCAGCTGGTGGGTTACGGGGTTGGGGAAGGAGGGCAGTGTGGACAGCATGGCGCCTCCCTTGGGTAGGGTGGGGTATGACAACACGGGTTCTTCCTCAGCCAAGATGTCGGTAGAGAGAGGCAGAAGAGGCCTCGCCATCCCCAGCAGGAACACTGAATGATGGGCAAGGTAGGTGACAGTGGAGAGGACAGGCCTGGGAGGGCAGCGGCACCTGGCAGCGAAGAGGGCTGGCTCCTCCCCGAGGGAGCACAGCACACCCTCTGCAGTGCCCCCCAGCCTGATCAATACCAGGACGGATGGACATGATCACCTCATTACGTGCTCTGCAGGGGAACCATGAGCCTGGGTCAGCATCTGCTGCCGCTCTCCCTGCTGTCGCTCTCGGCCTCGCTCCTTCCGTGTGCAAGGCTCCATCCGAGCTCGTCTCCCAGCCCTGCCCTGTCTGCCCTGGTCTGTCATCTGTTTCCGGGTCTGGGTCTCTGTCTTCGGCTCCCTCTCCATATCTCTCTGTCCCCGTCACATGTCTCTGTGACTCCATCTGCTTCTGTCTCCTCCCCCTGAGTCTCTGTCCCCCCTTACAACTCTGTCCCTCTCGTCTCTGTCTTTCTATCTTTATATCTGCCTCTCTCCCCGGGGTTTCATCTTGTCCTCTGTGCCCCCGTCTCTCCATCTCAGTCGCCCCCTTTCTCTCTCAGTGTCTCTTTTGCTGTGTCTCCATCTCCCCCTCTGTGTCTCTGTCTTTCAGCCCCCACGTCCCCGGCAGCGCCTCCCTGCCCACCTCCCCGCCACCACCAGCCGGCTCAGGCTCCGGGGCCCAGATGGCGGGATGTTCACGCCGCAGTGCCTGCAAGCACGGGGCCATGGCTGCTCCTGGGACTCCTCGCCACCCCCGGTCCCTAGGCCTGCCCGGCAGTCAGTCATCTGGCCAGCCTGCTGGGGACTCCCACTCACCCCCGCGGGGCTCTCAGCGGCCAGGTACTGGAACAAACTCCTCCCTGGCGCAGACACCGCGCCACCACCGAGTGGGGATCCCTGCCAGCGAGGGCCTGGGGGGCCATCCCCTGCTTCCCTCAGGAACCTGGGCAAGGCGGTGCCGAGACACCCCTGACCGATCGCAGCTACTTTCTCCCCAAGTGGGTGTCCTTCTTGCCGTCTAACTGAAAGCCCTCTTGCTGCGCCTTCATCTGCCCTCGGTCTCTGTGACTCAGCTCCTTCCGAGTGCAAAGCCTCCGCCAGCCGCATCCGGCTGGGCAGAGATTGCTGGGCACACTGCCTCCCCCCCAAAGGAAAGCTTGGAGGAGGTGACCCCTGGGGGCGGGCACTGACCACAGCCAGATCTGGGGTGAGGGAGAGGAGGCTGAGGTTCAGGCTCGGGGAGCTAGGGTAAAGGGAGGTCAGGAGCTGCCACCCCCTGGGGCCCGGCAGCAGAAGAGGCTGCCCCCACCAGCCTGGAATAGCAGAGCAGCTCTCCTCAGGAGGCTGGCGGAGCAGGCAAGTGCCCACACCGCATGCCCCATGCGCCCAGACGCAACACGCCCACCACGGTGCCACACTCCCCTCCTGCTGGCACTGCAGCCGGTATCCTTCCTGCCCCCTCTGCCTCTCTCCTCCGCAGGGAAGGGATCCAGCAGAGCCGGCTGGGGTGGGGGGCCTGAGGCAAGCAGGAGGGATGCCAAGGTGTGTGATGGCGATGGGGGAGAGGTGGGGAGGTGGGCACACCTGGCTGGACAGGGTGACTGGGGTAAGAGCTGGGTGCTCACAACACTCAGAGGTCAGTGGGGTGAGGGAGGTGGCTTCCAATCTCCTGGAAAATGAACACCTCATGTTTCCCCAGCCCCAGCTTGCACCTACGCTCCCCAGCCTCACCCGAGACCCCTACTTCCTCCCTCCCCTGGGGACGCTGGCAAGCCAGACCCAGTCCCTGACTCAGAGCTGCCCTACCCCTTCCCACACCTCTGGCCCCTACATGTCCCTACCTACTCACAACTAGGGGGGCTGGGCAACACATGGCCTTGGTGCCACACCAGGGACAGTCAGGTCCTGGTGACCCAGTTCCCTCCCGGAGCCACAGGAAGGCAAGACACACCCAGGAGAGAAGAGCGCAGAGGGCTGTGGACGGCAGCACCTGCTGGCTGCCTCCTCCTTTTATAAGAATCCGCCAAGGGGGTGACCTGGAAGGCCACCTGGGGGGAAAGACTGCTTTCTGGAAGGAACCTTGTGGGGGAGGCAGCCAAGCCTGCTTGTGAGGCCCCCTGGTGCCTACTCCCACCCCCAGGAAGGGAGAGGTGGGGGTCCGTGGGTCCCCCAGGCCACAATTCTGTCCTTGCACAGCTCTGAGAGCGAGGGCCGCCTCCTCCCCTCAGCCCAGATTCTTCTGCTTGCAGCCATCGCCCCACGAAACAAGCCTGCTCCCTCTTCCACACGATGGCCCTTCAACATCTGACGACAGCTCGCCTGCCCCTGCTGAGCCTCCTTTTCTCCCGACTTAAACACCCAGGTTCTTAGAATGATTCCTCAAACGCGACGGTTTCAAGTCCCCTCACCACGCTAGGTGCTCTCATCCACACAGACCCCGCTCCCAGCGAGGCTCCCAGATCAGAGGCCAGGCCCAGGCGGCCTGGCTGCATCCAGGCGCAGCCACCAACCCTCCACCCCTCACCCCTACCTACTCAGCGCCCTTCTAGTCAATCATGATCCTAATTATGAGTCAGGTGAACGCTAGGGGATCCCCCAATCCCTCCCGCGCCCCCATATCTTCTCCAAAGATCCAAATCTCTTCCAGTGACTTGTCCCTCCAAAGAGGCCTTGCCCACAGCTGATGCTCGTCACTCACATCCTTCAAAGCCTGACTCCTCTGGGAAGCCGTCCCAGGAAGAACACACCCAGCTCAGACCCTGCCCCTGCCCCTGCCCCGGCAGCGCCCAGACTCAGACACTGCGTGACATTCACTGGTTTCCACCCTCCAACGCGTCCCCACGCGCTGCTGCGCCTCCCCGCTGTCCTCCCTGCCACGCAGGCTAGCCTCACGGAGAGGCAGCTGAGCACAGCAGGTGGGAGGGGAGGAAGGCAGAGGGTCCCCAGCCCCAGGGACCATCGTGCCCTTGCCCTACCTGCTCGTGGTACTCGATGCCCATGCTGAGCGTGTTGACCAGGATGGCAATCATGATGCCCCGACCAAAGTACTTGCTGTCCACAATCTTGCGGAAGGTGTCACAGATCAGCCTCCAGAAGGCCAGCACGGAGCTGAGCTCCACATCCAGCCCCAGGCTGCGTCGCCGTCGACCCTGGGGGTCCCGGAGTTCGCCGTGCGGGGCGTCCTGCGTGAACTCATAAACCGCCTCGCTGTCTGAGTCAGGCATCTCGGGGCCGGCGAGCTCCACCT
This sequence comes from Myotis davidii, assembly GCF_000327345.1. NCBI lineage: Eukaryota > Metazoa > Chordata > Mammalia > Chiroptera > Vespertilionidae > Myotis > Myotis davidii. Next base: position 1,187,200 of record NW_006298628.1, read on the forward strand.
CCCCTGTCCCAGCCCGGGCACAGTAGGGGCAGCTGTCTGGGCCACAGGCTCCACGGTCTGCCTTCAAGCAAGGGCTGGAGATCTTGCAGGAGCTTTGGCAGGTGCCTGAGACAGGAGAGTGGAGGTTAGAGGCTCCAGGGCTTCTTAGTTGGGGCGGCCTTCCCTCAGAGGGTGGATAAAATGAGTGGGGAGCATGGGGTTGTTACGATGATGGGGTACTAGGCACTCAGTGGGCCAGGGGTGCTGAATGCCCTACAGTGCAAGCAGTTCTGAGCGACAGAATGCTCCCGAATGCCGACAGCATCCTTCTGACAGTCGCTACAGGGTGTCCTAGGGCCGGGCAGGGGGCCTTGATGTCCTCTGAGGTCCCGGGAAGCTCTTATGTGAGGTCCGAGGAGCCTTCAGCACGGAGCTTAGGTCATCTCTACATCCCAGGTCACAGGCCCGACACCAACACTGATCTGAGCAGTGTTTCCCAAAGGACTCTTAAGTCATGCGCCCTCACACGTGTGCTCATGTACACACCAGACACATGCACATGTGCGCGATAGACACTCCATGTGCATAGACGCATGTACTGTGTACACACATACTATTTGCATGCCACACATGCACAGCCAAACACATGTGCACACAGACACATGCAAATCACACACTGCACATGTACACATGGGCATGCATACACACCAGATAGGAGCATTACTCCTGTGTGCGCACACATGCACCTACACCATCAGATACCTATGCACACATACACACACGAACACCAGACACATGCACACATACAGACACACACACAGGACACCTTCATGCGTACACACACATACACACACAGTGACCTATCCTCAGACATAAATGTCCATTTAAACCCAGCTTTGACCATAACATATGAGAGCTGAAAGGAACCTGAGGAACCACCCAGGGAAAGCAGGTACGAGCAGGCACCCGGCTAAGAGCCGAGCCCAGCCCCCAGTAGACATCCAACACGGTTTCCCCTTCCGACTGCACAGAGCAAGGTGTCCCTAAGCGTCCACCCCCCATGCTGGTCCCAGCCCTGCCTTCTGTAGAGCAGGGAACTGAAACGTGCCAGCGCGTGTGCGTGCAAGTGGCTGGCGTCACATGGCGGGTAGTGGAAGAGTTGGCACCAGATCCCTTCGCACTGCGTTCTGTGATAACACCTTCCTATCCCAGCCCGCATTCCCACATAACATCCCACAAATACACCACTTCTCCCATGTGCCAAATCCTTCCTGAAATACAGGCCCTGGGCTGTGCTGACAGTGAGCCTGTCTGTGGAAGGGGGCCCGCCGCCCCTTGCCTGACTGGGGGGCACCCACAGGCAGTGAGCACCTCACTCCTGACAGTGGGTGCTCCTCTCATCAGAATAACAGCCCCCTGTGGGCTTGCTGCTCCAGGCCCCCCCGTCTCCCTGTGGGGAGGGGTTAAAACTCATGCTCACGAGAGCGTGGTGCTGGCCACAGTCAGACACCATTTCTCCTCCAAGCCTTGCAACAGGGGGTCTCGGCATAGAGCCTGGGCCTCAGAGTCAGGCGGTCCTAAGTCCACCCCTCACTGATGCCACAACCTTGGACCTAGACCGGCAACCTCTCCGAGCCTCCTTTCTCTCATCAGTGAAATGGGGTCAAAAAGAAAGCTGATCATTTAAACTGGAGGAGCCAACAGGATTTTGCCTGCAAGGCATGTGACAGGCACAGAGCGATGGGCCAACAACCGCAGGTGTTATAGCAAACAGCGCAGAGGTGTAGCAAGCAGGTGCCTATTACGTGATGGTTATTGTTATTATTACAATGTGGGAACCATAATTCCCACTTAACAGGAGAGAAAAGTAGGGCTCCAAGAAGTCATGTGACTGATGGAAGGTCCCAAGGCTGTGAGTGGCAGAATGGGGATCCGAGCCCAGTCCTGACTCCAGACCCCCAGTCCCTCTGGGACACCACCCGGCCCCGCAGAGCTCTCACCTGTACTCTGCGTCTCTAGCAGCTTGTGCATGGAGCTGTAGCGCTCAGGTGGGATGTTGAGGCTGGTGAGGGTGGGGGGTCCGGAAGTGGGGGCCACCTCGAGTGCCTTCTCCTTCAGCATCTCTGGTGGAGGGCTGGTGTGCACCGTGGGGTACACCTTCCCGCTGCTCACAGTCCTGCCTGATGCCTCGGATGGCGACCTGGGCGGGGGTGCCTGGCAGCGGACCGGCTCCAAGTGGCAGTCGGCATGGTAGAAGCTGTGCACAGCCTCTGCGCCCCGAGGAGGGCCCCCGGAGAGGGCCGGTGTCGAGGGTGGTGGCAGCATGAGCCGGCGGGACCCATTGGCGTCCCGATCCTGGATCTCTGGGCTGGCCCGGGGGCCCCGCAGCGTCCCGTTGCCCAGGTGGTAGTGATGGTGGTGGTGGTGGTGGTGGTGCACCAGGTGATGGACGGACGGGCGGCGATGGGAGCGTGAGCAGCTGCCACTGGGCTGGGGCTCCTGGACCCCCAGGGGCGCCGGGCTGAGCAGCCCGGCCCGCACGCCCACTGCCCGAGAAACGTGGGCCAGCCTGCGGGCTGCTTTACGGAGGATGTACACCAGGTATTTGAGCAGCTCTTCGTAGCAGCTGCCCGGCTCCGAGAAGCTGGCCAGGGTACTGGCGTTGGATAGGAACCGCACGCGCTGCTCCCGCATCAGCTGGCTCTCCCGCTGCTTGGTCTCCGAGAACTGCGTGGCAATCACCACCAGGCACAGGTTGATCATGAAGAAGGAGCCCACCTGTTGGGGTGGGGACAGCAAGAGGAGACAGTCCTGAAGAAGAGGGAATCACAATGCCGGCCCCCGAGCACGGAGCCCTGCCTATGGCCGGGCACTGGGCTCAGCAACTGTCCAAGCGCTATCTCATTGCATTCTTTTAACAGTCTCAAGAGGTGATACTTCTATTATCTTCCTTTGACGGTGAGGAAACTGAGGCTCAGAGGGTTTGAGGAATCTGCCCAAGATCCTTCAGCTAATGTACGGCACAGCTAAGGCCTGCACCGAGCTCTCCGGGATTCCAAGGCATTGCTAGGGATCCCGGTGCCGCCCGGCAAGGATGTCTCCCGCACTCCCTGCCCCTAAACGTGCCAGTGCGCAGATTCTGGACACCCCTCCCCAGTTCCCACCAGGAGCAGAGAAGGCTGGGGAAATGAACCCAGTCTTGGGGACATGGGGTTTCCACACTGGATTGAGCCTTTGAGATGTTGGCACAAAGCTTGTCCACAAGACTCCTGCTTCCAGTCCCAGTTCTAGCTGTGTGACCTTGAGGGAGAGATTCTTAACCTTGGGTCCGCAGTGTGCTCACGGCCATTGGCTTTGCCTGTATCCCTTTTCCCCAGGCTCACCCCCTCGCCCAGCCAGGGGATGGGCTGGACCCTGAACCCTGCACTGGTTCACTCTGACTTGTCTGCACTCCCCTGTCCCCATCTCCATGCCTCAGTTTCCCTAGAGTTCTGGGATGGCCGTTGCTTGGACAATAATCCAGAAGGAAGGAAATGAATATTTATGGTGACAAAGCAGTTTTGTTTTTCTGAATTGTGTCCTAGTAATTATGATAATTAGCTTCACTAGTGTGAGTCCAGAGAGCTGTTGGGAAAGATTTCTCAGGGGGTGTGTGGGAGGATGGAAACTGGGCCCCTTACCTCCCTGTCTACTTCCTTCCCCGTCACCCAAGCCCAGAGAGAACAGCAAAGGGAAAAGAACAGGCTTCCACAAGGCACTGATGGGGGACGCCCCCCCCCCCCCCCCCCGTCCTGATGGAGGATGGGAACAGGCCCCCAGCCTGGCTACTCTTTCGCACTAGGGAGTGTTGTGGGGGCAGGAGGGGGTGGGCTGGAGGACTTGTTCCTTCTCAGGGCCTATCCGCTGTCTCTCACGGCCTTATTCTGTCTCCACTGCTCTCTGAAGCTTGCCCTAAATCCTGTGTAGATTTTAATCTCTTTCTCTCAATATCTGTGCCTCTGTTGGCTCTGTCATTGGCCTCTGGGTGGCAGGGGAAAAGGGCTGGACGTGGAGTCAATAGCCTGGGGTTGATTTCTCGGCTCCAGCCACTTAGCCTGGTGACCAAGCCCTCTGAAGCCCAGAGTTCTCATTTAAGAGCTGAGGCCCCATTCGCTGAACCCCCTTCCCCAGGGACCATGAGGACGCAGCCGGCAGCAGCTGCTACAGTGCACAACAGCATCAACACCCCACCCAGCAAGATTAATCCACAGCACATGCCAAGCCCACGCTGAGGTCAGACCAAGGAGGACACATTGGTCTCCTCATCTGCTAAGTGGAAATGATAACAGGATTCTGGTGAGAATTAAATCCACCAGCAATAAAAAGTGCTTAGAGCGGGGCCTGGAGCACAGTACCAGGTGTGCCCGTTAACAACGCGGATTTTGTACATACCGGTCAATAATGCAAAATCCACATTGTTAACCGGTACACCTTGTAAGCGCTCAACAAATATTAGCTATAAGGAGTAAGCAATCAAATTGTTAAACGATGAATGGTAGCGACTTGAATTTTAAATACTGCTACTTTCGCCTCTGTCTTCTGCCCTCATTCAGTCTTGGAACTTCTGAGCTGGAAGGAGCAGGAGATCACGCAGCGTTTCTTAATAGCAAATGATGGGAATTTGGGGTGGAAGAAATCATTTTGCAGAAGGTTTACCACCTCCTGCCTGCTCCCCAACAAAGTGCCAATAGTGCTCTCCCAGTCCTGGCGAAAAACCGGGACCACCCTTTGCCACTTCCGGAGGTGGTATCACCCTGGGCAGAGGTCCAGGGTGGGGCTGGGAGCCTGGTGGGAATGACTCGCCCTAAGTTGTGAGCGGTGGTAAGTGAGAGAGTCAGGCCTTGACCTTGCATTTCCTCCCGAGCGCTCCTGACAGGTGCCCTCCCTGTCTGTGCCTCAGTGGGACTTGTCCCGAGAGCTAGAACTTCAGACCGAGCAAGCTTTCCCCTCTCTGGACTTCCCCGACCCGCTTCCCTAGGCTCCCCCATCCCCTCGGGGGCCTGAGGAATCACTCACGATGATGAGGAGGATGAAGTAGATGAAGTTGTAGAAGGAATGAGCATCCATCACAAAGTACATGATGTCGACCCAGCCCTCCAGCGTGATGACCTGGGGAGGTGGCAGAGGGGCAGGCTGACTCCAGGCCCCCTAAAGCCTCCTGCGACCTCCTCCAGAGGCCCTGACCCCACCCCCACGCTGACAATGACCGCTCCAGCCTGGACTGCGCACGCTCCCGGCCCCCAGGCCGCCCCACCTGGAAGATGGCGATCCAGGCGTAGCCGATGTTGTCGAAGTTGATGGCGCCCTTGAAGGGGTTGTGCTCCCCGGCAGAGCAGTTGGTGTAGTACTGGTTCCAGTTGACACAGGTGG
>NW_006298628.1:1193163-1195620 GCF_000327345.1 Myotis davidii
ACTCACAGGCTGAAGTTCTCGGGCAGGAAGCATCGGTTCCGGAGCAGCCCTGCCCACAGCTGGACGCCCACGATGCCGAAGATGAAGAAGACGAAGAAGCAGAGCAGCAGGACGTTGCCCAGCATGGGCAGCGTGTCCAGCAGCAGCGTGACAAGGATGCGCATGCCTGTGGGGGGCAGAGGCCACGCTGGGGGCGCCAGGCTTGGCAGCACTCCCAGAGGGGGCCCACCGGGGCCTCTGAGGCTGAGACCTACCCACAGACACCTCTAACTCCGCAGGCAGCCCTTTGCAGCTGCTAACTCTACCAGCGACCCCTCCGGGCCCCCATATTAATCGGTGTGCGGGACCACCAAGGGTGAGCCAGGGTGACCGCCCTTCCCAAAGCACCCTCCTGCACCCCATCCCACCCAACATCCTTCCGGCGTGAATGTCAGCCCCAGTTTACAGAGGAGGGTCGAGTTCCAGAAAACTGACATGACTGGTCCAGGGCCGGCCATTGTAGGTGCCAGGACTTCAACCAGGCCCCGCGTCCAAATCCCATTACACACACACACACACACACACTCCCCTCCTAGTCTTGCTCTCACCACAGTCAGCTGACCTTTTTCTAAGTTACTGCCAGCACAGTCACTGGGGAAACCGAGGCAGAGAACTCCAGGAGGGAAGTCAGCAGGCAGGGCTCTCACTCTGAGATCCAGGCCCTCAGTCGGGACTGAGTTGCCCTGCGCTCCACCGCGGTTCTCAGACCCCCGTCCCCAGCCTACCCTCTGTGTGGTCCAGATCCCACCCCAGGACCCGACGGGCACACACAAGGCTATCTTCCCAGGTGGCCATCAAGTAGCAACATCTTCCCGGGGAAAAGCCACCACGACCGCACTCTCCCTTACCGCACCCGGTCCAGGACCCATCTACCCACAAGGTCTGAGCCAGCCTCCAGCCTCCAGGCCCCTGTCAAACTCACAGACGTTTCATGGCTGGTTTTGACTCCCAAAGTGCTGCTTCCAGGCCCCTGCTCCCTCCAGGGGAAAAGCTTCTAAGTGGCAGCTAATTAACAGGCTTGGTGACTGCAGCTGCCCTGGCCCTGCCCCTAGCAGCCCAGTGTTCTCACTTCGTGCCTCTCCCTCTCCTCCAGCCCCATCCCCCTCCAGCTCCTCGGTGCTCCAGCTGAGATCAATCCCTCAGGGTTTGCATTAAGGGAATTACACCGGTGGGTAGACAGAAGCCTATAAATCTGCCAGCCATCACCTGGGCGGGAGAGGAGGGGAGAGGAGGCAAAGGCAGGCCTCGCCCGGAGCTCCTGTGAACACCAGCACAGCACAGCACCTGGAGGACACACCGAGCAGCTCTGCCTACCCTGAGGCAGCTCATCACACACACAAGATGCATCATGCGCACGCATGCACACGCACACACACAGCAAAGGGGGCTGCCACCACACGACTCCCAGACACCGGCTCCCCCAACCCACCCCACACCTGGGATTTCAGCAAAGGCCATCTGCAGCTTGTGTAGGTTAGGGAGTTGCAAAGGGGGCCTGAGCAAGGGTGGGGGGCAGGATGTGTGCGGAGCTAGAACTGCCAAAGCGTCGTTGGCTCGGGGAACCAATGCGGTTTAATTTAGATAATGGTACATGCACTGACCACCAGGGGGCAGACATAGGGAAGTGGGCCTACACTGTCAGTTGGACATCTCCCAAGGGCTCCCAGACTGTGAGAGCCAGGCCGCCCCACCTGGAAGATGGCGATCCAGGCGTAGCCGATGTTGTCGAAGTTGATGGCGCCCTTGAAGGGGTTGTGCTCCCCGGCAGAGCAGTTGGTGTAGTACTGGTTCCAGTTGACACAGGTGGTGTTGCTGGAGCTGTTGTAGGCCTCGTAGTCCAGGGCGCAGGGGGAGCCGCCCCCGCCCTCCCCACGCAGGGTGGGCACACTCCTGCAGGAGCGCATGCCGTTCTCCCGGGGCTGGGAGCAGATGAAGGGGTTCTCGTCCTCATTCTCCGTCTGGTAATAGGGCTCCAGGTCCACGCTCAGGGGGCTGTGGGGGCGAAAGGGATGAGGCTGGGGCGGTTCCCCGGGGGGCAGGCCCCGGAAGGGAGAACTGCATGTGTGGGCCGAGGCACACGGGGTGAGCAGGGAAAGGACCAGAGTCGGGGCAAGCACCGGGCGGGTGGGGATTGGTGAGTGTGGATGGGGAGCGTGAGGATGGGTCGGGATCTTGGGAGGTTTGTCCCATGAGGCTGCCTATCAGGCTCACTGGGGAGCTTATAACACTTGCAGGCCTAGGGCTGACCCCCAGACCAATGGAATCGGAATCTGTGGGGGTGGGACCCAGGCCCCAAGAATTTCTTAAGCTCCCCAAGTGACCCTAATGTGGGAGTTTGAGAACCAGACGTGTCACGGAGATGAGGACAGATATGTCGATAGCAACAGGGACTGAGGGCGGTCCCAGCCCCCCATAGCC
>NW_006298628.1:1196740-1201415 GCF_000327345.1 Myotis davidii
CCCGGAGCTCCTGTGAGCACCAGCACAGCCCAGCCCCTGGAGGACACACCTAGCAGCTCTGCCTACCCTGAGGCAGCTCATCACACACACAAGATGCATCATGCGCACGCATGCACACGCACACAACACAGCAAAGGGGCTGCCACCACACGACTCCCAGACACCGGCTCCCCCAACCCACCCCACACCTGGGATTTCAGCAAAGGCCATCTGCAGCTTGTGTAGGTTAGGGAGTTGCAAAGGGGGCCTGAGCAAGGGTGGGGGGCAGGATGTGTGCGGAGCTAGAACTGCCAAAGCGTCGTTGGCTCGGGGAACCAATGCGGTTTAATTTAGATAATGGTCCCGGCAGTCAGTTGCTATGACGAGTTGGAAGCGGGTGAGCGTGGAGAAGGGGATACAGGTGGGAGGGTGAGGCACGGAGTGGCCTTGTCTTGAGAGAGGTCAGCGTGACCATTGTGGTCTCACCCATGAGACCCCCCACTGCAGGAGAGACTTCTGGCTAGAAAAGGCCGAGGTGCCTTGCACCCACTCCTGGCCCCCCATCCTCTCTACCTCGTTCTCACCGCCCCTCTTCCAGGGAAGGAGTCATCTGAGACACTTCTGAGACTCGGACCCAAAATCAGGCTAAAATGAGGCGGGGGGGGTCTTTCCAGGTAATTCTTACAGAGCCACAGCCAGGGGAGGGGCTCCTTTTGGCTTCAGTGACCCCAGCTCCCACTAAGCCCTTCCTTGATATGGCCTGTGAGTGGTCAGGGGTTAGGGGTGGGGTCTGAGATGTCCATATTTCCTCTTGGGGCTCTCCATCCAGGGGCTGAGGGCCGAGGGGTCACTCACTGGGCACCCGGTTAATGGCCCTGAGCGGTCGCAGCACACGGACTGTCCTGACAGCTGAGAAGCTGACGTTCTGCAGGTCCAGCGAATACTCCAGCATCCTGCAGGGAGGGGCCCAAAGGGAGGCCCTTTGAGTCTGAGGCCGCCATGGGGGTCAAAAGAGGTCAGTGAGGAAGCCTGCTGCAGAGGTGCAGCACAAACTCCGACCCCTCCCCTCCTCCACCCAGGGACCCTGCAGAGGGAGTGGATGGGGAGGCCATGGACTCAGAGGACAGGCTGGACAGCCTCGGGCCCTTAGGGAACAGGGAGCAGCACTGTTAGGGGGGCTGGGGTGGGGGCCAGGCCGAGGACTCTGGCCTTAGGGATGGGACCGATCTAATCCAGTTCTTGCCCACACCCGGCCCCGGATCTCACCCTGCAATAACGATGAAAAAGTCCAGCCGGTTCCAAGTGTCTCCCAGGTAACACTTTTTCCCAAAGATGCCCAGGGCCACCATCTTCACCACCATCTCCACGGCGAAGAAGGCAAAGATGAAGTCATCGAAGGCCTGGTGTGGGGATGAGAGGCTGCTGAAACTGAGAAGGGGGTGGGGGATATGCCCCACCCCCACCCCATCAGCGGGGTCAGGGCCTCTTGCAGAGAAGGGCTCAGGATTCTTAAGACCCTACTGCACACACATTCACCTGCAGGATCCGGCAGCGCTGGGAGTCACAGGCAATGTCCTCACACGGCCGGAACATGCCCAGAGTCACACAGTTGAGAAGGATGACCAACATGCTGATACGCTCAAACCAGGTAAACAGGCGGTCAAGGAAACAGCAGGCCAGGGCTGGAGCTGAGCCCATGCCCCCACCCCTACCCCCGTGCCTCCCGCTTCTTGACCTCCCAACCCCGTCTGACAGGTGCAATGGGAAGGCCCTGGCCCCGTCCCACCTTGGTCATCTCGCCCCTCTGGACCCAGCGTCCTCCTCTGTAAAGTCAGAAAAGCCATAAATACCCTGACTATTTACACAAGCCATTTGGGGAATAAAATCGATCGCACTTATGGAAATGCCAGACACCAAGAGTTTGCTGCTGAATCTGAATCCCATTCTCCTACCTCCCAGGGAAGATGTGAGAAGCAAATGAGATAATGTATGTGAATGTGTGACACAAACCTAAAGTCGGATCCTGTCTGCCTTACAGTTTACCAAGCACGCTCACACCATGCCACGTGCGGTGCTCACAACAGCCCGCGAGGTATCTGGGGTAGATGGTTTTCTCCCCCAGAACCCAAGGAAACTGAGGCTCGGAGAGCCAAAGTCCTGTGCTCAAGGTCACAAGACAAGCCAGCAGGAGACAGGTTCAAGCATGCAGGGCAAGGGCTGTCATGGCCACACCGGCACCAGACAGACAGGCAGAGGCAGCCAAGAGGGCCCATGGCTTCGCCACAGCACCAGAGCCCGCGGCTGCCTCTCCTGCCACCAGCCCCCCTGGCTTCTCAAAGATCTCAGATGGCCTCTAGACACAGTCACGCGTTAAAGAATGAGCACCCACGACACACCATGCCCTGCGCTGGACACAAGCCCCCAGCCTGTGCGGAGTGGACAGTACAGTACCCTGCACACACAGACCAGGCCGCCATCACACCTTCTTGTGGCTTCCAGCAAAGCCCGAGCCCGAACCAACTAAAACAGACGCTGTTTTGCAGGAATGGGGAGAGGGGAGTCTTTCTAAAACCTGATTCTTTCCACAGAGTGTATTTCATCAAGGGGCTCACTTCCAGTCCATCAGCGAGGGATGTATAAAATGGTCTCTGGACCTCAGAAGGTTCTGGACACCAGACGCACAGCTCAGTGACAAGCAGCCTATTTTTCTCAAGGAAAATCTGAGAGGAGTGGGGAAGAGCAAAGAGCTTGGAAACAAGCAGAGGTTGGGGTTCAAGGGATGGAGGGAGGGTCTGCTCACAGCGTGACTCACCAAGCCAGAAGCAGTGGGTAGAGGGCCCGGGAAAGACAAGACCTTCCTGTTGTAACTCCACTTCTAGAGCGAGAAGCCTCTGACCAAGACCCAATGACTTTCTTCCCGGCTGATCCTAGCCACACCCCATCTCTGTCCTGAACCTGGCCGTGCCCCCTCACCAGGAGCCCGTGACTCCCTCCATCCCTCCATAGCCCTCCTCCCCACCTCTGCCAGCCAGGCCTCTTCTCTCAGACATCACTTCCCTCCGTCAGATACCCAACTGTCCCCAGGCACTGCAAGCTCCCTACCCTCTACCTCCTCCAAGAATAAAAGTTAGAGAGCGAAAAGAAGTTCTAGGTTTCTCGGGGTAAGTAGATGGAAGTGGGAAACAAAAAGTGTTCTGTTTCCATGGAGCTGTTTTCCTGAGTGGAGCTGGAGCCCAATGTGTCTCTCTCCAGAATAGGGGTCAGCCAGGGGTCACCCTGGAAAAGGGGGGACAGGGAGGGAGCTCCCCTGGGGCGATCATCCAGAAAAGGAAAGACACAATTACTCTTGTCTGCTTTCTCCAAGCTAGCCCCCTCTCCTCTCCTCTGCAGGGAAGGGGCCCAGGTGAGCACACACCTCTGCAGGGGCGGAAGGTCGGTAGTTCTGGGAAGAGTGGCTCCCGGGACACCTGTTTGAACCCCTCTAATGGCAGTGGCTCCACCCTGTCATTCTCGTCACCTATCTCATCTCCCTTGCCAAGGCAGGGCGCTCTGAGACATCTTTATATACCCCACAAAGCTTAGAGTAGTGCCTGACATACAGCAGATGATCAATACATGGGAAGAGGAACTGAATGAATCAATGAATGAACGAGTCAATCAACTGATCAATCCATCTCCCTGCCTAGAAGCTAGATGTATTTCCCATTCATGTTTTCCTGCCTTACTTGCCTTGATAACCAAGGTGGTAGGTGGGGTGGAGAGAGGGCAGAGGCACAGAAGTGACACCGTAGGGGAGCCGTCCCTCCTGTCCCTGCTTCATCCATGCTCACAGTGGGGCCTCTTGTAGCCAGAGTCTGCCTCCAAACAATCCCATCTCCAGCTCTTAACCACAGAAGCCCCTTCTCAAGGACCCCCTTAGCAATTCAGCTTATTCCCAGGTACATCCTGCTCTCTCTCTCCTTCTCTCCTCTCCCTACAGACAAACATAAATGGACAGGGAAGACACCAAGGCACAGAAAAATGTGGGGCAATCTGAATTAAGGAATAATTAATAGGGCTGGGGCGGGGGGTGTCTTTCACCTTTCTCAAAGAAGAGCTTGTTTCCTTGGGAATATAGCCGTATGTCACTGTGTGATGTTCTTCTGTTGCCATAACAACAGGAGGATGTGTCACCAGGTGGTGTGGATTTGTTGCCATGGTAATTAAAAGGACCCCTCACACATGAACTCCCCTTACCTAGGCTGCTGTCTAGTCCTCAAGCAGGGAAGGAGAAGCAGGGAGACCCACAGGTTATCAACTTGGGGGGAAACCATGTGACAAAGCTCCATAGCAACCAAGAGAACGGGGGACACTGGTTGCTATAGTGACTATGAGAGACCTGTGCGGTCACATGTCTACTGTTGCTATGGTGACTGTCCGGGCTGGAGTGGATCCCAAAGGGAGAAGTGGGTAGGAGAGGGGAGGATCTTTCTTTTCCTCACAACCCACCATCAAAAGCAGAGAAAAAGGAAATGGCAGGGCGAGGGACCCCACTTCCATGGCTCCTCCTCCTCTCCCTCCAGGAGCGAGAACTAGAGCATGTTATCTGCATAACTCAGTCCTCTCTGTGGGGCTTTATCTAGAGCCCTTGCCTAACCTGGCAGCTGTAAGGGAGAGGGAGGTGGGAGAGGAGGGAGGAGGGCTGGGACACCTCCAG
>NW_006298628.1:1201573-1203058 GCF_000327345.1 Myotis davidii
CATGACTGAGAAGGGGAGCAGGCCCCCCACCTGCCCATTCCCCACTAGGAACCTGGAAATCTGAAACGGGGGAGCATTGAGGAGTCGGCCTGGACCCAGGAATCCTGGCCTCCTAGTAGTTGGTTGGAAGGTGGGGTGCTGTTCTCAGCCACTCCATGGAGAGGCTGGTGTCTGTGGGATTCAGCGTTCCCCAGGTTGGGGTGGGACGAAGGGGCTCAGCAGCAAGGCTCCCGCTCGGAAGGCAGATGGGGGATTCCCCCGCCGAGCCCCCCCTCCCACACGCCTGCTTCCCAGTGGTCTCCCCGCCACCGGCTCCAGCATGTGGGTGTGTGGGGAGAGAGGCTTCCAGCTGAACTGAAAACTGAAGCCTGAAGAAAGGCAGCCGGCCCCACCCAGAGACAGAGACGTGAGGCAGAGACACAAGAGAGCCGGCCTGCTGGAATCTTTGGGAGGAAATAGGCCAGAAATCCGATTCAAATGTCTGTGAGTGTGTGTGTGTGTGTGTGTGTGTGTGTGTGTGTGTGTGTGAGCAGTTGTGTCTGTCGCCATCCTGGCTGAGGCAGGCAGGGTGGGTGAGAGCAGGCGATGGGTAAGGGGGGCAGTGTGTTGGGGGTAATCCCAGGAATGGCTCCAACTGGCACTATGGGTGATGGGGAGTCCCCCAACAGTTCTGTGGAGCCGAGTGGGTGTGTGACCCAGAAGGAAGGCGTGCCGGGACAAAAAGAGGCTCTGTCCCACCCCCTGCTACCCCCCACCCTGTTCTATCCAATTCTTTAACCCCAGCCCTTTTCCCCAGAACCCCCCTGGAGAACCTTGGGTTTGCACATGGGAGGACGGCATCAGTGAAGAGACAGAAAGAACCCCCTCTCCCATTTCCTCTCAGGACCAAAATGGAGACTTCTCCCCAGGTAGGAGAAGCAGGCAGACGTGGGGCACTGGGACAGGGGCAAGGAAAGCTCCAGAAATTCCGGGTGCCCCCTCCCCTCCAGACGCACACACGCAGACACACACAGTGACGCAGTCATACACTCACACTCACTTCTGGAAGCCATTAGGGTTCCTGCCCATCCAGGCCTCCCCCTCCTCCTCCCCCCACTCCTGGCAGGCTCCCCTCTCCCCCTCGGGCCCCCCTCCCCCTTCTCAGCATCCCAAATGCCAGCCTGTGATTTCCAAATGAGAAAAAGCTGTGCTGGGCTCCGAGCTGGGAGAAACTCCTACACAAACTTCCAGATGTGACACAGCAGCCGGAGAGGGAATGCTCAGGCTCTCCTTCCCGGGAGGGGAGGCGCACTCCCTCACACTTGAAGAAACACATACTGGGAAGTCCACCACACTCCCCGTAACCTGGGAGGAGGGGGCCTTTCTGACTGCATGGACTGTCTGGGAGCACCCCGGCCTCCCCAATACCCAAACACGAACTTCCCAGCCTCTCTTCCTTCTGCTGCCACCCCTACCTCCCCAACACACACACACACACACACACAC
>NW_006298628.1:1204176-1205712 GCF_000327345.1 Myotis davidii
AGGTTCACGGCCCCCTGCGGCCCCCACCTCTCTCTTCCTGCGGCTCAGAGAGAAAGGTAGAAGAGGCCGGACCGGAAGAGGGTGTGATAAGGGGCGCTTCCTAAACCCCCCCGGGGTGTACAGGATGGGGGTTGGGGAGACCCAGAACCACTCAAGGAAGGAATCTGCACCGCCACCCCCCCCCCCAATCCACTAGCACCTGGAGATAGGGCAGGTGGGGAGATGGTGGCCCAGAGGTTTGGTTTTTGTGGAGGGGGAGGGAAAGGGGAAAGGTCTGCCTCCCCTGGACCCCTGAGGAGGAGGGGCTGGGCTGGTGCTTCCTCTCGTTCATGAGGAGTGTGGGTAGCTAAGGGTGGAGAGGACGGACGCCCAGAGTCCATCCTTCTCAGGTACATCTCCATCTCTGCAGAGAAAGGGGCCTGGGGAACCCCCCCGGGGTGTACAGGATGGGGGTTGGGGAGACCCAAGCTCACATCCCTGCTTTGCGCACTAGAGGCAGCAGAGCTGCGGAGTGAGGGCGGCACCAAGCCTCCCCTCCACCTCCCACCCCTGACTTCCCCAAAGCAGAGTCCTGGCTGGGCTCTCAGGGGTTCCGGGGAGACCCGCAGTCTCTCACCCTGGCTCCCCAAGAGCCCTTGGGCCGGGAGGAAGGAGCAGGGGGAAGCTGTCAAGATCTGGGCTGGCAGCGCACTGTCCCCTCTCCTTCCGGCAGTGGTGGGACCCACCCGGGAGCCGGAGCCGGCATTGGTCCAGCGGCACTTTGTGCCAGGGGCTCAGGAAGAGAGGCCGTGGGGGTGAGGGAGGCCGGGGTCTCCCGTACCACCCAGACTGGACAGAGGACAGTGCCCAATCTGTCCCCCTGGAATGCGGGGCTTGCATTCCACAAACCCATCCAAGGAGCAGACGCTGGGGTGGTGGCCCCCCGTCTCCCAGTGAGCTGGCCTCCGGTCTCAGTCCTCCACCCGCACCCCAGCACTTTCCTGGAGGGCTGTGGTCTCCCCTCCCGGCTCTGCGATCCAGAGGGAACACTCTATTAGCCAAAGCCAGCGGATAACTTAAACCCGCTTCGGCCCATCCCCCGCCTGCCCAAGCTCTTGCCACGGTCTTTCCCTCCACAAGAAAAAATCTAGCACAAAACTCCCAACCCGAGCAGCCTGAAGCGCCCGCACTGAATGAGGACTGTGGAGCGGGGCGGCCCAGGGGCCAGGGCTCCAGGGAAGGGTTTCTGCTCTGGCTCCGGGGGCAGACAGCTTCCCCTCCACCACATCTTGTTCTCATTCTGCGCCCCTGACATCAGCCGCCGCCGGAATCTCCTTGTTGTGCCTCCAACCCGCGGGGTGGGGGTGGGGGGGTTAGGACCTGGTCCCCGCCCCCCCCCATTTCCCTCTGGGTCAGTAAAAACCTCAGCCTTAACAACCAGGTTGCGGGTGGGGGGTTGGGGGGGTCAGACCCTAGAATGCACCGCAAACTTTGGAGCGGGGGTCAGAGGGGAAACCCAGGAGATTGCGGTCCCCCCTCCCCCGTCCCCGCAGCTTC
>NW_006298628.1:1206577-1208404 GCF_000327345.1 Myotis davidii
ACCTGCGTCTAGATCTCCTCTCTAGGAAACCTGGTCACTTAAAGAGGCCAAGAGAGCAGGGGACCGAGAAGAATGCCCACAGAGTCTCACTAGCTTCGGTGACTTGGGGGAAGGTGTCCTCGGGTCCCTCGGGTTCAGAGGTGCAGAGAGAAACCTTGTGGAGCCACGGGAAGCTCCACAGGAAGCAGAGACAGAAAGGGAGCCGCTGAGGCCCAGCGTAGGTCCAAGCGCCTCTGGTAGTAACAGCACAGGTTTCTCTTGGCACCTGGGCGCAGTGGGAGTGGTGGGGGCGCACTTAGGCAGCCCACTGGCCAAGGCGTTGTCCTCGACCCACCCTCAGCCAATCTAGCCCAAGAGGCTTGTCCAGACCTAGTGATGCCGTGCCGCACCCCCTGGACTCCCCCACCCCCAAGACAAGCACTGGGCTCCTTCGGCCCCGCCTCCCCCCAGCCAGCCTCGCAGCCAATCGCCGCGCGCCGTGCCCCCCGAGCCGCGTGCCCATTGGCCGGCCGCCGTGGCAGTGCGGGCGGGGCGCCCCGGGAGAGAACCACAGCTGGAATCCGGTTCCCACCCCAAAGCCCAGGACCGCCCCTCTCTCCTCCTCTCGGCCCCGGGTCCGTTCCCGAAGGCCGGAGCCAATTAGACGGCTGGCTAGACCGAACCCACTTTCCTATTGGCCGCTGGGTCTCGGGGACTCCCCTGGAGGAAGCCCCGGGAAATCAGAGTATTCGGCGCGGGGTCCTGGGATCGCGCCGCCCGCCCCCACCGCCTTCTTTGTCCAAGACCCTTTAATTGGACGGTAGCCGGAGGGCGGGGCTCAGCTCTGGGCGGGCCTGGAGAAAGAGGGAGGCAGGCGACCCGGGTGTGGGGCGCGACCTGGATCCCAGGGAGAAATCTAGGGATCCCCCAGATTAATCGCCCACCGTGGAGGAGAGCCCGAGCGGGACTGCGGGAGGAGAAGAGCGGAACAGGTTGCCCCGGGCGCAGGGCTTGAGGCTGGAGGGAGCCCGTCTGGGGAAAACCGGCGGATCCAAGGAAAGGCTGGGGTGGGCAAAGTCTGGACGTGGCCTCTCCCACCCTCTTGGACTTGATCTAGTCCCAGTCCACTCCTGCTACTGTGACCCTGACCTCGCATTGACACTCCTGAGCTCCATTGCCTCTGCCCCCAGGGAGCCTGCGGAGGGTGTGCATTCCACGCGGGAGTTTTGCACTGGAACACGTGGCCCCGCGGCAGGTCACGCCGGACCCAGAGCCTATCCCCCAAAGCAGCTGCGAAGCAGAGACAGGCTCCTGCGAAGGGACCTGGGGTCGGGGGAGGCTCAAGTGTGGAAGCCCAGAGCTGGGCTTTGCTGGCTCTTAACCTGCAAAGTTTCACCAACCCGCCACTCCGTGCCTCAGTTTCTCCCTCTCAAGTTCCAATATGGTTTATGGGGAGACAGCACGCAGGACAGGAGCTTCGTGGGGCTGCTCCCCTGGCACATCTCCAACCCACCAGGAGCGGGTCCACTCACGTGCAGCCCGCAGCCCCCACCTGGCCTCACCTTCCCGATTCACCTGCCCGAGCTCAGGCAGCCCTAGCCTGCTCGCCGCCAACTCAAAAGTCTGTGGGTACTGTGAGCAGAGCGCCGCGGGAGTGCTGGGTGCTGGGTGCTGGGTGCTGGATGCAGGGCGAGGTGGGGCGGGGAGAGCATTGAGGGTTGGCGGTCGGGAAGCGCTTCCCCACTTGTGCTAAAGGTAGACCTGGAGGAACAGAGCAGGTCAGAGTCTCCCAAGCCTTCGGGATGCGTACACCACCGCGGAGAGGCAGAGGAATGGGCCCGATGACCT
>NW_006298628.1:1209856-1210810 GCF_000327345.1 Myotis davidii
TGATACATTGTCCCATTCAGTCACCCAGCAGCCTGGGGAGTTGGGTGGTGGTTGTCCCATTTTTTACGTAAAGAAATCGAGGCTCGAGGCTCGGGGAGATAAAATTAACTTAAGCAACTGCCCAAACCACGAGGCCCTGTCTCCAATGGCCCTGGCCCGCAGCTCCTCCAGGACAGTCCCGCCCACAGAGCAAGGAGCAGAGCAAGAGGGACCAGCGTGAGGGAGAGGCGATGCAGACTTAAAGTCCCAGAGCCGAGCAAGACTTGCGTTCAGCCTTGCCCTCTTTTTTTTTTTTTTTTAATATATTTTATTGTTTTTTTACAGAGAGGAAGGAAGAGAGATAGAAACATCGATGAGAGACAAACATCGATGAGCTACCACCTGCACATCTCCTACTTGGGATGTGCGGGTGGACAGAGGACACTATCATCCAGCCGGGTGCAGGCAATTTTGGCCATACCCCAACCACCACAAAGAGACAGGTCTGGGAATTCTTGGGAGTGGTGGGCTACTGCCGGTTGTGGATATTACGCTTCGCTGAAATAGCCAATCCTTTATACTCCCATCACTGGAGGAAAGGAGCCCAAGCTAACTTGGCCTGAGGAGGCCCAGAGGGCCTTCACCCAGCTCAAGCAGGCACTGACTAGCACACCGGCTCTAGCCCTACCTAACCTCAAGAAGCCTTTCTGCCTTTTTGTGGCAGAGGCAGGGACAGGAGACACCAAATGCCCCCTCCCTCACAGCTGGGTCTGAGTGGTCCTTATTGGATCCTGAAGGCCCCAGCAAGAACCAACGTGCTGAGCCACCTCAGGCCAATCACTCTCAGCCTCTGGGCCTTGAATATCTTTATCCGGAGGCCGAAAGTACACTCACCTTGCCACCTCATTCACGAGGGCCAATGGGATGACAGAGACAAGAGGACTTTGCAAACTGCCTAGACCAGTGGTTCTCTCA
>NW_006298628.1:1214280-1223180 GCF_000327345.1 Myotis davidii
TGCGCTGAGTGCGGTGGGGAGGGCCAAGCGGCTGCTGCGCCGTCGCCTCCCGGTTCGCCCTTTCTCCGAATCCCCGCACCGAGTTGTGCAAATGAGGCCGGGCTCATTTGCATTTCATGCTAATGAGCAGATCCCTTTAGTGCCTCTCTCTCTCTCCTGGCGGGAGTCTCTGCTCTCATTCTGCGTGTGTGCCGAGCCGGAGTCTTGAACTCTCAGCGGTCTTCTGGGAGAGGGGCCTATTTATGGTTGGTTCCACGTGTCTGACACCTTCTTCCCTCCCGCCGGTCCGCAGTCTGCCCGGTCTGCCTGCCCTTTGCGCCGGCCGACTGGGTCAAGAGGCCTAGGGAAGGTAGTGACTCTAAGCATCCCCTCTCTGCCAAGGGGAAAATGAGGCCAGAGCGGCTGGGTCGTGTTTCCTGGTGGTCAGCAAGCTCAACACCTTCATCCACCATCCAGGCCACCCCCCTCTCTGGGCTGAACTCTGTTCTAGGACATATGCAGAGCAGGAAGAGGGGTAGACACAGGCACCGTCTGAACAAACGGAGACCCACATTTCCTTCCCTTGGCTAGGGGCCTGGGGTGACCTGCCATCTAAGGCATCCTGGTCTCTGTTCAGGGCGCCAGGGTGCTCACTGTTAGCCTGAGGGAGGGAGGGAGGGGAGAGGAGAGGCAGAACCCATAGAAGAGGCAAAGGAAACCTTGAAACCATCTTTCACTCCCAGGGTCCACGCCCCATCTCTGACATCGCCTCCTGAGGGTGCTTCTCTCAGCCGTTGTGCAGTGCCAGAGCGCCAAGGTGCAGAGGACACCGCGGAGCTGGACCGGAGTCTGGAGCCCCGCGGCACTTTGTCCAGGCGGGAGTTACACGGTTATGTTTGTAGTAATGAAATTATTCTCTCTCCCTCTAGGCTCTGCGTTCCCTGAGGGCAGGCGCTATGTCCATTTGACTCACCAGGGCCTAATCTAATGTTTGGCAGGTAAGTAGGTACTTAGTATCTATTGTGTTAGATGAATGAGTGATTCTCAGGTAGGGAGAGGGAATGAGGGGGACAAGAAATTCCTTTTTTGGGGGGGGGGCTTCAGTTTCCCAATAAAGAAGTTAGGCCTAAGTGTTACCTAAGCTTTCTTCTGCGTTTGAGGGAGCACCCCCATACGTGCACTGCTCTGCCAGCGGCCCCTCCAGGCCTCACCCCTTTCCGCCTCCCTCGCGCCTGGCCTGGCCGGCTTCCTCAGGAACCGAAATAATCTCCCCATCTGTGATGCTCTCTGCTCAGCAATGATACATTGTCCCATTCAGTCACCCCGCAGCCTTGGGAGTTGGGTGGTGGTTGTCCCATTTTTTACGTAAAGAAATCGAGGCTCGAGGCTCGGGGAGATAAAATTAACTTAAGCAACTGCCCAAACCACGAGGGCCCGTCTCCAATGGCCCTGGCCCGCAGCTCCTCCAGGACAGTCCCGCCCACAGAGCAAGGAGCAGAGCAAGAGGGACCAGCGTGAGGGAGAGGCGATGCAGACTTAAAGTCCCAGAGCCGAGCAAGACTTGCGTTCAGCCTTGCCCTCTTTTTTTTTTTTTTTTAATATATTTTATTGATTTTTTACAGAGAGGAAGGAATTTAAAAAAAAAATATTTTATTGATTTTTTTACAGAGAGAGAGGAAGGAAGAGAGATAGTCAGAAACATCGGTGAGAGAGAAACATCGATCAGCTGCCTCCTGCACATCTCCCACCGGGGATGTGCCCACAACCCAGGTACATGCCCTTGACCGGAATCGAACCTGGGACCCCTCAGTCCACAGGCCGACGCTCTATCCACTGAGCCAAACGGGTTTCGGCCAGCCTTGCCCTCTTTAGAAAATGCAAGCACTCCCAGAGAACTAGCCCTTTAAGGCCCCAACGCCTTCCTCTGAACCCACTTACAGAATCCAGGTGCCTGCCTGGCACCAGAGGAAGGGAAAGCAGACCACAAGAGCAGAAGGAAGACTAGAAGGAGGGACAGGAGACACCAAATGCCCCCTCCCTCACAGCTGGGTCTGAGTGGTCCTTATTGGATCCTGAAGGCCCCAGCAAGAACCAACGTGCTGAGCCACCTCAGGCCAATCACTCAGCCTCTCTGGGCCTTGAATATCTTTATCCGGAGGCCGAAAGTACACTCACCTTGCCACCTCATTCACGAGGGCCAATGGGATGACAGAGACAAGAGGACTTTGCAAACTGCCTAGACCAGTGGTTCTCAACCTTCTGGCCCTTTCAATACATTTCCTCATGTTGTGACCCAACCATAAAATTATTTTCGTTGCTGCTTCATAACTGTCATGTTGCTCCTGTGATAAATCGTCATGTAAGTATCTGATATGCAGGATGGTCTTAGGCGACCCCTGTGAAAGGGTCGTTTGACCGCCAAAGGGGTCTCACAACCCACAGGTTGAGAACCCCTGGCCTAGACCTTTCCAAAGCTGAGGCTGGGGGTGCCAAAAAGGCCACCTGTGCTTCTCAGGGCTCCACCTCCTTCCTCGCTGCCCCCAGACCAGGCTCTCTTTGCCCAGCCCTCGGATTTCCTGGCAAGGCTGGGCAGGCTCCGGCCGGAAAGGGGACAGCTGACCTTGTTGGCCGGAGCCCTAATCCCCTCCAGATGGGCCGGTGGCTTGCACAGAGGGCCCAGCTGCCCGGATAAACCCTGTTTCCCAGTGACCATGTGTGACTGTGTGTGACTGTGCCCGGGGGTGGCCAGGGTCCTCAGCAGACCTTGGAGTGACTCAGTCCAGTCTTCAGCTCCTCATGCCCCGCTCCTCCCACTGCTGGCATCCCCACAGCAGTGGCCACACTCGGGTCTGGTGTCCAGCAGCTCCTCCCGGCTATCTGTGCTGTTGGCTCTGAGGCAACAAGGCTCCGCAGACTCCTGAAGGACAGGGCAGGGGGACTGCTCTGTCCACTCCTCCCCACCTGTCAGCCCCTTCACCCGACACCTGCCCTTCCCAAAGCGCAATTCCTAGTGCCCTCCACATGGCGGAAGCTCGATGGGGTTCCTGGGGCCTGTGAAGGGGTGGGTGCCAAAAAGGAGACTTGTGAGGATCTTCCCACATTGAGGGGACAGGAGGTCCTGGGAAGGCACCAGCTTTCCCTGCAGCAGGAAGGACTCTGATTCGGAGGACTTCCAACTCAATAGGCATTCCAAGTGAGAGGAACTCTGCCCCTGACCTGGATGCCCTGCAGGAAGGCTTGGCTCCATCCTGCTGAGGACAAGGGCTGGACGGACACCCCAAAAGAAACATCCTTGGTCCTGCTAACAGCAGCTCCCACAATGTGCCGAGTGTGTTCAAATATTGTCATTTCATGGGAAATAAAAGTTAGTAGAAGGCATCTTCCTACCCCTTCCCCAACTTAAAACAAGAGGAGGTGATGGGAAGCGGGGGGCAGGCTCCTTGCTCAATGCCACCTGAGGGCAATTGGCCTTTCCCCTCCTGGGCAAGTCCACACTCCACCCCACTCCCACCCTCGGCGGTCACTGGTCATTACTGGTCCCCTGACCTCAATTTTATCCAGACCACAGTGACCGTGGCCAGGGGCAGGGTGACCTCTGAAGGTGAAGGAGGAATTTGAGAAGGCAGAGGGGTCCGTTAGGGGCTCCCAGAAGGAGGGGCCTGGCTGCTAGGCCTGGGCTGGAGTCTGAGGCCCCTCTCTCACAAGCAAGGACAAAGCCCCGAGGTCACCGCGGGACACTGTTAGGTTTATTTCAAGGTGAGTGGGTGCCCATGGGGTCAGTGTGTATGGCCAGGTCACCTGGTGACAGGGTGCCCAGGGCTGGCCGCAGGCTCTGCGGGGGCCCTGCAGGGCCCATTCTCTGGTGGGTTGGTGAGCTCCGCCTCCTGCTCCAATCCCAGCCCAGGGGGGCCCAGCAGTCAGTGATGCAGCAATTTTCGCAGTTCACTGGGCTCGGTGATAGGCATGGAGCAAGCTTGGTTCTCACACACGTAGGCAGTGGCCCGGTCTTCTAGCCGCCGCAGGGTACTCAGAAAGGGCAGCTGGCGGGACAGGAAGCTCGAGGGGTCCCCATCGGCCAGAATCAGCACCTGGGTGGCGGCAGGAGAGAGGGGTCACCTGGCACTGCTGGGACACTGGCAGGGCCCACTGGAGGGTTTCCTCTCCCCAGGCCTGCAGAGAGGAGATGCTGGGGAGCTGAGGAGGAGAGGGCAGGGCCAGGCTCACAGCCGCGCACCTTGTTGGGGATGTAGATGGAGTGGACACACTGCACCAGAGCCTTGGTGTCCTTGGCCTGGGGGTCTCCACAGATGACGATCTGGGCACAACAGGAAGGGAACTCAGGGACCCATCAACCATAGGGCCCCAGCCCCCTCACCTGGGCACCCTCCAGTGTCAGGAGCAGGGGGGCTGGACCCAGACCTACCAGGGCTTCCCCATTGTCCCTTCACCCCCTTATATCCTTAAGAATGGGACTCTGCTCAGCATTCCCCAGACCAGCCACCAGGAGGCTGCCTCAGATTCACGGATGGGCAAGTGAGGACACAAACTCACCCCCCCCACACACACACACATGCATGTGCATGCAAATACGCAAGGTGTCATGCAAAGTGGTAGTGATACAAACATGGGGAGACACACAGATGGGCATGCACACACACCTGCACATGCACACACACTCACATGGTACAAACACACAGAGACCCATACACGGAGAGACAGAGTCATCACATATGCCCACATAGAGGAGGTACCACATATACAAGCAACAGACACACACACGCGCACACACACGCACACACACACAGGGAGAGATATACAGGCAAACATGCGAACGTACGGCATATACCTGCACACACACCAGCAGACCCAACTACACGGTACACGGAGACATACAGAGAAACACTTCATCTGCCCCAGGGACCACCACCCACAGGGCCCCTGCCCCCTGCCCCCGGCTCTGAGCACCCCGGTCACAGGCACTCACAGAGCAGCCGCCTGTGCCAGAGGCCTGTCTCAGACGCACACTCACAGACTCCTCCACCTGCACAGAGCGGCCCTTACAGCTGCTCCCGCCGAGACCCCTGCGCACAGGCACTCCTAGATGGCCACACACTCATGGGCCTGAGCTCTGGGGGACGGCCCCATGTCCCCATCTCCCACTGTGGCACTAGCTTCCCTCCCACCAGGCTCCCAGCCCAAGTGTCCTCGGCACCCCACCTGCTTGAGGGTCTGCTGGTGGGCCGAAAGGGCTCGGACCATCTCGGGCAAGGCCACCGGGACACGGCGCATGCGCTCAGAGAAGGCGGTCAGCAGGCACACACATTTGTCTATCCAGTCCTTGTGGCCCGTGAAGCCGTGCAGCCGAAGCAGGTTGTGGGCCGACACGGAGTTGGCGCTGGGCTCGGCACCATCCTGGTCTGCAGGGGGCATGGGGGCAGACCCCTAAGGGAGCGTCCCTGAGGTCCGGGACCCTGCCCCAGGACTGTGGCCCAGCCGGCTAGAGGGATGGGAAGGAGAGGAGTCCCTGTCCACCCACCCTGGCCCAGGTCTGAGTGGAATGCCAGCACAGCAGTGATGGAGCTTTTGCTCTCCCACATGCATGGTCAACTCCCCTGCCCTAGATGAACTGTTGGTTCCCCCATCCCACTGATGACACCTCCATTCGACCACCCAGCTACTAGCTAGGGTGGCATTCTCCTGGTCCCTCCCTTTCTCTCACCTCCCACTTCTAATTTCTCCACGAGACGGCTGGCTCTGCAGCCAGAAGAGACCCAAATCCTCTACTTCTCCCCTCTCACTCTTCTCCTGGTCCAGGCCTTTGCCAGCGCTTGCCGGAACTGAATGCCATCCACAAACAGCCTCCTAACCCGTCTCCCTGCTCCCCCGCCCCATCCCTTCCCCACCTCCAGTCAGAGTGACATTCTTAGATCTAATCAGAGCAGGTCACAGTCCACTTAAACCCTTCAGAGCCTTGGACTCCTTGCCACGCCTACAAGGCATGCAGGGGGCTGGCCCAGCTCCTCACCTGGGCACACTTTCTCACAAGCTCATCTCTGCCTCCATCCTCCATGGCGCAGGCTGCCCTTTCCAGGCCTCTCAGAGGCTGTTCCCTCTGCCTGAAATCCCCTCCCATCCCCCCCACACCCCCACAATTCCTCCATGACCACAAGGCCCCATCTTGTCCTCTGACCCTTGCTTAAATGAACTTGTCACTGGTTTAGTCTGACCTCCCTCCAGCTGAGTTCTGCTCCACTGTTGTTCTCTCTCAGTGCCTTTTATTCATCAAACTAATGTTTGTTGAGCACCTACTATGTGCCAGGCCTGTGCTAGACCCTGGGGATGCAACAGTGGCAAAGTCCTGCTTTCAAGACCGGGTGAGGGGCAGGGGGGACCATTACCAGACCAGACACATCAGGTGATGGTAAGTGCTACCGAGAAAAGTTAGGGCACAGGATGCAGAATGAAGGCCCCATACTTCCTCATGGCACTCACAATTTTAACTGCGTTTGTGCGTGCATTTTTGCATTACGTATCACTATTTATTGGTTGTCTCCCCTGCTACACTATAAGCTTCACGAGAGGAGGAAACAAGTCAGCCTTGTCCGATATATGAATCCAGGCACGCCAGTTACTGTGCTAAGCACATTCACAGAAGAGCTCGTCCTTACGTCAACCCTGTAAGCTAGCACCAGTGTTCACTCCACTCTGCATATTAAGCAAATGAGGCTGAACTAGAATGAGACCAGCCCCAAGTCACTTGGTGAGGAAGTGACGGAGATGTGTACCCAGGAGGGCCTGGCCCCTGCCCCCGCCGGCTCTTCACCACCCACCCAGCTTACGCCGCCTGCAGGGTCAACCAAGCCCCCGTTGGGTCCAGGAAACCAGGCCAGCTCTGCAACCCCTCACTGACCATCCTTCAGTCGCAGGGGCAAGCCAGCCCCCAGCTCGGCCTCACTGCAGAAGTAGCCGCCGCCACGGGAGTCCCAGAAGAGCCTGTCCTGCGTGTCCTGCAGCCTCAGGGCCCACTCGAGCCACGCACTCTCCAGCGAGGCCTCGTACAGGTCCAGCAGGCCCCGCACCACGAAGGCGTAGTCCTCCAAGAAGCCCCAGCAGGGCGGGTTGCTGAGAAGACAGGCAGGGGGAGGGGAGAGAGACTTTCATAGAAGCGGCCCTTTTTGTGCATTCTTTCATTTAACACAAAAATTCTACCTCTCCAGTGGGTACTATTAGCCCATTTCCCGGATGAGCAAGTAGGCCCAAGATGATCAAAAGCTCACAGCCGGCAGATGGCAGAGCCAGGATTGGAGTCTACCCAGAGGGGAGGATAGGAGCAGAGATAGGCCTGGGTGCCCCGGGAGACAGCCTTCCTCAACTGCTTGCCCACCCCCACCTGTGCTCCACGGTCCCCCCAGATCCTGCGTAGCAGGTCCGCATTAGACGGCTGCTGGCCACGTCAAACATGTGTCGCTTCAGGAACTTGGCACCATTGGTGGCGTAGCTGACCAGCCTCTCCATGCCCAGGACAGCTCCGGTCACAGCGTAGCCAGATACCATCAGTCCTAGAGGGAGGTGACACCAGTGGTCGTGAGAAGCAGGCTGGGGCCCTCCAGGTGTGTCCCGTCCCCTAATCCCCCCCAAGCCCTGACGCCTCGCTGGAGCCATTCAGTGAGGGGGTAGGACTTGGGCTCCAGCACCAGGCAGGGCTGGGCTCCTTGCCCCTGTCTGTGACCCTGGCTGAGTTACTTAACTCTCTGAGCCTCAGGCCAGAGATAATAACCCTGATTAGGGAAAAATGAATATACAGCAGGTGTCAGACACACGGAAGGGGCCTTGTGAAGGGTAATTCTATGAACGGGTCAGGCTTCAGACACGGCCGCCCCACCGTTCCAGGCGGCCAACATCTTGCTGTCCAGGTGCGGCTTCGGCCGCCGTTTCCGGGCCTGGAAGAGCTTCTCCAGCCCTGTATTGAGCAAGGTCCGGACAACCTCCACCTCCAGGCCAAAGCGGGCAGCGGTCAGCTCCAGAGAATACCGGATGGTCAGCACGTTCTGGCCCTGCAGCTCCCCCTTGGGGTCCTGCGGAGAATAGCTCTTGTCCGAGAGAGTCCATGAGCCTGTCCTCGGGCCCAGCTCCCTGCCCCTCCCAGGCCCCCAGGGGTCCTCACCTGACTGGGGCTGATGTTGCCGGCCTCCGTGAGCCCGTAGTGCTTCATGAGGAGCTGGCCGGAGGTCAGCGGCTCCGTGGCACCCGGCACGGGCTCCGGGAGCAGCTGCTGGACCTCTTTGATCGTCCACACATAGAAGGCGCCCTCTTTGGGCGGCAGGCCCCGCTCGGGAGGCGAATCTGCATCCTCTGCGCTGTAGAAGCCTCCAGACTGTGGGGAGGGGAGAGTTGCAGGCCCCAGCCTCCCGTGCGGCGGAGGCCCCGAGCCCTCCCGCAGCCAGGCCCGCCTGCCTTAGTGGACACACACCCGGTGACTCAGATTCCGAGCCACGTACAGCAGGATGCCTTTGGCAACGTCGGAATAGAACTCATCGCCAGAGATCTGCGGGGAGGAAGGAGGCTGTCAACAGAGGTCCCTGGGCAGCCTAAGTATAGGGGAGCGGGCAACATCCACCCAGGAGAGTGGGGAGGGGACCTGGGTACTGGCCTTCTGGAAGGGGATTGGGAGGGGGGGTCAAGGGGGAGCCACAGGTTACCAGAAAGACCCTGGGAGGAGCAGCCAGGAGTAGGTGGATGGGCTGGGGTCAGGGGTCACCTGGAAGGCCTGTGAATAGGCCACTGCAAGCTGCCCCTGATCATACAGCATCTTCTCAAAGTGGGGGACGTGCCACTGGCGGTCCGTGGAGTAGCGGTGAAAGCCCTGTACAGGCGGGACGTGGGTCTGGAGGCCTACCCCAGCCTCTGCCCCCCCCCCCCCC
>NW_006298628.1:1223389-1224371 GCF_000327345.1 Myotis davidii
CTGCCCCCTCTGGGGAGCATCTAGCCCCCTCACCTGCCCTATGTGGTCTCGGATGCCCCCATTGGCCATCATTTTCAGGGTGTGCAAGGCCATCTGCTGGGCCCGGGAGCCATCCTGGGTGAGCCGGTGGCTGAGCCAGTAGGAGAACAGGAAGCTCAGGATCACTGCGGGCGAGAGAATGGGGGGAACAGAGGGTGCAGATCTGGGTGGTCAGCAGGCCTCTGGCCAGCCTGGGGTTAGGATTTCACACAACAAGGCAGTCTCTCTGACAGGCTCGGGGTCAGGGGGTCAGTGGTCACCCCAGAGCAGAGAAGGGCTATATTCAGGTCAGTGTCAGGGTCACTGCTACGGTCATAAGTCAGGTCTTGCTTAGATAGCTACTGACAGGATGGGAGTACGGAGAATGGGAGGATAATGACCAAGCCATGGGCCAGGACAGGCATCAGAAGGCCAGGCTGGGGTGAGGCAGGCATGGGGGGGGGTCACTGACCTGGTGTGGGGAACTTGGGGGCCTCGGCGAAGCCGCCGTACTCCTCGTCATAGCCCTCATCCAGCTGTTGGAAGCAGCGGCTGTTCATGGTGGCAGCAGAGGGCGGCAGCTGGCGGTCGCCCGTGCTGATCTCCGACCGGGCCAGCAGGGCTGTGGTGACGCGCTGGCTGTTTTCTAGCAGCGCGTTCTTGTTCTGTTTCCACTGTGCAAGGCAGGAGCAGGCCTGGAGGTCAGCCTGGGCGGGGGGCCCTGGTTCCCTCGCCCTTGACCCCTGCCACCACCACCCCCATCCACACCCACCTGATCCCGTACTCTCAGCAACACTGTCCGGAAGCCAACGCGGGTCAAGCCATCCTCAGGTGGGAAATAGGTGCCCCCCACAAAGGGCTGGAGGTTGGGAGTCAACCACACACTCATGGGCCAGCCCCCACCACTGCTGGTGGCCTGGTGGAGAGAGGGCGAGGGTGAGAGGAACACCCCCCCCATGCCTGC
>NW_006298628.1:1224482-1226034 GCF_000327345.1 Myotis davidii
CCCATGGGAAGACCATGCACCTGCACGAAGGTCATATACACTTTGTCCACGTCTGGCCGCTCCTCCCGGTCCACCTTCACACTGACAAAGTCCTCATTGAGCAGGCGGCCGATCTCCTCGTTCCGGAAGGACTCCTCCTCCATCATGTGGCACCAGTGGCAGGTGGAGTACCCCACTGGAATGGGGCCGGGGGCCGCCGTGGGGACCAGTGACTGGTTGGAGGGGTGCCAGCCAAGGGGGGCCTGACGGGACTGTGGAAACCCTGACCTCTGGTTTTTCTGGGA
Source organism: Myotis davidii (assembly GCF_000327345.1). Taxonomy (NCBI): domain Eukaryota; kingdom Metazoa; phylum Chordata; class Mammalia; order Chiroptera; family Vespertilionidae; genus Myotis; species Myotis davidii. The sequence goes on from NW_006298628.1 coordinate 1,224,767, forward strand.
GGTCCCCTGCCCCCCACTCCCCATCCCAGGGAGGCCGGTGCATTACCTGAAAGGAAAATGGGCTTGTTTTCTTTCCTGGCCTTGTCGAAGGCTTCCTGACCCCAAGGGTACCTAGGCCAGGCGGGGTGAGGCATCACTCACGAGCCCAGGGTGTAGGAGGAGCGGAGAGCCCGGCCGCCCCAGGAAGGGCATCGGGAGAGGCCCTCACCAGTCCACAGGGTTGTAGGCATGTTGCAGGAGGTACGGTGACTTCTCACTGATGAGGCGGTTGGGGACCTTCTGGGGCGTGGACTGGGCGCAGTTGGTGCGGCTGCCCTTCCCTCCAGCCGGCATGGACACTGAACTGCTGACCGACACACTGCGGTCCTTGTCCCGGGAGGAGCCACCCCTGCACCAGCAGGTGGGTCAGGCCAGGGGTCTCCCTCCACCACTCCAGAGGCCCACTCCCTCCCACCCCTGCCCTCTGGCACCTCTCCCGGAACCCCCTGCTCCCAGCCCAACCCACCTTTCTGAACCACGGGGGAGACTGTGGCCTTTGTGCTCCCCCTTATGTTTTGGGGGGGATGAAGAAAGGTGGCTCATTGGGGGCTCCCTGCCAGGTTCGTCTCCCCCAACTTCTCGGCCTGGCGGTGGGAAGGATGATGACTGTGAGGTCAGGGCAAGTCACAATGGGCAGAATGGTTGTTCAGGCTCCATTCTCTCCCCCTAGCCGGGCCCCCTCCCCAGGATGATGGTTCTGGAGGCGTCTCTGGCATGCCTGGCGTGGGATCGGGCAGAAAGGCCGCCCGGTGCCGGTGGCTGGACAGGGCGAGAAGAGTTGAGTCTGGGACTGGACCAGGTTAGGGGCAATGAGAGGAAAATCAAGAGAGCACTCCCCACTCCACATCGACTCACGGGGCACTTGTGTGGGGCCAGGTCCCTTACCAGTCTGCCAGGACCCCTGGTAAATCAGAAACTGGCCCTGATTTCAGGGGGCTCAGTCTGGAGGGCGGTGCTGCAGGGTAGCCTAATTCATGACAGGCCCCTGCACCAATCAGGGCTGTGACAGGCCAGCCCAGGGTGCTGTCAGGCAAAAACCCTGACCTAGCATTGGGGTTCAAGGAAGGCTTCCTGGAGGAGGGGTCCCAACAGAGTCCCAGGGGAACTAGCCCTGCAGCTGGAGGGCAGGGGCTTGGAGGGCAGGAGGACGCTACTGCCAGGGCCAGGGCCAGGGCCAGGGCGCCAACTGGAGAGTGCAGAGGGGGGAGGGGTCAGGCGTGAGGGGCTGG
>NW_006298628.1:1226149-1230212 GCF_000327345.1 Myotis davidii
GCAGCGACCTCCGGCTGGTCTTCGCCGCCACTCCGGGCCAGTGACTGGTCTCAGAGCGCCTCCTGGTGGCCGAGCGCGGGATTCCATCCAGGACGACCCGGGATTGGGACCACCTGGGTGTGCGCACGAACTTGGGTGGACTGAGCTAGACCTAAATCAGCTGTCTGAGGGAGGATCGCCCTCCTGAGGAGAACACGAGGGATTGGCGGATGCCAAGGCCGTGGAAGGCCAGAGCCCTGGCTTATTTTGTCAACCCTTCCCCATTTTAGAAATGGGAGATGAGGCCGGAGCAGAAGATATGGTTTGTCGGGCCCACCCAGCCAGTGCGTTTTGCCTCGGTGCCGCCTCTCAATATCAGGGTCCGGCTCAAATCGCACCCATTCCAGGAAGTCTTCCCTGACCAACAATGACGAACCCACTTTATGTCTCATCATATACTTTACACACGTGTCTCATTTGCTACATTCTGCCAATATTTATTTGGTGCCCCCCACTACCTACCAGACACTCTGCCAGTTACAACGGTGGCAGAGAGAGACCAGGCACCTGCCCGTGTGTAGCGCACAGTCTGATGAAGGAGGTAGAAGCTCATCTGAAAGCCATGCAAATGAATATACAACGACTCATGGGGAGAAGGACCATGACTAAGTATAACAAGGAACCTGGTCTGGTGGGAGAGGCAAGGGGGGAAGTCTTCCCTGAGGAAATCATGTTTGTGTAGCAGCCATCGAAGAACAAGAGGATGGAACCTGGAAAGGACAGGTGGGGAGTACTGGGGAAGCAGGAGGAAGAGATATGCAAAGGCCCTGGGGCAGAGCAGCGTGAGTCAAGGCTGAGGACCTGCAGGAGGCCAGCCTGGCAGCAGTTCAGAGCACAGGGAAGAGAGGCGGTAGATGAGAGTGAGGTTCGGGCCCAAGTCTTTGAGGGACTCCTGAGCCGGGAGAGGGAATTCTGTTGTTGATGAGAGCAGAAGGAAACTGTTGAAGGCCTTGGTCAGGGGAGTGACCCTGCGTTTTGGAAAGCTCCCTCTGTCTCCCCAATGAAGAATGGCCGGGAAAGGGGCAAGAGCAGCAGCAGGAGTGGTGAGGAGGCCAGAGCCGGACCAGAGGCGACTGTGGAGGCCTGCACCAGGTGGAGGTGGAGACAGAGGGGATGTCAGTACAGGGAGAGGCTTCGGTGGGGTTCATGAGGTCAATTCTGAACATGCTGGCTTGAGGAGCCCTTGAGACATACATGTAGGCATGACAAGGCTCTGGGATGCCGAGGAGAGGTGGGTGGGCGAGAGGAGTCTGGGTGCTCAGGGTGGAGACAGTGCGGGCACAGGAGAGATCAGGCAGACTGCAGTGAGAGGAGGGAAGCAGGCCCGGGCCTGGCTGGGGGACTCAGGAGTGCACCCATGAAAGACAAGAGGGGAAATGGCCACAATGTCAAGGGCAAACCAGGACAGGGTGGCACCCCAGAGGCAGTGGGACAGAGAGTTGCAAGGAGAGGGGTCCATGTGGTCAGACTCCAGAGAAGCCAACTGGGATGGGACACAAAAAGGCCCGCTGGCTTTAGCAATATGGCCATTGGCGGGCCTGGCAGACGGTGCTCCAGTGAGGTGAGGGTAACAGCAGAGGCTGGTAGAGTGGGGTGAGGGGGCAGGGAAAGGCAGGGGACGCAGAGAGTATGGACATGATGTGAGAGGAAAGACACTTTCGAGACCGATGAGGCTAATTGTGACCAATACCCAGGGGAAAGATTCGGTTTAGAGAAGGCCGTTGATGAGAGGAGAGGAGTCTCTGAGACGCTGGAATGACACAGGGTTGGCACGCCAGAGAGTCTGGTGGGTGCTCCCTGGGAGACATGAGGGCAGGGTCAGAGAACAGGAAGCCTGCGTGAATGTGGGGGAATCCGGGGTGACACCCACCTCCAGACTGTGACCACTGGTGAGGGTTGCTGAGGTGTCATGGAAATGCAAGGTCATCCTCTCGGACAATAGAGTCACCTGGGATTTAGCAAGACCTGGGTGAGTAGAAGACTGTGAGCCAGGACGGAAGCATGGCAAGAATGAGGTGGAACGCAGCCCTTGGGGGGGGCGGGGGAGGGGAGGAGGCAGGGACAGCCCAGTGGTTCCCAGCCTTCAAGGAAGGAAGGAGGGGTCTTACAGGAGGAAGATGGTCTGGAAGCAGCTGTGGGGAGCGAGGGTACCAACCTCTTCTTCGTGGGAATGAAAGCAGCACCCCTTGGGGGAGAGGGTCCGGGAAGCAGTGTTCCCACGACAGCCAGTTTAAAAGAGCCCGAGTCGGGGCGGGGTGAAGGGCTGTCAGTGACCAGGATGGAGACCACCTGTGTGTGGGGGGCAGAAGACAGATGGGGGCTGGATTCGCACTGCCTGCAAACCAGGAATGAGGGGGGGTGGCAGGCTAATCCTCCGGGTTAGCCTCTGCGGAGGGTGCACCCCGGGCCAAATGGACAGTGGCCTGGGAGGAGCCGCAGAGCCACCTCAGAAGGAAGGAACTCTTGTTCCCATTTGACAAGGAAACGGAGGCAGAGGCAGAGAGAGGTTAAGTAATTTACTCAAGGCCAGGGAGCATAACCACTTATTACTAAGTGATTATATTATTATTATTAATTACTGTGTGCAAATCTTGGAGCAGAGTTTGAACTCTTGTCAGTCTGACTCCTAAGTAGGTGCTCTTGTCCGTCCTGCCTTTCCCAGCAAAACAAAAGGTGGCTCCTTTCCCACCCCAGCCCTACGAAGGAGAGCCGCACCGTCATGGTGGGACTCCCTGCAAAACAAAAGGCGGCTCCTTTCCCCACCCCAGCCCTACGAAGGAGAGCCGCACCGTGTGTCTCCCGAAACCCCAACTTCGGTGTTTCTGGCCTGTGAAAGGCTTCTGTCTCCCTGCACCCCAGAGGGGGTGGGGCTGGCAGCCTGCAGGGCCAGACCCTGAGCACTAAGGACGCATCAGTGTCTGGTGGCCCAGTGGTTGCAGAGCATTGAGTAGAAAAGGAGGGATGGTGACCCGGGTGCTCCCAGGATGAGGTAACAGCCCCCCCCCGCCACTTGGTTTCCCAGATCCCGCATAAGCCTTCAGGCCCCCTCTGCGTGGCTGAGATGGGGTTCACTGCCAGCCCTGGGAAGGAGAGGAGGGCCGGGCAGATTGAAGGGGCGATCGGTAAAACCAAGGAGCCTGGGGGCTCCTGTTCCTGGCTCGCCTGCCCCTCTGAGTTCTGAGCTCCGGGAGGCTGTGGGCTTAGGGATGCTTAGTCGTTTCTCCAGCACTAGGTTCACGACAGTCTGTCAATATTTGCCGGTTAAGCCCGCTGTGCAGCCTGGGGCTCCAAGCCAGCGGAGCCGAGCGGTCTGACGCTGAGTGCCAGCCCCACTCTGGGCTAGCTTGGTGACTCTGAGCCTCAGTCTCCTCCTCTACAAAATGGGTTTTGCACTTGGTTTAATGCTCTGCTGTCCTCATTTTGCCTTCGTAACCCAATTTCGGAGCAAGGGGCCCCGCATTTTCATTTGGGGCTGGGCCCCGGCAAATAACGTAGCTAGTCCTGAATGGGAGTGATATTACCTACTTCAGAGGGCGGTTGCAAGAATTAAAGCAAGGAATCTGCCTAAAGTGCTTAGCACGTGAGTGCGTAGTAAATGGGTTCCTCGCTGTTCCATCAACCCGACGCCCATGTTCGACAAATGAATGGAAATGATCAAGTGGGCGAGGGCTGAGGGAGCATCTGGGAGCGACAGTGCCAGGCTGCGGGGCTGTGCGGGAAGGGGGGCGATTGCCACAGCAGCCAGTGCTTCGCGGTGTGGTCCAGACCTGGCCGCCACATCCCGCAGAGTCCACTTGGTGAGAGCGACACCCTGGGTTCCAGTCTTTATTGCGGGGATGTGGCCTCGCCCTGAGCAGTCCAGTCGTCCGTCTCTAGCTCCGGGGCCTCCCAAGCATCTGGGTCGCCATCGGGGCTTCCCCAGCGGATCCTAGCCTCGCCCCAAAGTCTGGGGAGGCGGCGGGCGCGGTCCGGGGCGGGAGCGGGGCCTCGGCCGGCCGGTGCTCAGAGGAAGGGGTTGGTGCCG
>NW_006298628.1:1230396-1238117 GCF_000327345.1 Myotis davidii
AAATAAGAAGAGAGGGATTCCAGGGCAGGGGCTGGGCTCTGAAAGGAGGGGCGGAGGGAGGGGGGCAGGGGAAACCTTGCAGGGGGCAGGGGTGTCTACCTGTCAGGAAGGGGTTCCGGGTCTTTGCAGCCTGGGGTGTCTTGACTAAGGAGTCAAGGTTGACCAAGGAGGAGGCCGAGGGGCCCAGGAAGGACTCGGGTGTGCGAGCGCGGGCCTCCTTGCTGGGCTGGGTTAGGGCTTCCCCCACTCTCCCCAGGTCAAAGGCATCTGGCTCCTTGGTACCATTTTGCTTGGAACTGGGGATGGGGTCTCCGAACAGGTCCAGCTCTGGAATACAGGTGGTCGGGAGAGGGGCTGGTCACCCGGCAGGAGGAAGAGGGCAGAGGTCAGCTCGGGGCAGGACCCTCGTTCCCCGGAGCGGTGCCATCGCCTGCCTCCTGCTTACCCACAGGGCTGCTGGGCTTCCCCGAGGGCAGGGCCTGGGCACCCTCCAGCCCCGCCTTGGTCTCTGTGGATCCTGGAGGTTTGGCAAATGGGTCAAAGGTCGAGGTGCCACCTAGAGCTAGCCCAGAAAGAAAAGAGAGGTGAGATGGGCTGGCAGAAAGAGCAGGCACTAGACTGACCTCTTCCCAGGCCATCACCCCTCCTACCAGACAGGATCTGCTGCCCCTTGGCCCTGGAGAGAAGGGGACCCAGAGGGCCTCCAGCCCCTCACCCACACCCTCTGGCCCTTCACTCACCAGGGGTGTTGGACGTTTCCACCAAGGCCCCCCAGGGGTCAGCCCCAGCGTTGGGGAGTTTGCTGGGGGAGGAATTCTGTGCCCAGGGGTCTGTAGCGGGGGCTCCAGCAGGCAGCACTGGGGTCCGGCCCCAGGGTTCAGAGGAGGAAAGCGTAGGGGGCAGGTCCCACGGCTGGCTTCGCGACAGGATGCTTCCCGAGGGGACTGGAGACCAGGGGTCTGCGGAAGGCCCCCAGGAGGAGCCGCTGGGCTCCGAGTTGGACCTGAGACCTGAAAGGGGAACAGCACCGACATGACCCCAGGCTCACCCTGGGCCTTCCCAGTCACCCGGGCCAAGTTTCGAGGCTAAGGGATCCCTTTCAGAGATTCAGGGTGCTGACTCACAACCACCCAGCAAGCTGGAGCCCAAATCTAGTAAGCTGTCCCAGGCGCCTGGACTCCGGGGCACGGGCAGCTCAGGCCACGTCCCAGGCAGGGACTGGCTGGGACAGGAAAGCCAGGGTGAGAGGACACAGGGGTACCTTTCTGAGATCATTTCCCAGGAGCTGGGTTCTCTAGACGTGCTCCCCCACCCTCACTACGACACCGTGCCACAGGGGAAGCTGACGCTCAGCGACCCTCAGCTGCGGGAAAGGGGGTGCCAGCAAGTGGCCAGGAAGGAAGGGGCTCTCTGGGGCCAGCCTGGGAGGCTCTTGCAGCCCTGCATGCCCACCTGGGATGTCCCATGGGTCGGCGGAGCAGTGTGTGGAGGGCGGGGCAGGGGTAGGTGCGAAGATGTCCGCCAAGTCCAGGATGGAGGACTGTGGAGAGGAGAGGCAGCCATGGCTCAGAGGAGGGCGGGCCCAGAGGAAGGCAGGCCCTGACCTGTCATTCTGACTCCAGCTCACCGGCTCCATCCATTCCACAAACACCTCGTAATGACCCCTTGCCTCTGTCCTCGTCCATTTAGTGCCCGGTTTTCCTGACAACCTTGTGCAACAGGTACGGAAGGTGGTGCTGTGCCCATTTTACAGATGTGCCGGCTGAGCCCCAGAGAGGGGGAGCCATTTGCCTGAAGTCACACAGCCAGGGAGAGACAGGGCTGGGCTAGAACCCAGGCCTATCTGACCCTTCCTCACTGTTCTGCTCCTCAGCCCATCAGTGGTAAGGCTGGCCATAGGACTAGCGTACCTCCCCAAGTGTCCACGAGAAAACTGGCCACAGTGAACATGCAGAGCCAGCAGGAAAGGGGCAGACACACCCCAGGGGTAGCATGGACAGCTTCGGAGGGTGGCCTTGTTTCCAGCAGCTACCTACTCCCTCCTCTTGAAGAATATGCGCATGAGCTCATATGCCTGAGTCCACCCCCCAGTCGTGATCCACACATCACCGCACCCTAGTAAGTCAGAGCTGGAACTACCCAACAAGCCCACTACACAGAGGAGGAAACTGAGGCCAAGACAACGACATGCCCCAGCCACAAAGTCACAACTAATCCAGAACCCATCTCGAGGGGTCTCTGATCAGGGTTCTTGGCATCCCATTGCCAACAGCTTGGTCACCAGCCTATGCAGTGTGGGACCCAACCCGGGACTGCTGCACCCCCTCCACCCCCATTTCCTTGAATAAACACTTAGGTCGTGCTTACTGTATACCCTGCACTGTTCCGTAATCTTTACAAACATGAACTCAGTTTATCTCCCAGGCTCTTGCCAGCCCACGCACCCCAGCACCCTCCCTACCTGGCTGGTTTTCAGCTTCTCCTCCTCCTTCCTCTCTTCTCTCTCAGGCTCTCTTTCCCAGCCCCAGCACCATTGGCCATGGGGGAGTCATCTCCCCGCCAGGACCTCACCTCCTGCAGAAGGCACAGAAGGAGTGAGGAGAGCGCGGGCAGCCCAGGGCGGACTTGAGGGGACCCGAGGTGAGTGGAGAAAAGTGCAGGGCGGGAGGCAGCTGAGAGGTTAGGCACCGCGGGACCACCAGGTGAAGCGGGAGGAGCCTGGTTAGTGCCCCATGAGCGCCATGAGCACCTCCACCAGCACCAGCACCAGCACAGGAGGCTCAGCCCACTACCTTCTGGTGCTCCTGCCGGCTCAGGCGGAGAGCCAGCTGCAGCTGCAGGTCCTCATCCCTGAGGGAGGTTGGGGGGACTGGCTGCCAGGGAGGAAGAAAAAGGTGAACTTGGCCCAGCCCTCCCACCCTTGGGCCCCAAGGCAACATAGCTCTGCACAGGGAAGGGATGGAGAGAAATGCCCACCCAGGCAGCAGTGTGGTGTGGCCTTCTCCACGCTGAGAAAGCTCAGTCCTTTACTTCTGGGCCCCCTGAGTCTCCGCGGGCCCCACTCCTGTCTGGTCTCCCCGGATCCACAGAGGAAGGTAGCATAGTGGTTGTCCCTGCCCCCCTCGCCCCGCCCCCCAAAGGATAGCTGATGGCAGGGGTGGTGGTGGTGGTGGTGGCATGCCTCTGTGTCTCCTGGGAATGTGTGTCAGCATACGCACCCCCTTCCCCTCTATGAGGCAGCCGCAGGCCCGTACCATACTCATCTACTCCAACCCATGACACACTCACTATCCTTTCCAGGCCCAGCCAGAGGGCACTGGAAGTGGGAAGTGGGCCCTGCAGGGACAATCCCAGGGACTGGCAGGCCCTGTGCTGTCCTTGGGAGCAGGACTAGGGCTTTGGGGCCCAGAGTAGGGGAGCCCGAGAGTCAGGGTGTGGGGATGTAGGCACCTCTCCTTCCCCCTCCAGTTCCCTCCCCATGCCACCCTCAGCCCAGCTGGGGGGCCCCCTGGGCTTCCCGGCAGGGGCCTCACCTTCTCAGCCTCCTCACGGCTCATGGCCAGGGCCAACTGCAGCTGCAGCTCCTCTTCTCCCGACGTCTGGGGCCGGGCCTGCTCCAGGTCTGAGGTGTAGCGGGGAGATGAGGAGGAAGCTGCAATGACCATCATGGCTTCTGTGACCACACAGGTGCCCGTGGGCTCCCACACCCCTTCCCCTCCAGAGACGAAGGCTCAGAGAGGGAAATGGGGGAAAGAGAACAGCAGGCAGCCGAGGGCCCCAGGGGGCCAGGCCGAGTAAGGTTTCTTATCCCACCCCATAAAGATCCCAGTCCCTCCTTTGCAGACCCCCAACAGCTCTAAGGGGTGCCTGCTCAGAGTCCTGCAGCAAGACTTGAACCCAGGTCCCCCGACTCTTCCAGCTGGACCCCATCCAGCCTGAGGTCATGTGGGGTGGGAGGGTGAGATGCTCCAACCAAGATCACGGCTCTCAGAGCCCACGGCGCACTGCCGGGGGCTTTATGAAAGGAGGGCCCTTCTGAGTAAATCTCGGACCAGGGAAGCCCCCACCAGGATGGAGAGGAGGGTCGGGGGTGCTCATTGGCCACCCCCATTCTCAAGGAAAGGGCCCTTGAGGTGTGTGTGTATGTGATGGGGAATGCCACCAATGGAGCATGGTGTGCCGTGTGTCTGGGTGAAGGGCTGAGGACTTCCTGGGCCTGGTCTCTCTCATTCTCACATCAAACAATTGAGGTAGACAAGGTGACCCCTACTTAATGGGTGAGGACACTGAGGTTCAGAGAGCTGGTTGTGCAGGCCACACAACCTGGAAGGGGCGGGGGAAGGGATGTTCCTGGACTCCAGAGCCCGTACTTCTACCCCACACCGTCCCACCAGACAGTGACCGACCACCAACAACAAATGCATACCAACATCATTGTTTACCCTAGCTTGCTGAGCACCTACTATGTGCAGGGCATTTGGCCTCACACTTTACCATCCTTATCTCACATAATCCTCATGGCATCCCTCTGAGGTCCGAGGGCCACGATGGGAACTCAGACACCTCTACTGTCCCCAGCCGTGCACCCAAGGCCCACTCACAGTTGTAGGAGGACGGAGAGCCCCTCGAGCAGCCGTAGTCCTCACCCTGGCGGCGGCTGAAGCCCAGCTGCCCACTGCCCATGGCCATGCCCTCCAGCGCCATGCGCTCCTTGGTCTTGAGGGCGTGGGTCCGCTCCTGCCGGAGGCGCTCCTCGTCCTTGAGCAGGGCCATCACCTGCTTGACCTTCTCGCGCACGTTGACGCCCTGGTCTTTGCCGTCGCGGTCGATGTACTGGAAGTCCTTCAGCGTCTGGATGGTGAAGAGGTTCTCTCGGCACTGGTGGGCCACCCGCTCCGAGCCCGTCTTGAGCAGGTAGTCCAGCAGCGTCAGCGCCTTGTACACGTGCCTCCAGTTCTTGCCGCTGTCGTTGAGCCTCCGCCACAGCATGCCCATGACCTCAGCGAAGGCCACCGTGTTGAAGGTCAGGTCCGCGATCTCGGACATGAGCGAGCTGGGCGGGCCCCAGGGGTCATTGCTGGTGGCCTCGCGCACCTTGATCTCCGCTTCCGAGTAGTTGTGCACGATGTTCTTCACCTGGCGCCGCAGCGCGGAGGTCGTCATGGCTGGGGACTTGGAGATGGGCGCGCCCCGCCCCAGCCGGACCTGGAGGGCTGAGGGCCACCGTCGTCGTCGCCGCGAGGTCACGGTTTCCAAGGAGGGGCCGCCGTGCTCTCAGCAGGGCGGCTGTGTCCTTGGGTCCCACATGGGTCTGAGGAAGAGAGGGGGTTGCAAACTCGGGGGCAGTGGCCCACCCCGCTGGCCACTCAGTCACCCCCTGAAGGCCTGTGCAGGGTGTCCCTGCTGCCAGGAACAGCCTTCAGCAGGCAATTGTGATGTTTCTTATTTTAGTTATGATTTAGCAGGCACTTCTAGCCTTGCATGCTCATTTATCTTCACCATCACACTACAAGATGCTATTATTATTATTCTCTCCGTTCACAGAGGGGAGAAATGAGGCTTCGAGCGGATTAATTGACTTGTCCAAGATCACAGAGCTCGTAAGTGGGGAATTAGGATAAACCCCGGCAGACACACCCCAGTCCTTACCCTTACTGGGGGACATGAGAATGACCCCCACCCCCACCCCAGGTATGCCTACTGGCCTCGCTTCTGCTTGGCTCCCTCTCCCCTTTCTGCCAGGATCTAGCTTAAGACCTATCCCTTCCAACTTCTCAGACCTCACTTTTCTCTCCTCATATTGTTCATTTTGTAGCTTGATCCATGTAATACTATTATTTCCTGGGGCCTTCTGAGCCAGACACAGGGCTCACGTCCTGGTGCACCTAAGCCCCATGGAGAGGCTACAGACAATCACAGCCCGGCGTAGGAGTGCAGAGGAGCACAGGAAAATCAGGGGAGACTCCCCAGAGGAGGTGACCATTGAGGTGAGACCAGAGATCTGAAGCCAAGGGAGAGGAGGAGTGAGCCAGTAAGATGTGGGAGGGACGGCTCAGAGGGAATGCTGTGAGCTGGGCCTCGGGCGGGAGGAAGGAGTATTGGGAGAGGCTGCCTCTCAAAGAGATTTAGCCGCCACCACCCACGCTGTACACACAAGAGCACTGAGGCCAGAGCGGGGACACGGCCTGCCCACAGCCACACAGCACGTACGAGGTGGAGCTGCACTCACACCGACGTCTCCAGAAGACTATTCCAGTGTTGATTGTCAGTGTCACCACTTCTGTAATTCATAGGATTGCTCTACTGTCTCAACCCCACCTTCTCAGCCAGAAAGTAAGCTCCCTGAGGTCAAGACCAGTCTGGGCTCCCCAAAGCCCCAAGGCCCAGGGCCCAGGGCAGAACTCTGATACCCCAGCCACAGGGGGCAGGGCCAGCCCTATGCCCTCCTGACAGTCACGGGACCAGGCCATCTGCTGAGAGAGAACCCAGGCCCAAGTCAGACAAGTGTTCTCCCCAAGCCCTACCAGAAACCCAGACCAGAGTCCTGCCATCACCATTACTCTGGTACGGGTACACACAGGCATGGGCACACACACTCACACACACATACTCTCACACACACACACACACACACACACACACATGCTGCCTGGACCTGCAGAGCCTCCACTTCACCAATGAACCCCACCAATACCAGCACCCACAGAGGCTGCACCTCTCAGCTCTGCCTTGGGGCTCAGTGGGAGTCAGAAGGAGTTTGTTTTACCCCCTTTCACCCTCCACCCAGTCCTGCCAACACTGGGCTCATTTCACAGGGGCCCGCGGGCCTCCCTCCATAGTTTTCTTCAGGGCCTAGGGGCCTGGGAGAGCTTTGCCCAAATGCGGGGTCCCACGGGGCACCCGGAGGGATGGAGAGAGCTTCATGCAAGCGCTGCCTACCTTCTGTCTGCCCGCTTTCTGTCCGGCCGGCCTTCTGAGGGGATGCCCCTGGCCAGCACTTGTTTAACTCCTGCCCTCCCCCTCACAGTGACTCAGACCTGCCTTTACCTCTCTAACCGGTGGGCTGGCAGGTGGCAAGAGTCAAGATGAGAAATAATTGTGCCCCAAAGCCCGCCCTGAGAGCATGCCCCTCCCGGAGCTGGCTGCCGAAACCAGCAGAACCAGTCAGGCATCCTGACTCCAGTAGGAGCGCTGCCTGGCCCTCCAGCCGCCGGGGTAGTGGGAGGGGCCCTCGGTGGGGGCCCTGCAGCCCTGCCTGGTCTTTTCTCCGGGGAGGTGGGCACGGAGCCTTCTCTGCACACCTCTGCCCAAGCTGGGGGAAGGGCGGGGTCCGAAACACCTGAAGTCCAAGGGAAGCAGGTAGGGAGGAAGAAGGGGGCAGGGTGAGGCCCAGGGAGCCTGGAGGGGAGGGTGGAGGAGAGGAAGGAACGCGGGAGGGAGCGGCTGGGAGCGCTGCCAGCGGTGTTACAAGCAAAGGGTTTTATCGAACACAATATGCCCAGAAATAAAAGGGAGTGAAACAGAAACCCAGCAGCCGATAAGGCGGCAGTGGCGGCGGCAGTGGCGGCCGGGCAGCCCGGTATGGAATTACTGCAGTGACCTTGAGCCAGACCCTGTCAGGTGGAGGGAAGGACACTGAGAAGGCAGGCCTGAGAGGCCAATTCAGAGATGGGGAGAGGGCAGGAGGGGCAGGAGGGCAGGGGAGGAGGGGGGGATCCACT
>NW_006298628.1:1238266-1243043 GCF_000327345.1 Myotis davidii
AGCTCTCACCTATATTAGGGTCCCAAGGGGAATGTTATAGTGGGGAGGGGGCTGCTCTTCCCAGGGCCCAGAGGACTGGGGGACCTGTCAGGACTGAGGAGCAGGTGGCATCCCCAGAGTGAGGAAGGAACCCAGATGTCCAGAGTTTTTCCAATGTCTGTGGGTGCCCCACCAGTGCACACCCCCTCCCATCCTCTGTCTGCTAAGGCAGACTCTGGCCCCTGCCCCCATCGGGTCCAGCAAGCGCAGTGGGGGGAGTGGCAGTGCCCTAATGCTTGCTGCTGGAGGGACAGGGTGGTGCCCTCTGGCTCTAAGCTTAGGTACTGGGGGCACTGGAGTTGGGTAGGGGATGCCCTGAGCCTAAAGGTGCATCAGGGCTGAGGAGAAGGGGTTGGTAGAGAGGAGCAGGAATCTATGGGGAATGCCACCAAAGATGCTAGTCCCAGGATGGGGAGCAAGCCCCCAGTCCTTCTTCCTGGGGACAGCAGGGAGGGAGGGGCTGCAGGCAGGAGAGCCACTGGAGGCCCACCCCACCGCCCTGCCCTCCTCACCCCTTTCCCCACAACCTGGGAGGGAGACTAAGCCCCAAACCTTCCATTAGGGCACCGCCGCTGCCAGGGAGGGGCCAGCTTACCTCTGGTGCAGGCTCCCTTGGTCCCTGCCCCGGGACCACAAGCAGCCTCTGCAATGACCCTCCAACCTGCACGGCAGGGGGACGGCACAGCTTCAGGAGCGTCCCCAGAGCCATCCACCACCGACCCTTGTCCCGGAGACCCACCCTCTCCCAGGAGGCGCAGACCCCTCGGAAGGGCGCGGCAGGGTCCCCAGAATGGGCTGCAGCTCTGCCTCTTGTCCGCTGGTCTCCTGGATGCCCGGCCGGCAGGCAGGCAGCACTCGGAAGGAAAGTTGCTCAGCTGGCCCGGCAGGTCTGCCTCAGCAGTAACAGGACACAGGAGGCAGCGCAGGCGTGTTAACCCCTTCCTGCTGGCCAGGCGGGCGGCACCTTCCGAGGTGGGTGGGAGGCTTGCCGCTGCCAATGCCCGAGGGGAGGTGCTGCTTGAGAGCCTGTGCTGGTGGCCCACTCCCACCCGGCAGTGAGTTAACCCTTCCCCTGCCTCCTCAACGGAAGGGAGACGGCCAGGGGGCTCCAACCCGCCGCCCCCCTCCCACTCCCCAGAAGGACCTTTCCCTGGGGCCTGCTGTGGGCTCCCAGCTGGCCCTCTTGGCCATCCTGACAGGGGCATCAGGACTCCAGGCACAGCCCCGACAACAGGAAGTGCTCTGCTCTCTCTAAACCTCCTCCTCTGCCTCAACGGAAGGAGGCTCGAGGCCCATGAGGTCCTTCCTTTGCAGAAGCATCGAATGCAAAACCACGGGGTGGGCGACCCCCTCAGCCTCCCGCTCCCACCTCTGCTCCATCGGCACTTCAGGCAACAAGCCCACCATTAGCAACGCTGTTTGTCAGACTCGGGGAGCCTGGGGGCCAGAGAACAAGGATGGTACAGAGTCTGCGCTAACAGCACCTTTCTTCCTGAGAGCCATCTCTTGCCCACTTCACATTCTCCCAGCGAGGGGCGGAGGGTAAAGTCCAGAGGCCGGTTTTAAGGCAGAAAAGTGGCGCAAGGAGGCCAGAGGCTCTACCAGGGGTGGGGTGCTCAACCTTCCTAATGCCGCGATCCTTTAGTACAGTTCCTTCTGTTGTGGTGACCCCCAACCATAACATTATTTTCGTTGCTACTTCATCACTGTAATTTTGCTCCTGTTATGAATCGTCATGTAAATATCTGATCTGCAGGATGTATTTTCAGGGGTCGCGACCCACAGGTTGAGAACCGCTGCAAGTCCATCTCTGAAATCCCTCCAAAGGAGCTGGGAACCCTGTTGGTAAAATGTACACCCCATCTGTGGCTACAGGGGGTAGATTTGAAAAGCCACCGTGACGTGGGCTCCTCTTTCAGAATGCGTGGTCCTGGTGGTTCCTGCCTTGATATGACTGCACCTTCCTGGCGCAAAGGCCAGAGGCTCTAACAGGGGTGCTCAACCTTCCTAATGCCGCGATCCTTTAGTACAGTTCCTTCTGTTGTGGTGACCCCCAACCATAACATTATTTTCGTTGCTACTTCATCACTGTAATTTTGCTCCTGTTATGAATCGTCATGTAAATATCTGATCTGCAGGATGTATTTTCAGGGGTCGCGACCCACAGGTTGAGAACCGCTGAGTCTAGCAGGCACCAGCTTTCCTTCCGGTAGGACAGCGGTTCTCAACCTGTGGGTCCACATATATAATTACATACTGTTTTTGTGATGAATCACTATACTTTAATTATGTTCAATTTGTAACAATGAAATCGGGGGTCACCACAACATGAGGACCTGTATGAAAGGGTCGCGGCATTAGGAAGGTTGAGAACCACTGCTGTAGGATCCCACGCTGAAATCCAGAACGGTAACCTCTGGCTGAGGACAAAAGGATCCAGCCTCTAGGGGTGAGGAGGATGGCGAGCGCGCCCTCAGACACTGGGACGGGGCCCTCGGCCCCAGCTGCAGTGGGAGGGTCTCAGGGAGCCAGGTCCCAGGGCGTCTAGTTCCCTAGCCTCATACATTGTCACGCTTGGTGATGACACTTGGGGAAGACCCGGCTCCAGGAACCACTACCCCAAACGTGTGGGGCAAGGAAGGCCAGGAGCAGGAACTAGGAGGCGTGATGCTATCTGTCCTCCCATCCGCTCCATTCCTTCTCCTGCTACCAACTTTCTCTGAGGTTCATCATCCCACATATCACCTCCCCAGGTGCGTTCCTCTCTCTGCCTGTTGGGTGACCCCAGGAACTGAGACAGGGTGGGGTGGGGGAGGCCTGATGGCAGGTGGGACCACCTGGGAGGACCTGGGCCATGAGCTGCTTTCATCAAGGAGGCGGCATTCACGACATGAAGCCTGAGGGAAGTGGTAGGAACTTAAAGGCTCTTTATTGATTTGTTTGTTAACCAGGTGCCCAGAAGGCTGCTTGCTCACCTGAGTCAAGTGCAAGGACGCAAAGGCTGCTCAACGTCCCGCTGGGGGTTGAGCTCATCAGCCAGGACCATTAGGTCCGTCACCATGGTGTCCAGCAGCCCGTAGACCTGGAAGAACCGGACACACGTCACTGGCTACGGCTTGCTCTGTGGAAAACACCTCCACGAGGCAGCACCCACTGTGCTACGAGGGTGGGCGTGCTCACTCCACACTGAGAACAGCTCGAGAGGGGACAAGACCCGTGTCGTGAGAATTTCTGTAGAACTTTGGTTTTTGCAAGGAGTTGCATTTTTCAAACCAGTCTGGGCCCTGGGACGAATGGGGACACTGGGGCCCGGGATGGTGAAAGGGGCAATTCTGGGGTCCGGGGAGCAGTGCCCATTTACTCCCTTGGGGTGGCCCAATCCTACTCTGGCCTCACAGGCGCCAACTTTCCTTCCTGTAAGATCACAGACCCACATACTGAAACGTTTCCAAAACTGCTCCCTACGTGGGGCTGGACCACACACGCCTCAGCAAGTCGATTCTGAATTTCAGAAAGCTGAGAAAGGCCACCGTGCGGGGCCTCAGAGACCTACGATAACTTGCCTCCATCAGCCTTCAGACATCTCAGGGATGTCACCAGCAGCATAGGGGGCTTCTGATCAAATGAGATCCAGGGTGTCCCCACAGTGCAGACATAATCCCAGCCACCCAGCTGTCCACGCCAGAGGAGGACAAAGCCTTGCCGTGAGACGGACAGACTGAATGTCGCTTTATAGACCGCCCCCCTCCCCACCCCCGAAACTAACAGCAACTGTAACTGCAAACCCAACGCAACACATGATGAGTTTCTCAGGGCCGACTGCTGAAGAGGGCATTGCCATGGAGTCTCTCTGGGGTTTCAAAACCCTTATGCTTGCTAGAAATCCACTCAGCGTGGTGTTTCCCCCAAGGAACAGGTGGCCAAGATGCTCTCTGACACACGGAGTCTGTTTCCCCAAAGTCAGACCATGTCACTCTTCTATTCAAATCCCTGCATGGTTTCTCGTTTCACTCAGAAAAACCCTGAGTCCTCACATAGCCTACAAAGCCCCACATGACCTTCCCCCTCTTGGTGGCCCCTCTGCCCCCTATCCTCCTGGCTCCTCCCTCCCCTGGCATTAGTTGCTTCCTCTCCCTAGGGCACTGCTCCACAGGGGTCCACAGGGCCTCCCCCACCTTCCTTCAAGTCTGTTTGATGTCACCTTTTCGATGAGCCCCCCCCGCCCCCCCGCTGTTCCCCCTGGGCCTTTTGTTGTCCCCCTGGCTCTGGTCTGTTTCTCTCTTCCTCAGTGCTCATCGCCATTCACAGAGTCTGTCTCACACAATAGGCTGCCCCTCACAAGGGCAGCGCCGCTTCCACTGTGGATGCAGTAGGCGCTTATCATTTGCAGAAGGAACGGGTGTGAGGGAGAGGAAGGCGGAGCCCTGGGCTGTGCCCTCACCTCCATGTACATCCTCTGGGAGTATTTCTCCAGGACCAGGGGATCGATGGGCTCCTGAGACGAGACGATGATGTCGGGGGCAGGGTCCTCCACGTTGAGCCTGTCCCGACTGGAAGATTTCGCAGGTTTCTTGTCGTCCTTTGCCTTCAGCTTCTTGCTGTTCAACCGGTCCTGCTTGGAGAGAGGAGACAGAGGAGACACGTGTCGCCTTCGTGAGCCCCGGAGGGAGGTCCCGGGGCCTGCTCCAGAACAGCCACTGCGAGAGGCCCGTGTTGCCCCGGGCCAGACCGTGTCTGG
>NW_006298628.1:1243065-1253024 GCF_000327345.1 Myotis davidii
TTCCCTGGCTTTGGCTGCTTTCTTATCTTCTTTATCTTTGATTCCCGGCTGCTTCCTTTCCTGGGCCGCCCCTTTCCGGTCCTCCTTCCCAGCTCTCCCAGAAGTCACCTTCGTCTCTATGGCGGAAGGTGTTTTCCGATCTGAGGGAGGTGAGTGGAAGACAGCGGGGACTGTGGCCTGGCTGCGCCCCTAGGCGGGAGTCAGGAAAAGGCCAGCGCTCTCGGCAGCCTGGAGAGAATTCCCACAGACGAGGAGCGGAGCCCCGGGTTCAGGGGTGGGTGGATGGCCCTGTGGAACGGGGCTGTGGGGCAGGGGCAGGGGCCTGCTTCTCCTCCCGGCTCTGCCACGCCCGCATGGACGGCAGGGGCAAACCCTTTAATCCTTCTGAGATTTCATCTGTAAAACGGGGGACGTGAACCCTGGTGATACTAAGGTCACTTCTGGGTTCCAAACTTTGGCAACAGATAAAAGGCGAGCAGGGGCCTACTCCATGGACCAAGAGAGGTTCCCT
Source organism: Myotis davidii (assembly GCF_000327345.1). Lineage (NCBI taxonomy): Eukaryota > Metazoa > Chordata > Mammalia > Chiroptera > Vespertilionidae > Myotis > Myotis davidii. Next base: position 1,243,577 of record NW_006298628.1, read on the forward strand.
CAGAGGGTGTGCAGGGCTGAGGCAGCGGGACGGGGAAGACTGCGTGCGGGCGGGCGGCGAGGAGTCTGACCGAGCTCTTCTGGAATGTCCAGATAGATGGTCTCCTTCTCAGGCAGGCCCAGCAGAGCCCTCAGCCACAGGGAGCAGATCACCAGGCCGTCAATCACGTCCCGCCACAGCTGAAAACTAGAGGACACGACACACTGGAGAGGAGCCATCGCCCTTCATTTGCCCTGGAACCTGCAGAGGTTTCGATCCTTCCCTTCCAAGACACTGGTGCCAGGAGCTGCTAGGGACATGCCATGTCCTAGCATTCTCACCAGCACCGGGGCGTTTGAAACCGTGGCTGGACCTTGATCGAGATTCCCAGCTTCAGGCTCCCAGTGATGTGCTCTGAGGGCCTTGCAAAAACTTATCCCCCACCCCAACCCCGAGCCTTTCCGCACAAGTTCCAAACTGGCGACAGGAAGGCCGATAACCGAGAAGTGAGGCTTTCTGTGGAATATGCCCCTCTTCTCACCGCCCTCTGGCTTCTCCTCCGTTCATTCCTCTGCTCGCTGAGAAGGAACAAAGGATGAGGAAAAAATGAAGGTCCAGGTGCTTGCTCCGCTGTAACGGCTCCGCAGGGAGCAGCAGGTGGCTGCAGGGGCGGCTGCGGCAGGTGCCGAGCACGGACTGTGGGAGCATCTTTCGGCGGCCTGAGCTCAGGGGAGCTCTGCACCCTTGCATGCTGGGATTGCCTGCGTAGCACCCTGGCCCGATGCCACGAAGGGGAGGAGATGAGGCTGGCTCGCCCGGTGGGGCACCTACCACATCTGGTACAGGAAGTCAGACTGCAGTGGCCTCTGTCCCGGGCACAGCTCCAGGGCTGCTTTGTTGAGCCTGATGAGGGCATCTTCTCTCTGGTTCTCCTCGGGGAGCATCATCACTTCCTGGCAGGGTCACGGGTACCATGAGCAACCCTTGTGCCCGGGACACCAAGGGCCCCGTGTCCTCTAGTGACGGGGGTGGTGCTGTGAGGACAGGGGTGTGGGAGGCGATGTAGCCATGGGGAACCTGTCTGAGGTTGCCCTCTGTGGGAGCCTGGGACCTCCTTCAGAAATCTGTTCCCATGAATCCCTTTTGCAAGGTTTGCCAGGATCAGAGAGGGAGCCCCCCCGGCACCACAGGGGCCTAGCCCCCTGAGACAGAAAGAGATGACCCCCGAGACGGCTCTCTCCGGGCCCTTGGGAGGTTTTCTTTCTGGGCCCGTGGGGGCAAGAGGCACTGCTGGGGCCCTCCCTCACCCCGCTGCGCCAGAGCTGTTTTCCCCACCCACGCCTTCAGCGTCAGGGACCCACCTCCCTGAAGTCCTCCAGGCAGAGGTTCCACTCGGGCGGCGGGAGGCCCGCCTGCTCCCAGGGGCTCTTGGTGCTATCCCAGTCCCGGCTGCCCTCCACCAGGATCTCCTCCATGATGCTCTTCCGCGGAGAAGTCTTGGCCCCTACTCGGACCCTCTGGGGCCTGAAACCATCTTGGGATTCCTTGAGGTACGCATTCTCCTGCTGGGGCTCCAAGGCGGAGCCCTTGGGGAAGGTCAGAGAGTCCACCTGCACCGGGGACTTGTTCAGATAGCCGGACTGGGTCCTGGCCGCCCAGGCCCGGGGGCCCGCGGGCTCATCGTCGTTGGGCCTGCCTTCCTCGGCCTTGTAGGGCAGGACCATGTACTGGTGCCACAGTAAATGCAGGTTTTGCACGACTTGGTGCTGGTAATGCAGCTGCAGCAGAGGCAAGGGAAGACACGTGACGGGGAGGCTGGACTGGGGGGGCTGGGGGCACCCAGAGCCCGTGGACCTGGGCCGGTTTCCCCATTCCCTGAAGAGCACAGATGGGGGAGGCAGGGAAGGGACCAGCTGGAGTGGGCGCTAGCCAGAGGATATCCCCATTTCCCCTGCAACCTGAGCATCTCCAACTTCAAGCGTTTTTTTGCATGTGAGCTTCCAAGTAACGCTGGGTTTGAACGAAGGAGTTGGTGAAACTGTTCTCACCAAGCATCCACTTAGGAGCTACGTGATCTTGGGCAAATTACTTAACCTCCCTCGGCCACCGTTTCCCCCCGGGTAACATCAGACAGTAATGGTGCCCATCTCCATGGGAACATGGAACGGACTGACGAGTCTCAGAGGGGAGGGGGTGAAGAGATTAAAGATCTTATGTGCACATATGCATTGCCTATGGGCACACACAATAGGGTGGTGAAGGCCTGGGGCGGGGGAGGAACTGGGTGGACAGGGGCAGTGGTGAGAGGGGAAGGGGGACATCTGTAATACTCTCAACAATAAGGTTTTTTTTTTTTAGAAAAAAGAAGTCGTGCCCATCTCACAGGGCTGCTGGGAAGTGAAGTGAGTTTCTCGTGGAAGACACTCAGCACAGGTCCTGGCACATGGGGGGCGGGGGTTGCTATTCCTCCCACCCAGGCCACTCACAGGGGCGGGGCCAGGACGGGGCTGTACCTGGGGGTTCCTGTGGTAGAACAAGTCCTCCTCCGTGAGGTAGGCGTCCACGGGCGACGGCACGCGCTCGGGGGTCAGGATGCCGCCCAGCAGCTCCTGTAGCATGCTCTGCGCGATGGTGACCGCCTCGTGGGAGGCCAGCTCCTTCTGGGGGAGGAAAGGTGGCACGAGATGACAGCTCAGGCCTTCGAAACCCATGCTGCACCCCGAGGGGAGCCAGGTCCCTGGGGGCTCTGTGCCTTCCTAGGGGTTGAGTTCCTGCCATTGTCACACACACGCACGCACGCACGCACGCACGCTCGCACGCGAACAACTATTCCCAGACTCAAAACTCCCTGGGTCTCCCCAAACGTCCTTGCTCCCTAAAAGAGGCTGAAAGGACCCCGAGGAGGAACCAGTCCCGGAGAAGTTGCTCCCTCGAGGGGCCAGGAGGCCGGGGGCATTTCCCATAGATTAGGAAGGCCAGGGGCAGGGCCAGGGCCAGGGCCAGGGGCAGCACGGGGCCTTGCTGAGCATGTGACTTGGCCACACCGCCAGTATCACAGAAACAGGCTCATCTCGAGAGAGGCCAGTCCTAGACTAGCGAACAAAACAGACGTTGCATGTGTCAAGATTATCTCTGATCGCCGCAGGCTGAGCCTCGGCCGAAGCAGCCGGGTTGTGTTTGGGGACCACAGTGAACAGAAAAGCACAGCTTTCCACGGAACCCCACAAAGAGCAACGCTGGGCGGCCAGGCGATGGACGCGGTGGGGGCCCAGCAGATGCCTAGTTCCCACCTCACACTCACTCCTGGGTGCCGCCCCTCACCCCCCCGCCCCCTGGGTAAATTGCTCTCTGTGGTTTTGAAGTCTTGCCAGTTAAAGGAAACTCCACTGGAGGGTACCAAACAGCAGGGAACAGAAACAGTACCCGGGGGAGGGTCATTCTTTGGGTCTGTGCTCAAGTACTTCCAGGCAGTCTGCACCTGAAGGCCCAGTCTCATCTCTTCCTGGCGGTGGGAGCCAGGCCTGGTGGGACTCAAAACCTCCCCACTCTTGCCTGCCCACCCATCTTTTACCTCACCAAGTCCTGGGAGGGGGTCTGTTGAGCAAGACTGGCCGAGAGAAACAGACCTCTGCAGGCAGTGATAGGAAAGACACCAGAGGGACCTAGCTGATGTCCACGGGGGCCGAGGCCCGGGCTCCCTTACCTCCAGTAACGTCCTCTCATCCCTATAAATGTCCTGGGCCAGGGAGACTGCGTGGAGATTGACCTGCAGGACGGCACCCCCTAACAGGGTGGGGTGAGTTCCAAACTCCCAAAATTCCCGGAAGATCCCAGCATTCACAGACTTGAAGAAGAAGGTGAAAGTCTTCGTTTCTCCAGGCAGAATCACACCTGAGGGGGCAGAGACAGAGGTGTGCACCGAGAAGGGGCTATCTGAGCCCCACGCCTGCGTGTCCGCAGGTGGCTGGGCCCTAAGTCTCGGGGATACGTGTAACTGAGCCCCAGGCAGGGTGACCCACCGTCCGGCTTTGCCCTGGGAGGGCTTTCCTGGGTTGGGGGACTTCCAGTGCTGAAACGGGAAAGCCCCCGGAAGCAGGCGCAGCTGGTCCTCCCAGCCTCAGGTCTGTGCAATGTACCTGAACCCCTTGAATGCCCCCCCCGGTCCCCCGGGGCTCACCTCCCTGCCCCCAACAGACATGAACAATTTTGGGAGATAACATGCGTCACGGAGGAAACAGAAGGGAGGAGGCAGGGAAGAGGGGCTTGAACTCGCCAGACGGCAGCTTCTGGACATCAAGGTGGGTGGGGCCGCGTCTCCTAGGTACCTTCCCGGTTATTAAAGTAAAACTGCTGTGTCCTGTTTCTCTTCAGGTCTTGGAAAGCGTCCGGCTGGACCTGCCGCCGCCAGTCATACCAAATGGCCACGGTGCCGTTATTGACCACGGTCAGTTCCGAAGATGTTTTCTCCCTTTCCACGGTTTCAAAGGTCAGGCGGACAGCGATGCCGATCTGCTTCTGCAGGAGGAGGGGGCCTGAGACATGTCTCTGAGGGAGGCCCTGACCTGGGAGGGTCAACTCATCCCAGTTTGCCAGGGATTTTTCTGGGTCTGGCACTGAATGTCCCCTTGTCCCCGGCCTCCGGGACCTGGCTGCTCTCAGACAGAGGGGTGTCCTACCCCGAGAGCGGCTGTCCCCGAGGTGCCATCAACGGTAAGATGAGAGAACAAAACAGATGTTCTACCTGATGGACATGTTTGCTCCTTAGCGCCCACAGAATACTGTAGAAGCTTCTTAGAGCCACGCCCAAGGGGAGAAGTTTGCTTACATACATTCTTGGGGACGAGGCACAAACAGAGTGGCTTGTGACTCTCTCCTTTCGGCCTTGTGATTTGATTCTGGGTCGAGCTAGCACTGCTGTTACCATTTTCAGACATGCTGAGTGCAAGGCCAGGTACAAATGCACGTAGGAGGCGGCAGGCTCCTTGTGACGGCCGGTCACCTTGAGACTGCCCCCAAGGGAGGCCCATCCGGACGGCAGATGGGTGAGGGCGAAGGCAGGCTTACCTTGTCCTGCGGGTTACTGCCTCGGATCCAGCAGGCCGGCTTCCCGCAGAACAGCAGAGACGGGCCGAGAATAGGCATGGGGGCCGCCTCCTGGTAACGGGTCAATAAATCTCTGTAAGGAAAAACCAATGGCGCGTTTTCCCCGAGGCTGCCATCGTCCTGCCGCATGGAGCCCCCAGCAGTGGCTGCCAGCTCTGCCCTCCCCCCGGGCGTCATCAGCTTCCCCGGGGCTCGGCCTTGTCCGGCTCCCTTCCTGCAGGCGGAAGGTTCTTGGACACACAGTGCTGCTTGTCACTCAGTGTGCACCGCCGGAGCGCCCCCTTACCAGCGAAGGAATGTCTGGGAAATCCCCATTAGGAGCTGGTTGCTAGGAGGGAGCAGATGGCCACGGGGAAGCGAGCACAGGTGCTGGAATGGGCTAGAGGGGGGAGCGGCAGCATCGGAGGGGAGCCCCGCTCCCCAAACTCTCTCCCCAGGGCCCAGGCTGACTCACGCGTTCCTTATGTCTCCAGAGGAACTTCTCTGTCTCTTTTCAAACACTAAAAAGTCTTTCACTGTAACCGTTGAGAAAGGCTGCCCTCTGCCCACCACCTCCAGGCCATCAATATCCTCAGAGAGACCAAGAAAGGAAAGATGAGCTGACTGAAGACAGGTGCCCCGCTCAGGGGCCTCGGACAGGGCCGGGAGACGGGACCAACCTGCTGGCTGAAGCCTAGCTTCGCCATGATGCGCTGCAGCTCCTTGCGTCGGTAGATGAGGAACAGACTCCGATCCCAGGTGTAGCGGTACCGCGCATCCTTCCGGGCCAGCAGTCCTGCCGCAGGGTCCGAGGACCCTCAGTGCAGGCCGCTGCCGTGTCCCCTTCCCCTCAGTCTCAAGAGCTCTGAACACACCCATCCCAGCACCATTTCTAGGAAATGGGGGTGGGGCGGGTTTTGGGGGGAGATATGGCTTCCCTGTGCAGCTAGGCTCCAGTCCTCCTGCCCCATTCCTACACCTTGGCCACCCTACACAGGACTCCTGCAAAATGAGCTCCCAAACCACCACGTCTTCGGATGATAATGCATAAAAACAACAGCAGCTACTTTTACTGAGTGTTTAGCAGCGGGCCAGAACCTCTTAATAAACACCATGCTTCATTTCACCCTCTCACAGCCTCGCCAGTGTTTCACAGATGTGGACATGGGGGCCAGAGAGGCCAAGTAGCTTGCTCTGAATTCTGGCAGCCCTTAATGCAGCGCTACCCAATAGAAACAGCACGCAAGCCACAAATGAGAGGCACGTAATTTAAAATTGCCTAGATCGGTGGTCAGCAAACTGCGGCTTGCGAGCCACATGCAGCTCTTTGGCCCCTTGTGTGTGGCTCTTCCACAAAATACTGACTTCTGCTCATGGGCCATGAAGTTTCAATCGCGCTGTATGTGTGCACCCGCACGTGGTATTTTGTGGAAGAGCCATACTCAAGGGGCCAAAGAGCCACATGTGGCTCACGAGCCGCAGTTTGCCAACCACTGGCCTAGATGGTTGGAAAAGGTAAACAGAAGCAGGGGGGATTCATTTCCATTTAACCCAATGCATCAAAAATATTATCATTTCAACATGTAATCCGTTTTAAAATTATTAATAAGACCAGCCCAGTGCATGAATTCGTGCGCGGGTGGGGTTCCTCGGCCTGGCCAGCGATCAGGGCCAATCGGGGCCGTGGGAGGTTGTCCGGCATGGTGGAGGGGCTGCAGGAGGTTGGCCAGCTGACCCGATCAGGGCTATCGGGCTGGCCGGCCAGGGGAGGGGGAGGGGCCGTGGAAGGTTGGCTGTGGGAAAGCACTGACCACGGTGGGGGGCGGGGGGGAGGGGGGCAGCTCCTGTGTTGAGTGTCTGCCCCTGGTGGTCAGTGTGCATCATAGCGACCTGTTGACCAGTTGTTCTGTCATTCGGCTGCTTAGGCTTTTATATATAGAGACATTTCTCGTATGAATCAGTACATAGTTTACATTTACATCTCATTCCATGTGCTCAGCGGCCACAGTGGTTCACGCCTGCCAGGCTGCCACACAGCCCCAGAGCCTCCATCTCACTCCCTTCCGCCCCCTCTTCCATCTATCACTGTCTAAATGAAGTGGGGACTGGACCTCCGTAGGGTTAGGGGACTTGATCCCCGGTCGGTCCTATACCAGGGCCACACTGCACCACCCCACCCCACCCCGCGCTAGGTGCCCTGCTCCTCACCCATCTCCTTCTGGATGCAGTACGGCTTCCTGATGTGAGTGATGGGCTCCAGGAGGCCACGCTGACTTTTTGTCTTCGTTATGACCAGGCCCCTCATTTCATCCCCCAAGTATTCCAGTCGACTCCAGAACCCACTGGACTCCTCAGAGCACTGGCAAGGAAGGGCAGACAAGTCAGGTCACCTGGACACCTTGGCGAGGGGCTGGTGGGCGGCCCAGGAGACAGGGGCACCGGGGACGACAGACGCTCGCTCTGGGGGTTCGCTGCAGCCAGGAGAGCGGGAGAAGCAAGCGCTTTCTTGTTCTCAGGACGCCCTTCGATAGCCTTTTCCTGGCCCCAGACAGCGTGGGTGGCGCAGACACTGCACTCGCACGCCAGACACAACAGGGGACCCTGGATGGTCCAGAAGCTGGGGCCCCGGCCTTTGAGAGGAAGCGCTAAGACAGTTCTAATAACTCAGGATCTGTGCTGTCTTGCTCCTCACATTCACCACCACGGACCACTACAGGCTGGATTAGGTCACTGACCAGTCCCTGAACGCCCAATAACAGGACCAATAATGTCATTTTACTAAAGGCCTTGAGGGCTTAACACTGCTTTGCAGTAGATAGATTTGTTACGTTTCCCCGCTGTGCAGGCCAAGGCAGCCATCCGTGTCCAGACCCCCTCCTCACGGGGTACGCGGGAGCACCGTCCCTACCTTCCCATCATGCTGCGTGGGCAAGATTCGGTCAATGATCGCCCGCTCCTCCTGGATCTGTCTGTAGGTCTCTCCGATGTGCATCAGCAGATCGCCGACAGGTTTCTTCAGGAGTCCTAGAGAGAAGAGCCGAGAATGCAGCCCCTCCACCGAATTGCAGCAAACAGGGGCCCGGCACTCAGCACCGGCCAGCCCCACCCGACTGATCCCAGGACCCGCCCAGGGAGAGACGCTGGGGAGTGAGTGAACGGCAGGCACCACGCGCTCAGCCCGAGGCCGTCACTGGACGGGCACAGGGAGAGAACACGCCGGGCAGCAGGGCCTGGGTGCCGGGTGGGCCCGGCGGGCGCCCATCCTCTCCGCTCACTGCTGAGGGCCTCCTGCTGCCTCTTCCACAGGGCCAGGTTGCGCTGCCAGTTTTTCATAAAGTTGTGCTGGGGAGGTGGGGCCCAGGGAGGTGGCTTCTCCTCTCTGGGGGCTTCCTGCTTCGGCTCTTCTGCAGCTGGGTCGAGGGTCATCAGACAGGGTGGGGTGTGGATCAGCTCAGCCAGCTGAAAAGCAAAGGTGCGTGTGGGGGGTGGTGAGAGGCGCTGCACTGGGGCTGAGCCGAGACCGCTCTAGGCCTACATCCCTGCTGTCCGCCCCACTCTGCTGAGGATCCCGCCTCTTCAGGAGCCGAAGGTTGGGAGTGACAGAAAACAGGTCCCAGAACCAGGGGGGCCTTGGAAACGGCTGCCAGTCTCCTCCCCGCAGAAAGGGGACCTCGCGCTGAGGCTGTGTCCCAAAGCTTTCCGTGTGTCTGTCTTCCGACGGATGCTCACGGACACCCGCCCCTGCAGGGTGACCGAGTCCTTTTTGGATGACCCCAGGCTGGCCCCTGGCCAATGAGATTCTTAGTTGGGAACCAGGGAAGCGAAGGGACCGAGACAGCGAGCAGCACCGCATGCTGGGAAAGTCAGACACACACAGGCCCTCTGTGCGGCCCTGGAGCTGGGGACGGGGGAGCGCAGGCCAGTGTTCGGAGAAGGGAAAACGGAGCCGGTGCACAGGGGGGCAGAAGGCGGTTAGGGAGCACAGGCCCGGAACCCTGATGCCTTTCTGGGTTCAGTCTAACCAAGCCAGGCGCACCATTGCCTCTGGGTTCCCCGCGGCACCTCTGTGTCCTTAGAGTGACTTCCTGACTTGGGCTGAAACTCGGGGGTGGGGGTGGGGGAGTCACTTATCACTTCAGACTCCAGGGCCCAGACACTAGACTGTCTTTTTAACCCCAGGCCGGCCTGGCTCTGCCAGGTGGGAGACTGGAATGGATTCGGCGACTTGTCCCGTCCAGGCAGCTCTGTACAAACGGACCTCCATGTTCCCTTGAGCAACTGCCATTCTCCTGAAGTCGTGGAGGCTCCCCAGGATGTGGTGCGGCAGGATCTGGTTGCCGCCATAGAAACTCTCACGGGGGCCTGGGGAGAGGGGAGAGGCGGGGAA
>NW_006298628.1:1253042-1255696 GCF_000327345.1 Myotis davidii
CTGACCCACGAATTCAGAGACCGGCGGCACCGGGGCTGGGGCCGGACCTACCGGAGTAGTCCAGGGGCCTCGTGGTGGCATCTGGAGTGGCAGGGTGTGCTACAAAGTGGCAGACCTTCCTCCCGGGATCCTTGGGTTTGACTTTACGGATGAGAAATTTCTGGGTAATGTCAGATTTATCTGCTGTTTCGATAAAGCGAGGAATGTGTTGCTATAAAGGAACAAAACAGAGGAGAATTCCACTGGAGATCGGGAGGAGGAAACACGCCCCATCGCCTCTGTCGGAAGCCTGTGGAATTCCTGAAGGCGGACAAATCTGTTCCTCCCGCTCTGTCCATGTGCTCTGTCGAGGAAAACGCCTCTGCAACAGACAAGAGGCTTAATAATGTCTTCGAGGGGGAAATAACATTCTATGCCCTGGCTGGGTGGCTCAGTTGGTTGAGCATTGGCCCGTACACCTAAACGTGGTGGGTTTGATTCCAGGTCAGGGCACATACCTAGGTTTCAGGTTTGATCCCCAGTAGGGCATATAGGAGAAGCAACCGATTGATGTTTCTCTCTCTCTCTCTCCCCCTTCTCCTCTCTCTAAAATACATACATACATAAACATATCCTCTGGTTAGGATTTAAAAAAAACAAAACATTTTATGCCTCCAGACCAGTGGTTTTCAACCTTCCTAATGCCGCAACCCTTTAATACAGTTCCTCATGTTGTGGTGACCCCCAACCATAACATTATTTTCGTTGCTACTTCATCACTGTAATGTTGCTACTGTGATGAATCGTCATGTAAATATCTGACATGCAGGATGTATTTTCATTGTTACAAATTGAACATAATTAAAGAATAGTGATGAATCACAAAAACAATATGTGTGTTTTCCGATGGTCTTCGGCGACCCCTGTGAAAGGGTCGTTCGACCCCCAAAGGGGTCGCGACCCCCAGGTTGAGAACCGCTGCTCCAGACAGTTCAGGTGAGAAGTGCCCGATTCTTTCAGGTAAAGCCTGGGGCCAGGGAGTAGCAGGTTTACCCGCATTTGTGACTTTGCTCCTTAAACTCATTTTCCCGTCTGTGAAGTGGGGATGATGGCTCTTGGCTCCATGGGGAGCAAGACACCTCATTCTCTCGTTCCCCTGCGGTCCTATGTGACTCTCAGGAATGCTCAGATGAACACAGTACATTCCTTTAGCTGCAGACGTGGAAAAGGCCTGGGTCCAGTGGATTTTTCCATGGAACCAGACCTGCCCTATGAGGAGGGAGGCGGTGGAGAGGGTGGACATGGTTGATGTTCTGGAACACACAGGCTGGGAGAGAAAAGCTCTCGCAGGAAGGGCTCCCTGGATGGCATCCTTACCTTCTTCAGGTTTTCCGTCTTAATGGCCAAGGCCAGAATGTCGTCTCCTTGTAGAACGTTGCTAACAGGCTCGGGCTCTTCCTGAATGGGGGGTGTGGACTGCTCAGGGATCTTTGACCGCTGCTTCTTTTCTGAAGAGAAACAGGAGGTTACAAATGCTTCCAGATAGATTTCCTCTCCTAAAAGGCTAGTGTGCCAATCGACCGGATGGCGGAACGACCGGTCGCTATGATGCACACTGACCACCAGGGGGCCGATGCTCAATGCAGGAGCTGCCCCCTGGTGGTCAGTGCGCTCCCACCGTGGGAGCACCGCTCAGCCAGAAGCCCTGAGCTGGACTCACAAGGGAGCGGGACTCAGCCATTCGTCGGACATCCCCCAAGGGCTCCCGGACTGCGAGAGGGCACAGGCCGAGCTGAGGGACACCCCACCCAAGTGCACGAATTTCATGCACCGGGCCTCTAGTTGGCCCATAAAATTCTACACGTTTCAAGGATAAACCTACCATCCACCACCACACAAAACCCTGCAGCCCCAAAAGGCAACTGTGCTGAAACCCCCCCAATGACAGGGACAATGAGACACGTTTTGTCATGTGGGGGATCCCGTGACATCACCAGTTGCCCCGCCTGGGGGTCGTGTACGGCTGTGGGTGTCACCCCGGCTGCCGTGGCCTGTGCGTGGGTGACGGCCGACGACCGTGGCTGTTGTGGGTGAAAACTCAACACCCCTGGCGCCATTCGTAGCTGCAGACGGGCCGCCCGTGGGAGGTCCAGTCCGGAGCCAGGAATTCCAGGCATGTCCCGCAGTGGTTCCCAAATATTAGTCCAATGTCTTCCTCCGAATCTTCAGGTGAATTTTACAACTACAGCTTCCTGGCTCCTGCATGGAGCCAGGGCCTGGGGAGCTGGTTTTATAAAATTCTGTAGGTGGCTCAGATGCACAGTGGTTTGGGGCACCTGGGCTAGATGCTGCCTCAGCCTCCTCCACTGCAGGCACTGATCCGTTCTCATGGGGGAAGGCATTAGCTTTCTTTTTTTAATCCTCACCCAAGGATATTTTTCTATTGATTTTTAGAGAGAGAGGAAGGGAGAGAGAGAGAGAGAGAGAGAGAGAGAGAGAGAGAGAGAGAGAGAAGGATGAGAAACCTTTTGTGACAACATGGATGAATCTGGTGGACATTATGCTAGCTCAGTAGTCAGCAAACTGCAGCACCTTGAGTGTGGCTCTTCCACAAAATACCACATGCGGGCGTGCACTACAGTACAATTGAAACTTCGTGGCCACACTCACGGGGA
>NW_006298628.1:1256130-1259883 GCF_000327345.1 Myotis davidii
ACCGACAACCATAAAATTATTTTCGTTGCTACTTCATCACTGTAATGTTGCTACTGTTAAGAATCGTCATGTAAATATCTGATATGCAGGATGTATTTTCATTGTTACAAATGGAACATAATGAAAGCATAGTGATGAGTCACAAAAACAATATGTAATTATATATGTGTTTTCCGATGGTCTTAGGCGACCCCTGTGAAAGGGTCGTTCGAAAAGACAATCTCTCTAAAACATCAAAGTCGGTGTTTTGGTTACCAAAGTCAGAGTCTCTTTTTTCAGGAAATGCCCGCATAATTGGTGACAAAGCAGCACACATACAAGAAAACCCAAGCCAGAATCATTCCAAACATAACTCTCAGCTCTGCCCATGGGCCAGAGTCCATCTCCTCGGCCACGGGGTCGGCGGAAACTCGGCAGAGTCGTCAGCTAAACCGCGTGGCTCTGGTCCCACCCGCTGCCACGTGTGGAGGTGCCGCCTTGGGGTTTGATGTACAAAACCTATACAGTCACCAAAGTTTGTGGCAGCCCAAGAGAGAATTAGTACCAACGGAGGGTCTGCTTTTACAAATGTTTTGGTGTTACTTCTCTTTTCCAGGACATCTGCTTCCTCTGTCCATCACCTTGGTTGGTTCTATGCCTTCCCAGGGGATTAAACATCTCCATCTCTGTGCTTGTTACTGGGGGGTGTCTAATGCTTGTGTTTGAATGTATAAAACGTCACCACTGTTGAAGATTTCTGAAATATGGGGCGTGGGGGCAGCCGGGGAGAGGTCAATGGGGGGAAAAGACTTGTGTAATACTTTAAACAATAAAGAATTTTAAAAAAAAGACAGATTTCTGAAATAGTGAAACTCTGGTCAGAGGCTTACCTGAGAAGGTTCTCTTAATATACGGTCAGGAAATGGTGTGTTCTCGTTATACAAAATGTTGCAAATCATACGTACATCTTAAACTTTCACTTACCCTGGAAAATATTTACCAAGTACCTTCTAGGTAGGAGGTGCTATACAGTATGGAGAAGATGGTTTTAAAAAAAGGTTAAAATATGGTCCCTTCTGCTGAGAAACTGAAAAAGACACCAGACACCCGCACACACGCATCATAGCATAAGGGCCTAAAATTAGTGGCACAGATGATAATGGGTTTGGTTCCATGTCAAAGCAGGAACAGATGGATGGGGCTCATGCAGTTTAGGGCTCTAGCCAGAGGTTCGGGAGAGCAGCTGCAGGGGTCAGAGGGAGCGTCACAGGCTAAGTTCGGCCTCGAAGGACAGGCAGGCTTTGCAGGTGGAGCAGCAGAGGGAGGTGCTCCAGGTGGGGTCACAGTTGGAGCCAAGGTGGGGGCGGGGCGGAGTGTGGCATTTGTGAGGCGTGGTGACACCGAGGCTTGTGGAGGAGGTGGGAGTGAGACCGGGGACACCAGGCCATGGCGGCTTTTGTAAAGGAAAGCAGAAGCAGCTGCTCATCCTCTGTTGGCAACAGGGAGGTTTGGTCCAGGAGAATGAAATGAAAGCAGCATTTCAGAGTGATTCATCCGGTGAGGGTAAGCCAGGGCGACTCTCGGGGCAGAGGTAAGTTGGGGAGACCGGGGAGGAAGGACAATCCCACTGCAGTCACGTTAGGGCCTGCAGGAAGATGCTGAAGGGTCCAAGTGCATCTCACGACTGACTGTGTAGACTAGAGGTCTAGCTATTTCCTCTTCGCTGGTCTGGAAACCCAAGCTGAGTCACACAGCTGACCCTGACGTCAGCCCCCTGGAGTGGGGCAGTCAGGTGATACCTCTGCTGGGGCGAGACCATGCCGCTGGAAGCAGGGTGCTCAGGTGGGGTAGGGAAGGCGTGGGCAGGGAGAGAGGCTAGCTGCAGAGGGAGGAGAAACTGGGTCTCGATCTTTCTGCTTCTTGTTTGATCTAAATGATGTTATTTTTGTGTGTTGATGACAGTCTTCAGGGAATTCTGACCTCGGGGTGGTGCTGGGGAACCCAGCGAGAGGCCGTCCCTACCGGAGCAGAGCTTTACTTGATGGGAGAGAGGGGCCTGGGGGAGTCCCCTGTGCCTTAGCAACAAGACCTGAAAGTCGAAAGGGCTGGGACCTCTAAACAGGTTTACAGTCACAATATTTGCTGCTTTTTGCTTATGATTCAGAGACCTTGGAGTAACCTAGCCACAAGATTACAAGATTACACTCAGTTAGCTGTATTCTAATGGGGGGAGGGGGCCGTGGTTAGAGGCTTCCCCTGAGATATTTAGAGGAACTGAACACTGTTTTTTTTTTTCCCTCCCTCCTCATCCTGGTGCATGTTATTAACCCAAGAGCTATTTCATAAACTCAACTTCCCCTCGTTAAAAATCTGCAGTGGAAAATCTTTCCTTGATTTATTCAAATCTGATAAGATCTCCAGAGACTAGGTAAGTGGTAGCTAGAAAAGCCCTTGACCGCCCTTGGGAAAGGAGACCAGCTATTCTCTCTTCTTCTCCTAAATGTTAACAAAAGTCAAGGGGAAGTGCCCTGGCTGTAGGCTCCTCCCTGGCTCTGGTCGGGGCTCCTGCCAGGGCCGCCTGCAGGAGGCAACCAATTGCTGTGTCTCTCTCACATCAATGTTTCCCTCTCTGTCTCTCCCCACTCTCTTTGAAAATCAACGGAAAAATATCCTCAGGTGAGGATTAACGCAACAACAAAAGATCATATCGTGAAACAGCATCGCAATGTAGCCTAAATCGGGCTTTCATACCATAAAGAAGCATTACAGAAAGTCCCACTGAAAATCAGCTAAGCTCCTGTTAGTTTGACTCCAAGCCGACGGACCCCTCTCCTCACAGTGGGCTTTCACGGTCTGACCCGCCTGCGCAGGCCCCTCTGTCTCCCTTCCCTCTCCTCCACACCGGCCCCCTCTGCCCTGGCCGCCAAGGCCATACATACACGCTCACAGTTCCACGCCTCAGCTCACGCTGCGCCCTAGACCTGGAGAAGTAAAGTGCTCCTTCCTATTTTGTTTTTGTTCGCCAGAAATGTCACTTTCTTCAGAAAACCTTCCCTCCTATATCCACCATCCGAGGACTGGGTCAGGTGCTCTAAGCCACCTTAATGCCTACAGGTGCCTGTATTACAGCATTTCTAGTGTCTGGTTACTCCTCCGGGAGGTCACTAGAATTCATTTCTTGATGGCTGGGGCCACACAGTAATACCTATACCTTTGTTGCCCAGCACAGTGCCCACACCCATCAGGCCCTCCATAAATGGAAACCGAAAAAAAAAAAAAAAACAGACGGAAGGGAGGGTGAGTTGCAAACGGGAACATGTCCTTGGGGATCAGCCTGCTGTCAGCGCCCCTGGGGCTCTCCCACCAGCACCCGGGAGCCGCAGAGGCCAGGAAGCTGTCACGTCTAGCGACTGTCTCCAGGTTAAACAAGCGGGCAGGTGTCACCCAGCACGCAGGTAGTGGGGAAAGGCAGTCGGAAATAGAACTAGCCAAGTGAGCATTTCTTGGTTGCTTTCCAGCAGGGCTTTCAGGTGACACCCTCCCGAGAATCCCACTGAGGTTGGTTGTTTGCCCACCTCACGTGTTTCTTGCATTACTCCCTGAATTTCTTTCCCCAGGGACCCCATGTCCTGTCTCTCCTCATCTTAAACTTCCCTGGCTCTTTTTCTCCCCCTCCCCCCACCCAGATCCCCCCTTCTGCGTCCCATCCTAAGATATGGTTCCAGGTAGGGGTTTCCCATGCCTTCCTGACCAAGGCCATCTCCCCAACCATTG
>NW_006298628.1:1268734-1270232 GCF_000327345.1 Myotis davidii
TGTTATTAACCCAAGAGCTATTTCATAAACTCAACTTCCCCTCGTTAAAAATCTGCAGTGGAAAATCTTTCCTTGATTTATTCAAATCTGATAAGATCTCCAGAGACTAGGTAAGTGGTAGCTAGAAAAGCCCTTGACCGCCCTTGGGAAAGGAGACCAGCTATTCTCTCTTCCTCTCCTAACTGTTAAAAAAGTGCATCGCGCCTTAGCCAGTTTGGCTCAGTGGATAGAGTGTTGGCCCTTGGACTGAAGGGTCTTAGGTTCGATTCCAGTCAAGGGGAAGTGCCCTGGCTGTAGGCTCCTCCCTGGCTCTGGTCGGGGCTCCTGCCAGGGCCGCCTGCAGGAGGCAACCAATTGCTGTGTCTCTCTCACATCAATGTTTCCCTCTCTGTCTCTCCCCACTCTCTTTGAAAATCAACGGAAAAATATCCTCAGGTGAGGATTAACGCAACAACAAAAGATCATATCGTGAAACAGCATCGCAATGTAGCCTAAATCGGGCTTTCATACCATAAAGAAGCATTACAGAAAGTCCCACTGAAAATCACCAAAAAAAAGACGGAAGGGAGGGTGAGTTGCAAACGGGAACATGTCCTTGGGGATCAGCCTGCTGTCAGCGCCCCTGGGGCTCTCCCACCAGCACCCGGGAGCCGCAGAGGCCAGGAAGCTGTCACGTCTAGCGACTGTCTCCAGGTTAAACAAGCGGGCAGAGGTGTCACCGCACGCAGGTAGTGGGGAAAGGCAGTCGGAAATAGAACTAGCCAAGTGAGCATTTCTTGGTTGCTTTCCAGCAGGGCTTTCAGGTGACACCCTCCCGAGAATCCCACTGAGGTTGGTTGTTTGCCCACCTCACGTGTTTCTTGCATTACTCCCTGAATTTCTTTCCCCAGGGACCCCATGTCCTGTCTCTCCTCATCTTAAACTTCCCTGGCTCTTTTTCTCGCCCTCCCCCCACCCAGATCCCCCCTTCTGCGTCCCATCCTAAGATATGGTTCCAGGTAGGGGTTTCCCATGCCTTCCTGACCAAGGCCATCTCCCCAACAATTGATCCCCGAGGCCTCAGCCAGTCCCCCACTTCCTATGTCCCCATCCTCAAAGCCCCAGGGCCCTGTGCTCCCTCCCTTGGGGGCGGGAGGGGTTCTCCGCCTTGTTCACCATCTCTTAAGGTATGGAGTACGCCTGGCCTCGTACCCCATTCCCCAGAGAGCTTTACCTCCATCCTGCTGTCACCCCCATCCTCCAGGCCCCATGTCGTGAATCCCGTCCAAGCACCCCTGCCCCTGCCGGGGGCTCCTGAGCGCCCCAGGCAGCCAGCGCCAACCTTTCAAGCTCTCTGCAGCCTCCAAGAATTTGTTTGGAGTTATCCTGTGGCGGGATTCCTTCTTTAGAGACTTCATAGTGTCTGCCGGCCTGAGAGCTTGGTCCTACCCTGCGGGAACCCTGGATATGGTGGCCAAGCAGCAGTCCCCGTGACCCCGCGACCCCGCGACCCCGCGAC
>NW_006298628.1:1270316-1270809 GCF_000327345.1 Myotis davidii
GCTTGGGAGCCGGTTTCATCGGATCAGCTTCACGTGCCGCCAAGGGCCGCTCCTCCTCTGCACCGGGCCGGCGTGGAACCCCCCGGGGCCCGACCGTGACGTCACAAGTGGCGTCCTGACATCACCAGCCAGGTGGGGCGGAGTGGGGCAAGGCCCCGGGAACTGGGGGAGCTCGTCTGGGTGTTGTGGCTGCCAGCCCCTTCCCCAACTGCCCGGATTTCCGCCTTCGCTCTGCCCTTGCTCAGCCAAAATTGCATCCTTCCTTTAACTCGTGCCACAAACCCATGGAGGGCGCCCCTTGGATTCAGTTGCACCTGGTGACCTCCCTCCGCCCACGCTCGCTGCAGCCACTTTGGCCTTCCGCCGCTTCCCAAATCAGCCGACGTCCCCTCCCCCCCACCGTAGGGGCCTTCACATACTGCTGCTTTCAGTTCTTGACCCCCAATTTAAAACAGCCCCTCTGTTATCTCAATTTCATAATTGCACCCAATTC
>NW_006298628.1:1270819-1271105 GCF_000327345.1 Myotis davidii
AGCAGTGAGAAGGGCCCACTTCTCCTTTTTAAGAAACACCCCACAACCAGCCCTAACACATTCTGGGATTATTTTGTTTATGGGATTGCCTGTTGTCGGGCTTGTTCTGAGAATGTAAACTCCATACAGCAGGGAAGCCTGTCCCTTGTGGCCACCCAAACCCAAAGTTTAGCCCAGAGCTACCTCTGATGTGTGTGCTCAGGGCCTAGTGGTTAATCAGAACCTGGAAAAGGCAGAGTGGACGTTAGGGGAGCCTTCTTCGAGGAGGAGCATTTGAGGTGGGCCC
>NW_006298628.1:1271140-1276459 GCF_000327345.1 Myotis davidii
GTAGGGTGGCAGGCATTCCAGGTGAGGACACAGCAGGAACCAAGGCCCAGAGGGGATAAGACGCAAGTTCAAGATCAGGGGAGGGGGAGGCATCCTTTAGCCCCCATAGCTTTAGCTGACTCCTCCCAGCTCGGCAGTAATGAGCAACCTCCTCGAGCCCCGAGTGTTTCCTGCACTGGCTGCATCATCCCTTTCCAGGGACAGACACCCTCTGAAGCCCCTGTTCTCAAACCCTTCACAGCTAGCTCATCCCCTTCACACCTGTCTCCCTCCTCCAGTTCATCCTGTCGCTTCTGCCTCATCTCCACGTGCACACCTGGCCCTCTCCCCTATCGTCTGCATCCCACGCCCTACATCTGGCCACCCCCCCACCCCACCACACACACACCTGGCTCACTCTCCACATCCGGTTCATTCCCCTCAATTCAGCCACCATCCCTTTTTTTTGGCCTATTTTTATTCCTTTTATTAAAATAATCTTTGAACGTAGCACACTGTGGACGCTGTGCCAGATCATTAGATAGCTTGTCCTGATTTTACACCATATGCAAAGCAGAGGAGCTTAAACCACAACTCTGGATTTGGATTTGGTCGTCCTGACCATTTTAGATTCTGTGTGATATGATACCAGGAAGTGAAGACAGAAACTATCTCGTTTCAGCCATTAATTTCAATAGCCTCTCTCGATTTCAGACCACACTGGTAAGGCAGCAAAAAGACGTGTGTTTTACTTTCTCATTGACCTTGCATCTAAAAGATGAAAATGAAGAATATTTTGTGAATTTCCCTCCCGCGGAGACTAGTCTGTGGACCCGGGACCCGGCCTGGACACAGCTTGCGCCCGTGAGAGCCCTTCAGGCTTGCTTCAACGTCCTGAAGCCAGGCAACCCCCCCACCCCCAAAACGGCTGGGTGGAGGGTGCTGTCTCTGTGAGGCTGCTGAAAGGTGGTGCTCCTGCTGCCAGAGGGCAGGTTGGTGGGCTGCTGCACAAAGACGCTTGGGGTCGCAGAGTTGGGGGGTGGAGGGGAGGCATGTGTAGGAGGCTCATAGATGTCCAGGTGCACCCCACATGAGGCCTGGAGCTCTGCCTTGAGGGGTCTGTATAAGGGAGTGGGTGCGAGGGTAGAGGGGCTGTTGCCAGCCCAGGGGCTGCCATGGAAGAGAGGCCATATATATATATACACACACACACACACACACACACACACTAGAGGCCCGGTGCATGAAATTCATGCATGGGGGGTGGGGAGGTCCTCAGTCTGGCCTGCCCCCTCTCTAATCCAGGACCACTGGCTCCTAACCACTCATCTTCCTGCCTGTCTGATCACCCCTAACCATTCTGTCTACCTGCCTGATTGCCCCTAACTGGCAGGCTTCATCTGGAGGGACACCGGGAATGATGTCCAGAAGGTGGTTCAGCTTATTTGTGTTGATTTCAGAGAGGAAGGGAGAGGGAGAGATGAAACATCAATGATGAGAGAGGATCATCAATGGGCTGCCTCCTGCACGCCCCACACTGGAGATTGAGCCCACAACCCCAGCATGTGCCCTGACTGGGAATCAAACCATGACCTCCTGGTTCATAGGTTGATGCTCAATCACTGAGCCACACCTGCTGCGTCACTATCCCTGTTAAACAACCCATCCCACCATTACCCTCTTTACTAGACACTTGCTCAGCTAACATGGAGCAGGAATCTTCCAATCTTCTTGGCCCTGGAGTCAGGCCACCGCTGGACACTGTTTCCAGGAAGACAGGACTTCAACCTCAGGGATGAAATTGCTCTCATTCCCTTCCGGGGGCCACAGAGAGTAGGGGTTAGGAGCTAGGGGACTTTGGTGCAAAATGCGGGTTTGCATCTCAGCATTGCTGCTTCCTAGGCCATCTCCCTGTCCTTAGAGTTGGGACAATGCAGATCTCACAGAGTGGCCATCACCCTCTACTGTCTGTCTTGTCCTGCTTTGTGATGCTTAGCATCTTTATCCCATATTCCTGTATGGTCTGTCTTCCCCCCATGAACGCACAAGTTCTGGGGGAGCAGGGGCCTTGCCTGTCAGCCTCACGGCTGTACCCCAGTTCCTAGAATAATAGCTGGTACACATGGATCATTAATAACGGATGGGATGGAGAGAGGCCTGGAGGAGGGTCAATGGACTCATGGAGCTGCCTTCCAGTATCTGGGGGGCAGAGAGGGAGGTTTGCTATACGACTTTTCTTAGAATCATGCCCAGCCAGCGTGGCTCAGTGGTTGAGCATTGAGCTATGAACCAGGAGGTCACAGTTCGATTCCCGGTCAGGGTACATGCCTGGGTTGCAGGCTCTAGCCCCAGTGTGGGGCGTGCAGGAGGCAGTCAATCAATGATTCGTTCTCATCGTTGATGTTTCTATCTCTCGCTCCCTCTCCCTTCTGGGATCAATAAAAATACATGTAAAAAAGAAAAAGAATCAGAGTGTCCTCCTGTTACAGGAGTTTCAGGACAGGCCCCGGAACCCTCGGCCTGGGCTGCTGTTGAGGTCACGCCAAGATGGATGGATACTGAGTTCTGGGGACTGTGCCCAGGCTCTCCATTAAAAGAAAGGCTCTCTGCCTGTGTCCTTCCCTCCCTCCTTGTCCTGGTCAGGAGAAGGCTGCTTGCTGAGGGCAGAATCAGGGCCAGGGGAGCTGGCTTACCTGGGAGGCTCCTTCCTCTGGATTGTGGGGGGACCTGAGGAATTGCCCCGTTCTACCAGTGAGAACATTGTGCTCGTGGCACATGGCCTGGAACTGGGGGTGGTAGGGATGAGGTGGGAAGATGCTAAATTAAAAGCGCCGGTCCCTAGTCTCCATCTAGCTGTGTAACCCAGGCACCGTGCTCCCTCCACCCCCAATCTCATCTACTTCCCTTACAGAATGGCCTCAACACCTCTGCCTTCATTGACTTCCCAGGATCAATGCAAGAAGGAAAAAAAAAAAAAGTTGCGTCAGTACTCTGAAAACTGTACAGATGAAAGGGATCCTGGTTAAGACCCAGAACACTCAAATCCACTAGACAATTTCTCTCTGAGGGTGGTAGGCAGAATAATAGCTGTCTAAAGATCTTTGCATCCTCATCGCCGGAGGCTGTGAATTTGTTGCCTTACGTAGCAAAAAAGAACTTTGCAGATGGGATTAAGGATTCTGCGATGGGAGATTATCCCGGATTATCCAGAGGGGCCCAATGTAATCACAAGGGTCCTTATGAGGGGGGCAGGGGGATCAGAGTCAGGAGGAGCTGTGATGACGGAAGCAGAGGTCAGTGTGAGGTGGCCAGGAGCCAAGAAATGCCGCAGCCTTTAGAAGCTGGAAAGGGCAATGCATGGATGCTTTCCTGGAGCCCCCGGAGGAACACAGCTCTGCTGGCACCTTGATTTTAGCTGCTTCAGACCTCTGGCCTCCAGAACTGTAAGGTTATACATTTTGTGTTGTTTTAAGCCACTTAGTTTGTGGTAATGTTATGGCAGCAATAGGAAGGTACAGACAGGCATACACACTTTCAAGTCTGATTCTCCAACTCTCTCTCAGTATTCCTTCTCAGTTGATGAAATCTTCTGACCTTACCAGGGTAGCTCAGGACTCCCATGTTGTTTTTTAATATATTTTTAAAAAATATGTTGTATTGGGTTTTTTGGGGGCGGGGCGGCGGTGGAGAGAGAAGCATCGATGTGAAGAGAAAGATTGATCTGTTTCCTCTTGTACTCACCTGACCTGGGATCAAACCTGCAACCTACTAGTAGGTATGTGCCCTGACCAGGAACTAAACCCGCAACTTGTTGGTGCACAGGATGACGCTCCACTCCACTGACCCACCCGGCCAGGGCTGCGTGGCAGTTTTTAAAACTTATTTGATATCGTTCATGAATGAATTTGAAGGGTCAGAGTGGGGTGAGGATCAGGAAGAGGGGCGTTCCCACAGCCAGTTCCGCAGCTGATCTAAAGCTCTGCCCACCTTGCCCCCTATCAGTGCTAAGGCCCTTCCTGAGGTCTCAATCACCAGAAGTAAAGCAAGCAAGGCCGTGTACGTCGGTCATGTTCAAGGGTCGGGGAAGCCCTGGGCCGAGCCAGGGACCGCAGGCATGGCGCTAAGGAGACATCAGGTTGAGGGAAGGATGGGGAGCAAGGGCGGCAGGAAAGACCTAACCCGGAGGTTTGGGCAAAGGAGAGGCACCTACTGGGAGTGCGTCCCCGGTGCCAGGGTCTGGGAGGCAGGTGGAGGCAATCCCTCCACCGGAGGAATGGGGCCATTCCTGTCTGACCTGATGGGGGAGAGCAAGGTATGAGGAGTCACCTGCTGAGGTGGGTGCCGCTGTCTGGAGGCTGCCAGTCCGCCCTGTGGCACACACCCTCCCAGGTAGCTGGGAGGTGGCAAGCCCTACACTGAGCCAGGGGTTACCTCCTGACACATTTCAGCATCACAGGGCAACAACAAGTTTCTGTCTTGTCAGGCACCAGGAATTTGTTTGGGACAGGCCTTCTTTAGGGCTAGCATGCCCAGGGCACCGTACATCACAATGAAAACATTAGTAGCAATAACCACCACATCTGTCAAATACCCATTTTGGGCCAGGAACTGCAATAGGCTCTTTCCATCCAGCCATCCATCCATCCATCCATCATTGCCAACCTCCTAATAACCTTGAAGAAGGCACAGTCCCTGCTTTCAACGCTGAGAAAATGTAGACTCACAGAGTGAGTGGCTTACCTAAGGTCACCCCGCTAGTAAGTGGCATGGCCCCCTTCCAGGGGCATTGCTATGGCAGCCCCCCAGGCTATCGCCCAGGAACCCGACCACCATCTCACCGAATCCCCGCCCCCCAAGAAGCAGGATGATGGGGCTGCTGCTCAGGCTGGATGTGAAATGGGGGCAGTGACCCAGCAGGAAGAGGCAGGGCAAACTGGCTTTGGCGGACGGACGACCGTGGCCCAGGGCTACCTCCCTCCTCTCACGCACTACTTCCTGGCACAGGAAGCAATCTCAGACATTGGCTGGTCCAGAGGTTCTGCAACATGTCTGCGCATCAGGCTCATTAGAGAGCATTTACACCGGCAGATGCTGGACACAGAGGTTTAGATTCAGTAGATCTGGGGGGGTGGGGGGTCTGTCCAGGAATGGGTGTATGATGTGGGCCCCGGTTAGTTGTTATGCAGAGCCAGGTTTGAGAACTTGGGGCTGGTCCAACTCCTTCACTAAACAGTCAGGAGCCGAAACTGGTTTGGCTCAGTGGATGGAGCGTCGGCCTGCGGACTGAAAGGTCCCAGGTTCAGTTCCAGACAAGGGCATGTACCTGGGTTGCGGGCACAT
>NW_006298628.1:1276498-1289844 GCF_000327345.1 Myotis davidii
AGGAGAACTAGATCTTGGATGCGGGAAGTGTCCTGCCTCTAGTCACACAGGAAGGAAGCTGGGCCTGGCTGCCACCAGCCGTGCGACTGCGTCTCCTGGGAGAGGAAAGCCAACTGGGGAGCTGACCAAATCTCTGGAGCCTGGAACTGATAAGAAAAGTCACGAGGCAAAAGATGGACTCGATATAGAAAGTTTTAGAAAATTCACTTCCAAAAAAGTAAAAATCCATTCACGATAAAAAGGATAGCATAGTGGAAGCAACACTTGCAGCAGACACGACAAAGAGTCAATATACTTGTAACATCAATCTCATCTGTCTATCCATCTAGTTCACTCAAGTCCATTAGGAAATCATGGCTTTAATTGGCTAAATAAACTAAGAGCTTAAATGTGCACACAACACAATTATTAATAAACACATTATTTCATGGAGAATGTTTAATCTGGTTGGTAAACTTTAACATGTAAATTGAAACAAAGTACCATTTACACATTAGACTTTCTCTGAACTATATTTTTCTATATGTACATATGTGTACATTGATAGGAAAGGACTGGGAAGGATACACAGTGGCAGGGCTGTCTGGTTACATCTTAATATCTATTCTTCCCCCTTTTCATTAACCACCCCCTCTACTCCGGGGGATTGAGCTGGGGGAAAGAAGCAACATGCCCAGTTTAAAACTACATTTCCCAGCCTCCCTTGCGTATAAGGGTGGCCAATCAGAAGTGAGCTGATGTCATGGGGCAGGGAGACTCCCCAGGAAGCTCTTCAGATGGGGCTGACTGGCCTGGGATAACACACTGTGGCCCCTCCAGCCCTTCTCCTTCCTGTGGCCTGGAATGCAGATGTGATGGTTGGAGCTCCAGGGACCACATGAGCCCAGATGGAGCCCTAAGGGATGGAAGCCATGAACTGAGGATGCAGAGCAGAAAGACAGAAGCCTGGGTTCTTGGTGACCAGTGAGCATGGGTCCACCAAGGAAAATCACTACATTGACCTGCTCAAGCTTCTGCTACTCTGTGTCATATGCAGTTAAACCTAAACTTAACTGATACACACATCAAACCTTTGTGGAAGTGTAAAGGGAACGTTCACACTTTCTATGCTGTGGTATTGTTTGCATTTATTATCTTTATTTTCTTACAATAAGAATGCATTTGTGTATGACTTGTATGAGCATCTGGTTTGGAGCCCCAGAGAACTCAAGTTGAGAGCCAGCCCCGCCACTTCCCAGCTATGTGACCTTGAGTAGTCCCTTAATTTCTCTGAGCCTGTTTCCTCACCTACAAAAACGATAATAATAGAACTTATCTCACCAGGCTGCTGCAGACGGAGCTTAAATGAGCTCATGCAGATAACCTTCCTGGCACGTGCCTGGCTTACAGCTATTACCGTATGTACTACATTATGCTACCGCGTAGGCACTGGCGGCGGCACAACCAATTAGAAAAGCCCAGGACATGTTGCTGAAAAAAACCCAAACACCAGGTTGTAAAACTGGCACATGAGTACAGTATCTTTTGTGGAAAATTATTTTTATTTCTACATTTATATGTATATCTATGCACCAAGAGGTTTCTGGAGGGAGAGTTATCCAAATGTAGGAATGGTAATGTCTGGGCAGTAAAATTTTTCTTTCTTCTATATGGGTGAAAAGGAGAAAAAAGCATTATTATTATTTTGGAGCAGGAAAATAAAAACCCTTTGTTAAGCAATGTTACAGTTCACATCAAGAATTATTAAAGCATTTGTGCCCTTTGGCCTAGCTATCTCACTCTTGGGAACAGGCCTGAAGAAATAACTCAAATGAAGAAAGACGCTCTCTCCATCAAAGCATGCAGTGCAGCATTATTTATAATAGGAAAACGGGGAACCACTTAAGTGACTTACATTAGGGTAATAATTATTAAATTATTCACTCACTGGAACACTGTGCAACAATTTAACTGAAAAGATGATGACCGTGTAACAACACAGAAAAAATGCTTATGGCAGGACGAGAAGCAGAAAGGGCAGAATGCAAAATTAGATCTGCGCCAGGAGCGTCCTGGGCACAGAGCCTGCATGCATTCAGACGAGGACTGGAGGGGAACACAGGCAAATAAAAACAGTGTAATTGGTTGGGGCCATTGGTCGTGGGTGATATTTTTTTCTCATTTAGAATTCTAATGTTTCTATAATGTTGTTTGTATTTTAAAAATTGGCTTTAAAAATTCGGGCAGGGCCCAGCCGGTGTGGCTCAGTGTTGAGCAATGACCTGTGAACCAGGAGGTTCAATTCCCAGGCAAGGGCACATGCCCCGGTTGCAGGCTCGATCCCCAGTGTGTGGTGCGCAGGAGGCAGCTAATCAATGATTCTCTCTCCTTCTCCTTTCCTCTCTGAAATCAATAAAAAATAGTTTTTACAAAAATCCCAGCAGGGAAAAGAAGGGGGAGCAGGGAGCGGAAGATAGAAGGGAGATCTGGGTGGGTGTGGGTAAGAGAAATTCAGAGGCAACACACTGGCAAACACTTCCAGTTGGTCTTCTACCTGGGTGGCCCCAGAGTTTGTATCCTCTTTACTCTCTGACTTGAATGATTAGATGGACAAAATAATTGCCGAACTGGAAGGCAGTATGTTAGCTGATGATAAAGCTAGGGTTAAGAGTGCTCTTCAGCCCTAGCTGGTTTGGCTCAGTGGATAGAGCGTTGGTCTGCAGACTGAAGGGTCCCGGGTTCAATTCCGGTCAAGGGCACATGCTTGGGTTGCGGGCTTGATCCCGAGTGGAGGGCGTGCAGGAGGCAGCTGATCAATGACTCTCTCTCATCATTGATGTTTCTATATCTCTCTCCCTCTCCCTTCCTCTCTGAAATCAATAAAGAAATATATTTTTTTAAAAAAGAGTGCTCTTCAGATTGGAATCCTTTGGAAAAATGGATCGTGTTTGCTATTGACAAAATGATAGAGGAATGAGAACACTAGCGAGCTGGCAAGAGCGTGCATTATGAAGGCTTCCTGGAGGGTAGCTTGGTATCGTGTATCCACACAAAGAATGTGTGTATCCTCCGTCAGACACCACGCTTCTTGGGATTGAGCCTAAACCGAAGGAAATGATCAAGCCAGTGCATACAAATATTTACATAAGCTGTTCATCACAGAGTTTGTAAAAATAAAAATTAAACCCTTCACTTCACCAAAAAAGAAATGGTAAACTAAATTCTGGCATAACCATGCGGTGGTATACGATGAAGCTATACTCAAAAAGTAGGATGTAGATATAAAATTGACATGCATGGATGCCCACCACGTATTAGCTAGAACAAGAAGGCTCCCAAGAAAATAGATTCAGAGGCAAAGAAGCATCGAACAGACTGTCAAACTACAGCGGGAAGGCAGGGGACAGTTGTGGGGGGGTGAGGGGGAGGTAGGTAAGAGATCAACCAAAGGGCTTATATGCACGCATATAAGCATAACCAATAGACACAAGACTCTGGGGGTGGTGGCGAGGGCATGTGCTGGGGGCTGGGGGTTGGAGAGGCAAGTGGGGGGAGGTCAATGGGGGGAAAAAGGAGACCTATGTACTACTATTTGTAATACTTTAAAAAATAAAATTTTAAAAAATAAAAAAGGCTCCAAAGAAAGACGCATATTATCTCATTTATGTTCATCTGCATGTAAGAATTTTTGCTAATATATACACCAGAATCTTAACAGTGATTCATCTTTGAATGGTGGGATTACAAATTATATCCGTCAGTTTAGTCTCAGTTATGCTGCGGTAATAACCAACCCCCAAAAATCCACTGGCTGCCAACAGTGAATTGGAATTTCTCATACCTGCTCAAGTCTCCAAGGTCGACTGCTCCTCTGCCCAACATCTTAACTCGAGGACCCAGGCTGACAACACAATCTCTGTCTGAACACTGCAGGTCTCTGCGGCAGAGAGAGGTGGTCCACCTACTGGCTCTTACAGTCAGTGTAGGCAAGTCTCTTGGTCCTTCCCAGGTTCAACAGGGCAGGGATAGATGATGCCCCACAGGCCCTCAGGAAGGGCACTCGAGGAAGGATGGCAAACATTTGAATAATAATACAACCTACTGAAGTTATTCATCCTTGTCTTAGACCAGTTGGGCCGCTGTAACAAAAATACCGTAGACTGGGTGGCTTAAACAACAGACATTTATTTCTCACGGTTTTGAAGGCTGGGAAGTTCAAGAGCAAGGCACCAGCAGATTCGGTGCCATCTCTCCATGTCATCACTGGAGGTTAGAGAGCTCTCTGAGGTCTTGTTTCATAAAGGGCACTAATCTCGTTCACGAGGGCTCCATCCTCATGACCCTAATCGCCTGCCAAAGCTCCACCTTCCAATACATCAGCTCGGGGATGAGGTCTCCACATATGAATTCTGGGGGCACAGACATTCAGTCTCTAGCAACTGTATTATGCAAGCCTTTTTCTTTGCAAAAATAGAGTCCTGTCCCAGGAAGTGGAT
Organism: Myotis davidii; assembly: GCF_000327345.1. NCBI lineage: Eukaryota > Metazoa > Chordata > Mammalia > Chiroptera > Vespertilionidae > Myotis > Myotis davidii. Next base: position 1,280,974 of record NW_006298628.1, read on the forward strand.
GGTCACATGGAGATGGGACATGTGGGTTCTCACTGTTCAAGCCTCTTCAGGAGAGAAAACATAGACACCGAGTCTGAGCTACCCCAGCACCAGGCTGAGATGGCAGCTTCAAGCCTGAGGCATAGGGGCCGGAGACAGGTCAGGAATTTAACACACTGTGGACGGATCACGAAAATTCTCGCTTCATATTACACAGTGTTTTACAAAGTGTCATACTTTACAAAGATATTAGCTTGTAAGAACATGTAATAAATAACTTCAAAATGCAATGGGTATTTATTTTAAAGCGTGCCATTAACATGTACATAAAACGTGTGTTTTTTTAATATATTGTATTGATTTTTCACAGAGAGGAAGGGAGAGGGATAGAGTTAGAAACATTGATGAGAGAGAAACATCCATCAGCTGCCTCCTGCACACCCGCTACTGGGGATGTGCCCACAACCCAGGTACATGCCCTTGACCATACATGCCCTACCAGAATCGACCCTGGGATCTTTCAGTCTGCAGGCCGCCCCTCTATCCACTGAGCCAAACCGGTTAGGGCGTAAAACGTTTTTTTTGTACTCGTTCAACAGAAACTTATCTGGCCACTGGGTAAAGCTAGCAATAAAACTACGGGTCCGCAATGTGTTAAGAGACAGGTCAGTCGACCCAGACGCACAGTTAAGTATAAGGTAATGATGTAACACAAAGTTCTGGATGCCCAGAAGTATTATGCCAGGTCTGCTACTTCCTACTTCTATGACTTGGGTCAAGTGAGAGAGCCTCTTTGAATATAAAATGGCAATTATAGCCCTAACCAGTTTGGCTCAGTGGATAGAGCGTCAGCCTGCGGACTGAAGGGTCCCAGGTTCGATTCCGGTCAAGGGCATGTACCTTGGTTGCGGGCACATCCCCAGTAGGAGGTGTGCAGAAGGCAGCTGATCGATGTTTCTCTCCCATCAATATTTCTAACTCTCTCTCTCCCTTCCTCTCTGTAAAAAATCAATAAAATATATTTTAAAAATAAATAAATAAAAATAAAATGGCAATTATAATAGCTGCCCTGCCTCCTGCACACTACTTGGTTGGGGGTGGGTGGTTCAATCTCTAAAATTGTTAGTGCTCTTGTACGAGGAAGGTTTGCTCTTTCAAGCTGTAACCATCACACTGACACACATTACATCTCCCCGTCTCCTCTCACCACCAAAGGAGCTCATTCACCTCTTAACTGTGTTCGTGTGCTTTTCAGGAGGGCGGGTGGGAAAGGACAATGGACGTCTCACTGTGGAGGGCCCCTTGGAGGAATGAGGCCTGGAAGGCCTGGATGCAGAGGGGAGCAGCCGTGTCCCCCATGTCCCTCCTGACCCCGGCCTCTGAGGATGGAAGGCAGGTGGCAGGGCTCCCCACACGGGCCTGATCCCTAGAGCCATTCAGGAAGCATTTAAAAACTAGATTCCTGGGCTCCACCTCCAGGAGATTGATTCACCCGGGGAGGGTGGGGCCAGGCTGAGTCACGGAAGCTGATCCATGCCACCCCCACCTGGCCCTGGCTCCTGTCCAGGCCTAGTGAGCAGGGAGGGCCTGGGTGTCTCAGGTGGCAGGAGCCTGGCCACGGGGAGAAACCTGAGTGGGCCCAGGTTATCTGATGGTGCACCTGCTCCAGCCCCGTGCTCACTTCTTGAATATCAAGATCAGGGGAAGGCTTGGGAAGAGGCTCCCTGGACAGCACGGTCACCCCAAAAGTCTTCCCAGGGCCAGAGGAGGTGGAAGAAAAGGGTATTCCCCCTTTCTGCCCCCAGCCCCTCCGAACCAGACGCGTGGCAGGCTTCCCCAGTCCACCTGCACAGCCTCACTGATAACCCTGAAATGTATCTCTTTACACATCTGTCAACACAGTGGTGAGTCCCTCACGGGCGGGGACAGGTCTTGTTCCTCTCTGCGTGCCCAGCACAGTGCCTGGCACACCAGTAGTGCCTGCTGAATATTTCATGAATAAATGAGAAGTTGTAACACTTACCACAGGTTCACAGAAGGACTGATATTCACACCCACTAGGCACACGGGAAATGCACGTGCTCACCTCGGAGGGTTGGGAACCCCATCCTTAGTCACCCAGCTAGAGGCTGAGCGGAGCACGCCCCGATTTGCGGCGGGACTGAATTCCTTCGGGCATCACAGTAACCCTTTGATATGAAATTAGGAAGCCTGGGCACAGGAAAATGCCTTTCTCTCTCACATGTGCGCGCACACACGTGTACACACACACACACACACTGCATACAATCTCTAGGCTAAGGGTGTCAGCCCTCCAAAAGGGGGAAGCTCTTGTGATATGGATGGATGCCTGTGGATGAATGTAGACGGGATGACAGAGTCAGAAACTAACATTTTGCAACCCTCAATCTAATCATGGATCTGGGCAAGGATCCCTGACGATGCTCAAGTCACTGGGTAAATAATTGCCGGGAACAGGAAGAAATCTCAGCCTAGTCAGGGGTGGGCAAACTTTTTGACTCGAGGGCCACAATGGGTTCTTAAACTGGACCGAGGGCCGGAACAAAAGCATGGATGGAGTGTTTGTGTGAACTAATATAAATTCAAAGTAAACATCATTACATAAAAGGGTACGGTCTTTTTTTTTTTTTTAGTTTTATTCATTTCAAACGGGCCGGATCCGGCCCGCGGGCCGTAGTTTGCCCACGGCTGGCCTAGACTAAGTCTCTAGCCCCCAAGTCAGAATTCCCCGCTCCACAAAGGAGCCCAGACAAAGGAGAGGACCACAGTCAAGACAGGCTCCAGAGGTCTTGTCAGGCTTCTTACATACAACCAGGCGGCCATTTCTGCACGTGAAAGGCCAGGGGAGGACCAGCAGGCTCTGGGTCTTTTCTGAATTCTTCTTCCCTCCCTCTTCCCTGCTTGCCCTTCCCCCTCCCCCTCCTTTTCTCACAGGGAAAGGCTGCAGGGAGAGGGAACTGGGGAGGAAATTCAGGAAGGCCTCTGAGGCTCCTGACACCCCAAACATATCCTGGCTGCCAAAAGAGAAGGGGCAGGGCTTGCTCTGATCTTGCCCACTGTTGTCAGAGTCCGGCAGGCAGGCCCTGTGCTGGATACACACAGGGGTCGGCCAGCATCGCTCAGCCCCTTCTAGGTCCCGCCCTGCATGGTAGGGGCTGGAAGCCTGAGAGCTGGGTCCCTCAGAAGCTCTTGACAGCCAGGAGTTACTTTAGAGACCACCAGTGAGAGGCACTCGCAGACACCACGACTCCTGCCCTGGCTGCGGTGGGCACACTGGATGCCAGTTCCCAGACCTCCGACAGGGGTCTTCCCGTCCATCTCTCTGTAGGTGGTCCCCTGGGGATGCCAGGGCTGGGCAATGATGAGAGCTGAGATGTCTGTAAGTGTCAGTCCAGCCCCCAGCCCACCCAGGACTCTGTCCTGGACTGCAGGGACATCCGTCACCCTCCTGGCTCAGGGGAGGGCCTTTTCTGCTGCCAGGCCTCTTGGAGTCGAGGTAGAAGGGTCAGCAACAGCGAGTCCAGCACAGCCAGACCTTCCCAGGAACACCGAAGACCCCTAGAAAACCAAGAGGCCCGGCTGCGGCTGCCTCCTCTCACCGATTTCAATGCCCCCCGTCTACCAGGGCCAATGGCACCCGCAGGCCCTTCCCCATCAGCGTTGCTCACTTTTCCCAGGTGTGTGGATGGTAGTCAGGGCTCCCTGTGACTTCTAACCACCCTCCCCCCGCCAGCATACCTGTGATCCAGCAGCAGCAAGCCCCGCTCCAGCAGCCTGTTCACCTCCTCGCTTGCTCCAAACACGTCCCCCAGGGTCAGCTGGGCCTCAAACTGCTGCCAGTGCTGGGGAGACCAGAAGGGTCAGAGGTGCGGGGCTCCTCTGGGCCATGTGTCTGGGGGCGTGGTGAGGGGTGAGGGAGGGTACAGTCCAGCACAGGGATCTCAGCCAACTGACTCTCATGCACACCAGGCCCAGGCCAACAGGCCAGGAGGGATGTGGGCACCTTCACTCCTCCATGTTTAGGCCGAAAGCCAGGTCTCCCTCGATTCACCCCTGACCCCCACCCCCTGCTGCTCAGGATATGGCCAGGGCTTCATAGGCCTGACTTCATCCAGAGCAGCTTGAGTTGGACTGATGGTTACTGCACTTCCCATCTGAGTGTTCAGTGCTACTTAAAACATCTGAAGCCCTTAATCTAGTCTATTCCCCCACACAGCTGAGAAAACGGAGGTTCGGACAGGTGAGAGGATGTGTGCTCAAGGGTGCAGTAGAAGGGCCTAGAGCCTGGGTCTCTGCAGCCCTCGTCCAGAGTCCTCACCATTGCACCACACTGCCCACCAGGCCTCAGCTGGACTAAAGCCCAACCTCCAGCTGCCAGAGGGATGGGAGGGTGTGTGTGTGTGTGTGTGTGTGTGTGTGTGTATGTGTGTGTGTGTAAGAGATTATGCACAGCTTAGGAGGAAGCCATGTGCCGGAGCCCCTGGACCCCTTACCTGGTGAGTGATTCCTACGTCTGTGCGTAGCCCCATCGCCAAAACCTCCTCCAGCCTGAAAGGAAAACCATCAAGGGGTCTTGGAGGGGAGACTTGTGCTTCTCCCAGCCTTCAGGCCCTATGCTGGGGGGAGAGGGGTGTATGGGGGGCTTAGGAGGACCATGCAGTAGGGGACAAGGCAAGAAATGAGAAGGTGCACGTGGAGGTGGTTCTGGGGCCGCAGGGGAACCCGGGAGAAGTGCCCTGTGCCCTCAGATGCTCACAGCTCCAGCTCGCCCAGGGAGACGCGCTTCCGGGTGCCGTGACCGAACAGCTTCACCTCCTTCATCCAGTTGTCAGGCTCCAGGGTCTGGATCCGAGCCTCCCGAGCCAGGCCCCCGGCCCCCTGGGGCACAAATCGCCCATGGGCCCCTGACAACATCAACAATCACACCCACTCATGCCAGCGAACACGGCGTGCCTGCCAGATGTCGTCAGTGGTTCTCAAAGTGGGATCCCCGGACCCACAGCATCGAATATGCTAGAAGCCTACATTTGTGGGCCCTTACTCCCGCCCTGTGCAACCAGAAATTCTGGAGGTGGGACCCAGCCACCTGGGTTTTAACAGGCCTTCCAGGTAACTCAGCGTGTGCTATAGCCTGAGAACCACGGTGCCCGGCATCATCAAGCACCTCACAATACACACTCAGCGGCATCCCCTTTTGCCGCGCCGTACATATGAGAAAACAGAGGTCAATAAGCGGCCCAAGATCACACAACCGTGACATTCCACTCCTGAGCCGCCCCTCCTACGGTTCACCAGGCCCAACTCACCAGGCCCAACGCCAATGTACTGGCCGCACTGCCAGTAAGTCCAATTGTGGGTACTAAGCGCCCCCTGTGGGGAGGGAGGGAACAGTCAGGGCCGAGCCAAGCTGGCAGCCCTGCTGCAGCTCAGGCAAGGGGAACCCGGTTAAAGGGTGCCCCCACCTCAGACCTCGAGGACCCCGCTGAGACCCTTCTCCCCACAGTGCCACTTTCCCAGGGCACCCTTTAGCCTGCCCACTCCCCACCGTCAGCCATAAGCCCCAGGACTCACATGCCGAGCAAAGTTGGAGACCTCGTACTGGCGGAAGCCGGCCTCCCGAAGGAGCGCCCGTCCCTCCTGGTACATCTCTGCAGCGCGCTCGGGGTCCGGGGCGGGAAGGGCACCCCGCTGCACCCGGGTGAAGAGGGCCGTGCCCCGCTCCAGGGACAGCTGGTAGAGGGAGACGTGGTCGTCACAACGGCGCAGCAGTTCCTCCAGCTGCCGGAGCCAGGGTCCCACCTGCTGGGCCGGCAGCCCCAGCATCAGGTCCACGGACACGCGCCCGGGGAACAGGCGCCGGGCCTCTGCCAGTGTCCGCAGAGCGTCGCCGGCCGAGTGTGTCCGCCCCAGCAGCTGGAGCTCATTGTCATCCAGGGACTGGGGAGAGAGGCTCTGTAAGCGCACAGGCCGGCTCAGGGCGAAACCCAACCACTTGACTGACCTTACTGGAGACCAGGGGTGGGGAACCTTTTTGCTGCCAAGGGCCATTTGGATATTTATAACATCATTCACGGGCCGTGCAAAAATGATCAACTTAAAAATTAGCCTGCTCTACTTGGTCAAATATGTAATTCACTCACCCCCAATGCCTGGGCAAGGCCAGACCAAACACCGAGGGCACACCATTCACTGAAGGGTCGCGCACTATGTGCCAAGCATTTTTATGCAACGTCTAATTCATCCTTATAACCCTCCAACGTCCGCTCCAAATTTACACATGAGAAAACAGATGTCCAGAGATGTTACGTCACGTGCCCAAGGTCACACAGTGGCAAAGTCAGACCTGGAATTTGGGACTGCCTGGCCCCAAAGCCAAGAGTCTTTCTTAATTTTATTTGGAACCTATAGAATATTTCAAACCTATAGAAATGTTAAAAAAAAAGTCAATGAACACCATCTAGATTCACCAACTCACATTTTGCCACATACGCTTTCTCTCTCTATAAATGCACACACATAGTATGATGACGTTGACCCACTGGAGAGTAACTTACAGACCAGCACTACGGAAATGTTCTCTACCTGCACTGTCCAATACAGTAGGCGTTCACACATGTGGCTATTTACATTTTAATATAATTAAATTTAAATAATCACATTCCAAATGTTTACTGGCATTTGGTCAGTGCGGCTATAGAACATGTTCGTAGAGGACGGTAGCCACCGGCCACACGCTAGTGAGCATTTGCAAGTGGGTTATTTAAATGCAATCAACTTAAATATTGTGCCCTTTCACCCCGAAATAGTTAAGTGTGTACTTCCTAACAACAAGAACATTCTCTTACATAACCACAAGCCAATTACAGAGTTCAGGAAACGTAACATCGACACGATGCCATTAGCTAATACACAGTCATATTCAAATCTGGCCAGCTGTCCCAATAATGCCTACTGTAGTAATTTCCTCTTCCCACCCCACTCTAGGACCCAATCAGGGGTCACACATGGCACTCAGCTGTCATTGTCTCATTCGTTGCCTTTAGTCTAGATCAGTGATGGCGAACCTATGACACGCGTGTCAGAGATGACACGCGAATTCATTTTTTTGGTTGATTTTTCTTTGTTAAATGGCATTTAAATATATAAAATAAATATCAAAAATATAAGTTTTTGTTTTACTATGGTTGCAAATATCAAAAAATTTCTGTATGCGACACGGCACCAGAGTTAAGTTAGGCTTTTTCAAAATGCTGACACACCGAGCTCAAAAGGTTCACCATCACTGGTCTAGATCCTTAGCCTTCCTATATCTTTCATGAAGAGTATGGGCCAGGTATTTTTCAAAATATTGCTTACTGAAGAAATTCTAGAGATCTGCTGTTCACCACTGTCCTAACAGTTAACAGATTTTTACTGTATACTGTATACTAAAAATTTGATGAGATTAGATCAACCTCATGCTATCAGCTCTTACCACACATACAAAAAGCCTTTTTCCTTTTAACTTTCTTATTGACACATCGTTTTGTTGTTCCACTTATTTATGCATTCACGGGTTGATCCTTGTATGTGCCCAGACTGGGGACTGAACCCACAACCTTGGTGTATCAGGGCGGCACTCTAACCAACTGAGCTACCCAGCCACGGCAAAAAGTCTCTTAACTTAGGTTTCTTTACAATTAGAGTCCAGATAGGCATGCATCTGGGGCCACACTATCTCATCAATGACGTGTCCCTTTCAGTATGTCCCATGAGAGCAAGGCTCTGATCCCAAACCCTACGGTAAGTGGTGCATGTATTAGAAATGGAGAAAGCAATTCTGCATATGAAAACACGAGAGGCCAACCTGAGAAGGTTCTATTCCTCCCTACTTCAACACCTTCAGTGGTTCCCTGTAAACCACTAGGCCAGGGGTGGGCAAACTTTTTGACTCGAGGGCCACAATGGGTTCTTACACTGGACCGGAGGGCCGGAACAAAAGCATGGATGGAGTGTTTGTGTGAACTAATATAAATTCAAAGTAAACATCATTACATAAAAGGGTACGGTCTTTTTTTTTTTAGTTTTATTCATTTCAAACGGGCCGCATCCGGCCCGCGGGCCGTAGTTTGCCCACGGCTGTACTAGGCAAACCCAAACTCGCTGGTATGGTGCTGAAGGCTTCCTTGTCTCCAGCCTCTCATCACAAGGAATGACTCGTAGCTCCCCCAAAACATGCAAAGCTCCTCTATATCCTGTGTCTTTCCCTCCCACACCCTCTCCCTTGGTGAACTCCTCCTCCTCATTCAAACATCACCGGTCTGGGAGGGCTTCTATGATTTCATCAGACGGAGATGCCCTTCGGTCTGTACTCTGAAAGCCTTCTGTAGAGACCACCCCCCTTACCATGCTGCAAAGAGCTGACCACCTGCTTGCTTTCTGCTGTGTCTCCGATCATGTAACAAATCTTTTCTGAGCATCTACTATGTGCCAGGCACTATGGTGGGTGCTTGGAGCACTGTGGTCTGGCACAGAAGCCGACAAGAGCATAATTACAAAAGCGTCAGCAAACACTCTTCAGTACCTATTAGGCCTTGGCACCCAGAAGGGGCTCAATAAATGTTTGTCCAAGCATGAAGGGGCCTGGAGAGTGTCAAGCTAAGTGAAATAAGTCAGTCAGAGAAAGACAAGTATCACATGATCTCACTCACATGTGGAATCTAAGTAACAAAATAAACTGATAAGCGGAGTGGATCCCGAGACATGGAAGCGTGGAACAGAGTGCGGAATCTCAAGAGGGAAGGTGTGGGATGGTGGGTGGGTGGGAGGTAATCAACCAAAGACCTTGTATGCATAACTCTTGGACACAGACAATAAATAGGGTGCTGAAGG
>NW_006298628.1:1289897-1298202 GCF_000327345.1 Myotis davidii
AATGTATTTCTCTCTCTCTCTTTCTCTCTCTCTCTCTCTCCCCCTCCTCCCTCTCACTCTCCCTCCCACACTCTCTAAAAATCACTGGAAAAAATAGCCTCTGGTGAGGATTAATAACAAAAAAGGACAACGGGGGCTGAAGGCCTGGGGCTGGAGGGGGTCAATGGGGGGGAAAGGGAGACATAGATAATACTTTCAACAATAAAGAATTGTTTTTAAAAATAAATTAGTAAATGTTTGTCCAATAAACGAATGTGACCAGTGGAGAGACAGCACGGAAGGGCTGGGTGCCCTCGATGGGGTGGACAGATTGGTTACCTGGAGGCCAATGGACAGCCTGTTGACTCCTGCTGCCCCAAATGCTGCCAACCTAGAGGCTGGGGCAGAAGTGGGGTTCACCTCCAACGTGACTTCGGAGTCTGCGGGCAGGTGAGCTGTCTGGGCCACTGCCTCCAGGACAGCAGCCACAGTGTGGGGACTGGCCAGACTCGGGGTGCCTCCGCCAAAGAACACAGACTCCACCCTGGGTAAAGAAGATAAAGAACATGAGGCCTGGGGGAGCCCTGCAGCACCCGACCTATCCACGCCCTCCAAGCCCCCCAGTACCCACCGCTGCACCCCGCTGAGCCGCAGCAGCGTCTGGGCCTCCGTCACCAGGCAGCTCCGCATGGCAGCCTCGTCCACGCCGCGGGGGATGTACTTATTGAAGTTGCAGTAACTGCAGCGCTTCTCGCAGTAGGGCCACTGGGGGCGTGGGGTGATTGAGGGGGTGAGAGGGGCTCCGGGCTGCCCCGGCCCCTTCTAGGGTTCAGCTGCACACATTCCCAACCCCAGTCCGGGTCTGTAAGCCATCTGAGCCCCGCAACTCCCGAAGACTGGGATCATGCCCACTTCAATAAGACAAAACTGGGGTTCAGAAGGGGAGCCACAAGGTCAAGGGTCACCGCGCTGGTGAGCACCAGGACTTAAGGTCCCCGGGCACGGACATCTCCCTGCCAGGGCAGGGTCCTAGCCGAGACCTCGCCCGGGAGCGGGGAAGGTCGGCGGGTGGGCTCACGCGTGACAAGTCGCCCTGTGGACTCCTGCCCTGCCTCCTCCTCCCCACTCACGTGGACGTAAAGTGCGTCTTTGCAGAAAATACAGGTGCTAGAGGAACAAGGTAGATGATACCACAAAGAAACAAGCCCGTGAACCCAGAATGGGGGACATTCTATAGGACAATGATTTTTTGTACATGGTGTTCTCTGAGCTGGTTAGATGGAAAAACCGCGCTCAACTCCGCTGGGGTCCCTTTAAGTTGCCAAGAGGGATCACCGCGGCCACCTGGCCTTCCTTTCCCTGGCGGCCCGGAGGTTCCTGTCGGGGCGAGGACCCTGGCCCACCCAGGAATTCTTAGTTCATTCAGTGAATTCCTTAACATTTTAGGTGCCTGGCACAGAGCTGGGCACTGGGGACATCGGATGCATCAGACCAAGTCACAGTACAGGAGAAGCAAGCCAACAAGAGACAAAAGGCAACAGATATTAATTCCGCATCTGCTGGGTACTAGGCCAGTCTGCTCTGTGCTGTGGGGCGATCTGTTACAAGGGCGGGGAGTCGGTATGGGAAGAGAGGACACTTGGGCTGGACGTTGAAGGAGCAGAAAAATCCCAGGGGAAGCCTCTAGGCCAGGAGACTAGGCTGTCATCTCCTAGGTCAGACCCCCCCCACCACCACCACCACCTCCACCTCCACCACCACCACGCACCTGCTGGGAGGAGAGCCAAGGGTGGTGTCTGTGGGAGAGACAGGGTTCAGGTGAAGGGCTGGGGAAGTAGGCACCTGAACTGTTCCATGAAGTGGGAAGATCATGGGCTTTGGAGTCGGACAAGTAGGTTCTAATTCCAGCTGTGACCTTGGGCAAGACACCAGATGGCCCTGCGTTTCCATTTCATCATGTGTGAAATGGGGCTAATGTCCACCTGACAGAGTTGTTGGGAAGATTGCAAGAAAGCACCTAGCATGGTGCCTGGCACCCAGAGTGCCCGAAACGTACGTTCATGGTCTAAAAAGAGAAGGAGGCCACTGCTGCTAGAGGGTAAGGATTGCAAGCAGGAAGTACTGTTTTTATTTCTTGGGTTCAAGGTACAGCCTGCTTTATCTGGCTCTGCCCATCAAGCAAACCCAGGTTCATGGATGAAAAAAAACATATTTGTTTTGGGGGAAGGGAGATGTGGGATGATAGCTAAAGGGCACAGAGTTTCTTTTTCAGGAGATGAAAATCTTCAAAATTGACTGTGATGGTGGTGGCATAGATGCGTGAATATCCTAAAAACCAATGAGTCGTACACTTTAAATGGGGGGATTGGATGGTATGTGAACTATATCTCAATGAAGCTGTTATTAAAAGAGAATACTTCTTGATGGACTGATCTGGTGGTAATATGAAAAAGAAATGTGTATAGTCTTTAAAATTCTCATTGAATCCCTTTGGTATCTCAAGGGATCGAGTGAGGATTAAATGAAGTAGATAAGTGCACACCCAAGTGCCTAGCACATCGTTGATAAGGAGTGGGTCTAAAAATGCTAGTTTCCCTTTAGATTCTTCCCTCCATCTCATAATAGCGGCCAAGAGACCACACCAGCAAGAGATCAGCCAAAGAAAACAGAGAAGCTCTTTATGTCAAATCACAAAGACAGACGAGGGGAACGTGGGGGAAGGGCAGGGAGGGCCTAGCGGACCCCCCTCCCCTTTATTCACAGGTTTAGATGCCGTTCCATCTGCTCTCGAAGTTTGAATTTCTGGACCTGCAGCAAAGAGAAAGGAATAAAAGCCAGGCTTGCGGCTTCTGCCAGCTTGGGTGACCAGCCGTTTTGGTTTGCCAGGGACTGAGGAGTTTCTTAGGCGAAAGCCAGGAAACTTTGGGGCAAACCCAGGATGAGTTGACTAGTCAGTCGGTCATCCTACTGCCATACTCTTACCCATCCCTGGGGCAGAGTTAGGGCCACCTGGCCTTCTGTGCCAGGGCCCCAGGCTATCCTGCCCCTCCCTTGTCTTCTCCATCTTACACACCTTTCCTGAGATGGTGAGGGGGTAGGTGGTGACAAACACGATGTACCGGGGAATCTTGAAGTGGGCGATCTGCAGACCAGAGGGAGATAAAGCATGAGGCTGGGTGGGGATCATAGGGTTGGGGGAGGGGACAGTGGGTGGAGTGGTTGGCAGGGAGAAGCAGGGGGTGAAGAACAGAGCACCATAAGTTGGGGTGCGTTAAGGCTCCCACCTTCCCTTTGCAGAAAGCCTTGATCTCCTCTGGTGTGGACTTTTCCCCACTCTGCAGCAGGATGCAGGCGCAGACTTCCTCCCCCATCCGGTCATCCTTCACTCCCACCACCTTCCAGAGGGACAGACAGATCTCAGGCCTCACCATCCCCACGGGGTTTCCTGCTCCTGGGGCTCACCTGGACTGGGTGCCTCACCTGCACTTCCTGCACCTGGGGGTGCGTGTGAAGGAAGTCCTCCAGCTCCGTGGGGTAGATGTTCTCGCCGCCCCGGATGATCATGTCCTTGGAGCGGCCCACGATTTTGCAGAAGCCCTGCTCATCCATGGTGGCGATGTCTCTGCAGGGAAAAGCCGGAAATGGCCGCTTGCCCCCGCCTCCACCGGCCGCGCACTCACTCACTCACTCATCTAGCGTTCATTGAGCACCTACTATGTGTCTTGCATTGCTCTAGACCAGCAGTTCTCAACCTGTAGTTCACGACCCCTTTGGGGGTCGAACGACCCTTTCACAGGGGTCGCCTAAGACCATCGGAAAACACAAATATAATTACATATTGTTTTTGTGATTCACCACTATGCTTTAATTATGTTCAATTTGTGACAATGAAAATACATCCTGCCTATCAGATATTTACATGACGATTCATCACAGTAGCAACATTACAGTGATGAAGTAGCAACGAAAATAATTTTATGGTTGGGGGTCACCACCACGTGAGGAACTGTATTAAAGGGTCGCGGCATTAGGAAGGTTGAGAACCACTGCCCTAGACTCTGGAGGCTACAGCATGAACAAGACATTCTCTGGAACTTACAGTCTAGTGGGGGAGGGAGGAAAAAAACAAACCAATACCTATAACATGGCCTCTCTCTCAACAAACTATGATTATGCATTCCATGGCTGACTTTTTTTTTTAATTTATTTATTTGAGAGAGAGAGAGGAAACACTGATTTGTTGTTCCACTTATTTATGCATTCATTGGTTGATTCTTTTTAAAAAATATATTTTTATAGATTTCAGAGAGGAAGGGAGAGGGAGGGAGAGATAGAAACATCCATGATGAGAGAGAGTCATTGATCGGCTGGCTCCTACACCCCCCCACTAGGGAGCGAGCCCACAGTCCCGGTCACATGCCCTGATCAGGAATCGAACTGTGACCTCCTGGTTCATAGGTCAAATGAGCCACACTGGCCGGGCCGTTGGTGGAGTCTTGTATGTGCCCGACCGGGAATTGAACCTGCATCCTTGGGTGTAGGGACAATGCGCTAACCAACTGAGCTACCTGGCCAGGGCTTGGCTTCTTTTCTATCGTTCAGGTCTCAGCTCCAAGGCGTACACCTTGGGAGGCCTTCTCTGCCCACTCAAGCTCCCCTCTCTACTAGAGGCCCTTTCTTTCCTCTGATCTCCTTTTCTTTTCCTCACTTTTATCAGTGTCTGAAACCCTCTTGTTTGTACTGGTCTCCCTCCACCAGACATGTGAGCAGTAACAGTAAGATCGTTCTCATCTTGCTTTCCACTGGTCCGCCAGTGTCTGGAACAGCGTGCTGGCACGTGACAGGTGAAGAAGAATTTGTTGCATTAACAAATGAGTGTCGACACCTTGGCTCTGATTTTGAGACACCGGTGTCGCGCACTGTCCAGCGGTCCTAGGCACGGACTCTGATCGTCCCCATTTTACACATTGTGGAAATGAGGTCTGAGAAGGGGCCATACTGACACACATACTCTCCCTCTTCTAGTGTAATGCCCCCGGCTTCCCCTCAGCAGCCAAACCCTCTGCCCCGCTCCGCCCTCTCACCCTGTCCGATACCACTTGTCCTGTCCAATTACTTCCTCAGTCTTCTGGGGCTCCCCCCAGTAGCCCAGCATGACGCAGTAGCCTCGGATCCACAGCTCTCCGGGTGTGTTCAGCTCTGCCATGGTCCCCAGCTCCATGTTCACGATCTGGGCCTGGGACAGGGCAGCTTCAGGAGGGGGCCTCCACCCTCCCACTTCAGGGGTGGAGAGAGACTCGGGAATGGCTGGGAGCTTCGTCTTTCCTGCCCCCTAACAGTGAGCCGCCCCCCCGCCCTGGCTCTGCCCAGCCAGATCCAAGGAAGGGAGACAAGGCCAGAGTGGACCCTGAGCCAGGCACACAAGAACAGGTGAGGCCCGGCCCAGGGGTCCTGAGGAAACGGAGTGGACAGGAGCTCCCACAGAGAAGGAGGCCTCTGGCGGGCCAGGCGGGCCGAGGAGTTATAAGCTGTGCAGGAGGAACGGCAGTGCTCTCTGAGTTCCCATTTAGCAGCAAACAGAGAAGCCAAAGAGGGTGGTGTGGTCAGGCCATGTGAACAGGCGAGGCGGCAGAGAGGCAGCCTGAAAGCCTAGCAGAAAGATGGGCCGCAGCCAACGTGAAAGGAAAACGCAGCCTCTGTGTGCCTCAGTGTTCGCCTCTGTGAAATGGGGACATGGGCGCTGGCCCTGTCTACCTCACAGGTGGGCATCCCACCAAGTGGCAGTGAGGTTGTCAGACGCATAGGAAGGGGCTGGGAGGGGGCTGGGAGGGGGCTGACGTCACTGCACACTCACTCCAGGGAGGAGGGCAGGAAAGATTCGCTCCAGGGGAAGCAGCTGCCTGGACACACTGGCAGTGCCCTCAGAGGCGCCAGGGCACAAGCAGGCAAGGGGAACCAGGTGTGGACTGGCATAAAGCACCAGCAATGGAGCAGGAGAGGAGGCACCATTGGGAATTGGACAGTGAGAGACGATTGGGGTCAGCCTCGAGGCGCGAGGGACCCCCGAAGGGACAGGCTGCTTGGGAAAGTGGGCATTTCCGCCAAGCGAAAGGAGGAACTCTGCCGCGGTGAGGGTAGGGGGCCTGCGGGGGAGAAGGCGCTGTGTAGGAAAAATCTCTGTGCTCTGGCTCCTCTTCGAGGCTGTCCTGGCTGCCCCGAAACAGACAGTGGGGCTTGGCAAAAACACACCTCAGACAGGAAGGGAGGCTGCGGAGAAGTTCAGCTGGCAGCTGCTCGTGGCCGCCGCTCAGCTCTTCCTCTCAGGCCTCAGCCCACAGAGAGAGCCCCGGGCCTGGCCTGGGGAAGGCCCTGCCGGGGGGAGGGGGTGGGTCTCTACAGGGGGTTGGGGACTGGGGTTCCCGGATTGGGGGGGGCTCACCTCTGTGTGAGGCATGATTCTGCCCACGCTTTGAGACTTCTGCTCCTCGGTGTCCTCGGGAAAGCTCATGAAGGTCACAGGGCTGTTCTCGGTGGTCCCATAGGCAACCTGGAGGGTCCAGAAGGGGTGTTGGAGGGCGGGAGGGGACTGTGGAGAGATGGGGTGAGCTGCCCCGGGGGACGGAAGGAATCAGGGGAACCTGGAGGGCAGCTGAGTGGTGGGGAAGGAGGCACAGTTGGTGGAGGTCAGGGGTCAGGAGGCGGAGCCGCTGGGACACTGAGCTGACTAACTCAACTACCGGCCCAGATGGGAAACAGAGCAGGGGATCCATTCTCTCCGGGCCAGGGTTCTCTCCATCTCTCTGCTTCCCTGGAGCAGCCGCACGCCCCAGTCCACAGCTCCCAGCCTTCCCCGCACCCAGCCTTCTCTCCCCCGTCCCCAGGCTGCCTTAGCCCCACTTCCTGACTTCAGGCCACAGCATCCCCTCCCCCTCCCTTCCAAGCCAAAGGTCCCATAAGCGTGATGAGAAAGCCAGCCTGCCCGGGTCCGGCTGGGAGCCGCACATCCATAACCCCCACCCCACCCTGCCCCATCCCCCGAAACCTGGGACAAGTGCCTGGCCTTGGGGTGAGTGCCCCTAAGCTCTGGAGAGTTTCCTGTGAATTTTATTTCCATCAAAATACAAATCCAGCCAAAGCAAGGGTGTTCAAAGCCAGTGGCCCCCTCTGCTGCCCCCCTCCCCCTCTAGTGGTTGGAACATCCTGAACAACAGAAAACCAGAAGCCAGTCTCCGAGGAGCCTAAATACCATCAGGGAGTGTGTCCTGGGCCAAGTATGACCCTCACCTGGGGGCGACGGGGTGAGAGGGGCAGGCCCCCACCCCTGAGTGACAGGGCCAGCCTGTATCCTATGTCCTTCCCAGTCCGCAGACACGAGACCTTTGTCCTCCATGCCCCCCACCTCCCATTTCCTCTGTGTCGGCTGGCACAGCTCCGGCACAGCTGGGGTCTGGCAACACCTGGGGTCCAGTTCCTCCACCACCTCCCAACACAGACAACATTCCCTACCAGGCAGCCCCACAGCGAGACCCTGACTGCCCACCCTCCCCTCCCCGCAGGAATCCGGACACACAGAGGCCTGGTCGGCTGGGGCAGGGCTGCCCACAGTACCTGGGCCCTTGTAGCCAGGCCCGGGGGCCCCCTCACCCACCCAGCTCTCCTCGTCCTGGGGCCACTGCCCAGGTGCGGCCTCTGCCAAGTACATCTTGGCGCCGCTCTGGCCACCACCCTGGAGATGGGAATGAGGGGATGGGATATTTTAAGGAGAGGAACGGGGTGGGGGTGGGACTGTGCCTGTTCAGTTGCCCTGACTCCCCGCCTGTGATCTCCAGGTGTGTTTTTTTAAAATTTTATTTTATTGATTTTTTACAGAGAGGAAGGGAGAGGGATAGAGAGTCAGAAACATTGATGAGAGAGAAGCATCGATCAGCTGCCTCCTGCACACCCCCTGCTGGGGATGTGCCCACAACCAAGGTACATGCCCTTGACCGGAATCGAACCTGGGACCCTTGAGTCCGCAGGCCGACGCTCTGTCCACTGAGCCGAACCGGTTAGGGCTTCAGGTGTGTTTTTGAGTCCTGTTGGTCACCCCACCCCCCATCCCCCGGCACACACACACACACACACACACACACACACACACACACTGTTCCGGTTAGTCTTCAGCCAAGGAAAAAGGGGAGAAAGGGGAGAATGGGTGCAGGGAAAACTCCAGCTCCGGCCCCGAGGCAAGTCCAAGGGCGGGGCGAGGAGCACCCCTCTCCCGGGGGCTGCCTGCGAGTCTAGCCAGAAGGGGGAGCCCGACGCCAGGGCGGCTGCAGGCTCAGCG
>NW_006298628.1:1298291-1298688 GCF_000327345.1 Myotis davidii
TCCTCCCTCTCTGGGTCCAGGGCACCCGGCCCAGTGTGTACGGGAGGGGGTGGGGGGAAGGGGAGCAGGGAGGCTCGAACTTGAGCAAACAAAGACGTCCCCAGACGCCTCCATCCCTGCGGTGTCATCGCAGGGCTCTAAACCACCCCCCCACCCCACCCCCAAAAAAATCACGGGAAGGAGCTAGAGGGGGCTGGACAGAAGCGGGATCCCGGAGCAGGGGAGGAGGTGCAGGGCCACAGTCCCTTGTCCTGCAAGGTCGCCAGCTGGGGGAGGGGCCGCCCCCTCCCAGTGGAGGGCGGGGGCGCATCACCGGGCGGGCGGGAGTTAAGCCCGGTGGCCTCGATGCTCCACGTAGGAGCTGGCTCCGGCTGTCAGCTGCGGTCAGGGCTACCGT
>NW_006298628.1:1298824-1300705 GCF_000327345.1 Myotis davidii
CCTCCTGCTCAGCCTCGGCCTCCTGGCCGGCCTGCTGCCGGCGCTGGCCGCCTGCCCCCAGAACTGCCACTGCCACGGCGACCTGCAGCACGTCATCTGCGACAAGGTGGGCCTGCAGAAGATCCCCAAGGTGTCCGAGAAGACCAAGCTGCTCAACCTCCAGCGCAACAACTTCCCCGTGCTGGCCGCCAACGCCTTCCGGGCCATGCCCAACCTGGTGTCACTGCACCTGCAGCACTGCCAGATCCGCGAGGTGGCGGCCGGCGCCTTCCGGGGCCTCAAGCAGCTCATCTACCTGTACCTGTCCCACAACGACATCCGCGTGCTGCGCGCCGGCGCCTTCGACGACCTGAGCGAGCTCACCTACCTCTACCTGGACCACAACAAGGTGACCGAGCTGCCCCGAGGGCTGCTGTCCCCGCTGGTCAACCTCTTCATCCTGCAGCTCAACAACAACAAGATCCGCGAGCTGCGCGCCGGCGCCTTCCAGGGCGCCAAGGACTTGCGCTGGCTCTACCTGTCGGAGAACGCGCTCAGCTCCCTGCAGCCCGGCGCCCTGGACGACGTGGAGAACCTGGCCAAGTTCCACCTGGACCGGAACCAGCTGTCCAGCTACCCCGCGGCGGCCCTGAGCAAGCTGCGCGTGGTGGAGGAGCTGAAGCTGTCCCACAACCCCCTGAGGAGCATCCCCGAGGGCGCCTTCCAGTCGTTCGGCAGGTACCTGGAGAGCCTCTGGCTGGACAGCACCAACCTGGACAAGGTGAGCTCCTGGCTGCAGCGCCCGGCCCTGGCTCCTCCTTCTCTGCCCGGAGGCCCAGGGATCCAGGGCCCCGGCTGGGCACCGTCCCCTCGGCCCTAAAGTTGCCTCTGTCCCTCTGGCTATCTCCAAGGTGAGGAGCTCTTGCCTCTCCTCCCGCCACATCCCCACCCTGCCCAGCAGCCCCTGTCCCTCGTCTCAGCCCCTGCCCTCCTAACATTTCCACTTATAAACGGAGCCAGGCTGCCGGGCCCCTCCAAGGGCCCCTCGGAAGCCGGTCCAGGGCTCCCACACCCCCCACTGTGGGCAGCAGCCACCTCTTCCTGTTGGGCCTTCGGCCCCTCCTCTTCTGTTTTTCTGTCTCCAGTAAACCTACCGCCCCATAAAGGAAGGTTTGTGTACTGAGGAGGCTTCCAGAGGAGCTGGGTGAATCAGGCCCACAAAGAGACCCTGTTCCTGCAGGGGGGTGTGCGAGCGCGCTGTGGCGGGATGGGGGGCTGGGGAGTGAGGGGGGAGCCAATACCTGAGGAAGACCTCCTCCGCGCACCCCAGGGGCTGTGGTGAATGCCCCCCCACCCTCCCCCACCCACACACATATTCCACTGCGTTCTCAGGTCCATTTCAAGCAAATGGGGACCAGAGGCTCCCCCAGATTGCAGGCCTGGCACCCAAGAGCTCTGTGAAAGGGCAAAGGCAAGAACCACACACGGTTGTCAACCTTTGGCACAGATCCCCTGGTGTCTCCCTACGGGAAAGACTAGCTATGCCCCCCTGTCCCCTGCCCACCCGTCACCAGACCCATCTCCTGGCTGCAACCTCACTGAACCCTTCCTCCCCTGTGATGCTCAGCACCTGGCCGGGGGGGGTGCCTTGGGTCCGGGTGGAACCCCTTTTGGGGGCTGGAAAAATTGCTGTGGTGCAGGGGCTTCGGCCAGGAGTTTGGGCCGGCACCGGGGAAAGGTGGGGGAGACAGCCATCAGAACAGTCTGGTTACCAGAGAACTTCACACCCCTCCCTGGCCACAAGCATGGAGATAAGGACACAATCAAACCTGGAAGGCAGCCAACCTCTGTTTGCATGAATGGAGCCTGCCCTTCTTCAGCCTGGCCCCTCCCCCGCTGAAG
>NW_006298628.1:1301132-1302928 GCF_000327345.1 Myotis davidii
TCTGAATGCCCCAAGTGAGTGGTAATTGTATTTAATGCCAGGCGCCATTACGGGCCTTTGTGCACATAAAGTAAGTTACCAAGATTCAGCGGGGGGGGGCGGGGAGCGGGCAGTGCCAGAGCAGCTTTTCGGTGGGCAGCAGAGCAGGGGCAGCAGGGGCTGATCTGGGCCAGGGGCAGCCAGGCAGGATCTGTGACGCCCGGGCCAACATGTGGGCACCAATAGAACATTTCCTCTGGAACTGTCCAACCTGGCCAAAGGCTCCACCAAGGAGGCTCCACAAATAGCTGCTGGCAGGCAGTGAGGGAGCAGTGAGGACAGAGCTGGGGGAAGTCCCAGCACCCTAGGGCGGCGGGGAGCCTGGGCCCACTGCCCATCCCACCAAACACTGACCAGCTTCACCATCTGCCAGCCGGGGCCGCTGGGGCCAAACTCTGGCTGCCTCCCCAGGGGCAGTGTTTGTGCAGGGAGTGTGGTGCCAGGGGCAGAGGAGCTGGGTGTGGTCCTACAGCTACTGTTTACTCCCTACTGTGACCCTGGGCAAGGGACCTCACTTTTTCCTCCTGCCTGCACATTGGAAATAGCAGGAGCTATCTCACAAGGCGGCTGCTTGCGCTAAACCATCAGAGACAACGTGGTCACATGGTGACACTCCTCAAGGTGCTACCGCTTATGTCCAGGGAGGGACCCTGCCCCTCTGGGGCCCTAGAGCTGGGAGAGGCTGGACGCTGGGGCTGGGGTGCTCACTCGTGTCTGCCCCGCTCCACAGATTTCCGACGGTGCCTTCCTGGGGGTGACCACGCTGAAAAACGTGCATCTGGAGAACAACCGCCTGACCCAGCTGCCCTCCACCTTCCCCTTCGACCACCTGGAGACACTCACGCTCACCAACAACCCCTGGAAGTGTACCTGCCAGCTCCGGGGCCTCCGGAGGTGAGAGCATCCCCGTGCCACCCCCAGAGCCCTCCCCCGTGTGATGCAATGGAGGCAGGCTGGCCCTGCACAAAGACATCCTGGGCAAATGGCCTAGATCTGCTACCTGAGAGCAGGGTTCCTATGTGTGCGAAATGAAGGGGACAGTTCCCAGACACTCCTGGAGCCAAGTGAATCCTGGTTCCTTCCCCCAGCATTGCCACATCTCTTCCCTAATCCCGGCATTTCTCTGTCTCTCCAGGTGGCTGGAAGCCAAGACTTCGCGCCCCGATGCGACTTGTGCCTCGCCTGCCAAGTTCAAGGGCCAGCACATCCGTGACACGGACGCCTTCCGCAGCTGCAAGTTCCCCACTAAGAGGTCCAAGAAAGCCGGCCGCCATTGAACAGGTAGGCCCAGGGCAGGTAGGTCGCAGTTGCCCTCTCTGGGGATACTGGCAAGCCAGGAGGCAGCGCGGGGGGGGGGGGGGGGGGGGGGGTGTGTCCCCGGGTATTCCCTCTCCACAGAGGGGCGTGCAGGCCCTCCAGTTTTGCAGGGAGAGGAGGGGAACTGGGGCTCCCTCCTAAAGGGATACCACCCACAGCTCTCACCATTCTCTCCAAGCGTCATCTGGGTTCCTGGAGTCCTGACCCAATCCTTGCCTCACTGCAGGTCCTGATCCAGCCAGTCCCGGTGACTGGTCTCTGCCTTCCGCTGGAGAAACTACTGACCACCCCACCTTCTTCCACAGCCTCTGCTGATGCACAGAGCTGTCCACATCTAGACGCGTCCTGGCTGGGGGGCTCAGAACTCCAGCGTGAACCCAGCCCCACCATCTCTACCTGCCAGCGAGGGCTCCATCACACCTGCCCCCCCCCCCCCCCCC
>NW_006298628.1:1302938-1305547 GCF_000327345.1 Myotis davidii
CCCCCCCCCCCCGCCACGGCTCCTCTCGAAGCTGTTGCCAAGACCCTCAAGACCTTCAGAACCAGAACTGGGCGGTCATCAGGATGGCCACCCTTCCATTTGGAAGCAAACATCAGATCCTTACCCCGCCCCTTGTGTCCAGAAAGGGTCTTAAGCCCATAGGCCAACTCCGCCAGCCCCTGCGTGCCAGGACGCTCTAGCAGGATACCGGTGCTTTGCCAAATGCCCCCCCTGCTGCACCTCTTCCCCAGGTTCCTATAAGTATAAATGTATGTATGTATGATAGCTACTCCCCGCTGTTCCCTGTCTCCATGACTCGCCAGCGGATGATGGGGTCAGACTGCATTTTCTCACATCTGCGTTCTGGAAGAGGGGTGGGCTGAGAGGGTCTACATTGGAGACCTGGCCTGGCTCAGCCCCACTCCCCGACATCTGTTCTCACCCCAGGCTGCCCTGCCTCCCTCCCACAGCCCCAGCCCCAGCCCCAGCTCCAGCCCCAGCCGCCACTCACCACAAGCTCCTTTGCGTTCAGCTTGTTGATGATGGCTCGGATCACCTCGGGGGGTGCAGGGGACCCAGCGATCACACCTGAATCAGAGAGAGGGCTGACACGGCTCGCTGCTTCTCCAGGCCCAGTGGACCCCCTGCACCTGCAGCTCTTTCTAGGGAAGAACTTACCCTTCTCTTCCCTGCCCCTGGACCTGTTCCTACACTTGGCATCTGGCCTTGGGCTGGCGTCCAGGTGGCTGGGACATTGCCTCCCTTCCACCCACATTTCTACAGTGACCTTTTCGCCCCCTGAGTAAAGGACTGGGTGCACATCTAGCTCATCCAGGCCAATCCTGGCCTGACCACCCTTGGCCCCATCCCACCTCCACGCATGGTTGAGATGTCGTAACTGGAGAAGTCTGGCTGGTTCAGAATGTCCACGAACATTGTGGGGGTGCCATACAGGAAGGAGCCTCTGTATAAGGGGGGGTGGCATCTCAAAATAAGGCTTGGATGCAGAAGGAAACCCCCTCTTTTCACCCACCCACCGTGAACATATAGTAAGGGCCAAGGCTGCCACTGAGGGGAACAGGCAGGAGTTCTTTGGAGGCAGGAACTGATGCTCTCCTGGGGTGCCCCACGACCCTGTCGCCCTGTCTCCTGGTGGGAGGGAGGAGACATCCTGGAGAGGGATCAGGGCCCAGGAGTGAGGAATAGGGGGGGTCTCATGAGCCAGCAGGTAGCTGCCCACTGATGCCCACCTCTCTTTGCTGACGGCCTCCAGCGCCTTCTTGCCATCAAAAATCGGAGAGGACAGGATGAGGGTGACACCGTGCATCATGCTCACCATTGTGCCCCCCACAGAACCCAGGCAGTGGTACAGCGGGGTGGGCAGGATCACCCTCGACTCCTCTGGTGTCTGGAGATGGAGGCAGGAGCTAGGTCTATCCTGGAGCCCAAAGCCCCAGAAGCTAGTTCCTCTAGCCAGCAGGGGGAGCCCAGCAAGACCCCCACCCATGCAGGGTGCCCGCAAGCCTTAGCCAGCACCCCCTCACCTTCAGGTGCAGTTTCATGCGCTCCCCTATGATGTTGGCATTGTTGACAATGTTGTAGTGGGAAAGGGTGGCCCCCTTGGGGCTTCCTGTCGTTCCCTGATAAGACAAACAGGTGACACTTGGCCTCTTGCTCCCCATCTCCTTCATGCCCTAGGCCGCTGCACGGACAAGCTCTGGACTGGGGGTCAGGAGACTGGGATCCATTCATTCACTCAATACGTGTTCACAAAGGTTTTTACCACACACCTGCGTGGTGCCAGGTGTTAGGGTCCAGAAACAGGAAAGATAAGATTTCCGTCCGCCATGCCACCCAAGCGGCTTAGAGAACCCTGTGGCCCAGCAGCAGACTCGGCTTCTGGGCCTCAGTTTCCCCATCTGCTAAATGAGGGGGCCGGCTCTCCCTGTGCACCTGCCCCTGGGCCGGGGACAAGCGGGCCAGGGGAGGGGGCCATGTGACAAGGGCTCCAGTCGCTGATGTTCTCCAGGGCAGAGAGGACAGCTGGGGCGAGCCCCAGGAGAAGAGCGGCCGCACTCCTGGCGTCCTTCGGGTGCCCTCCTTCTCGGGGAAGGGTCACGGGGGCAGGCAGGGGTGAGCGTGCCAGCCTGGGCTCCGCGCTGACGACCTCTGCCTTACCGAGGTGAACTGGATGTTGACGGGGTCGTGGCAGGACAGGAACAGCTTGGCGTGCCGGAGCTCGGCCATATTCTGCTCTTTGCTTCCCGCTGCTACCACATCGTCCAGGAGCAGGGTCCCTGGCATAGGGGTGTCCACCGAGATGACAGTGGTCAGGTCTGGGAGCCTGGGGGGAGGGAGGATGAGAGAGTCGGGGGCTGAGGACGGGCCCACAGAGACACCAGCCTCCTCCCTGGGGGTGGGGAGGGACGGAGGAGGCTGGGATGCCCCAGGACACACTCATCCGAACCCGGGACGTCCCACCTCTGACTCCTCAAGAACCCCGGGGGGGCCTTCTCCAGCTCCGGACAGATGTGCTTCAGGATGTTGTAGTACTGCTGGGTCTTGAATTGCTTGGGGAACGCCAGGGCTTTGCAGCCCACCTGTGGGAG
>NW_006298628.1:1305599-1309255 GCF_000327345.1 Myotis davidii
CGCACCACTACCCTTACACACATGCACCACCGCTAACACGACACACACCAACTCACTCACACACTACTGCCAGGACACATGCATGTACCACCCCCCCAACACACACACCAGCTTCGCATCTGCCCAACGACCTCCTCCTCCCACCCACTCACAGCCTAAGGAAGGACAGACATGGTTCTCCGCCCCGTCAACCGGAAGGCCCCTATTCCAGGCGCCCACCCAGCCCCACCCCCAGGAGCGGAGCCCACCTTCTTGAGGGCGTACTCCAGTTCCATAGCCTGGTAGGCGGGGTTCACAGATACCTGGTGGAGACAGCAGGGGATGTCAGTGTCCTGGGAAGACCCTGTCCCTCTCCTTGCCCCTCCAGCCTCAGCAGGCACAGAAACACGGCGTAGACAGAGGTGGCACCCTACCCCCCTGGCTCTCCTTGGTGGCTTCAGGAGAAAGCTACCCACATAGACGCTGGTTTGGTTCTGAGGCCAAGGGGCCAGCAGGCTTCCCACGAATGATGTTCCCCTGCATACCCAGCTAGGTCAGGTCCGCCCCTCCTCACCAGAATGATGCCCGCCTGGGCGGTGGCCAGCTGCAGGAGCACCCATGCATAGGAGTTGGGTCCCCACATGCCCAGCCGGTCACCCTTGCGAAGGCCGATACTCAGGAGCCCAGAGGCAGCTTTGTCCACCTGGTGTAAACAGACAGGGCACAGGGGTGAGGTGTGGGCAAGCAGGACGGCGCCAGGACTCCCACCTCAGCCCTCGGACCAGCAGCTCACAGCAGAGTCCCCTAGGAACAAGGGACAGGCCTCAGTGGATCTGGAGTGGGGCATGGAATACACAGAATTAGCAACTGCCCCCGCACGACTGATGCAAGAGGCACCCAGGCCACCTCTGCCTCAGTCCTGTCCCCATCTCCTTACGTCCCTTGGGGTTCTCAGGCAGCCCCAACACCCTGATCCCGCCCCCCCTCCCCCAGGTGCCACTCTTGTGGCTCAACCCAGCCAGGGAAGCCTGGAGGTAGCACCTGCCTACTTTCAGGGTTCAAGGTCAGGACCCACCTCTTCCTTGAGCTGAGCAAAGGTCAATCTGATGTTTTCATGGACGACGACCAACGCTTCTCGGTCCGGGAACTTCTCTGCTGTGACGTCCAGGCAACGTCCCACGGTCTTGTTGATCAGACGGAATTTGGTGTAACCCTGGACATAGCTAAGGCCTCCGATAGGCAGCGTGGCAGTGCGGTCCTCTCCGGAACTGCAGGGAGAGGCGCCATGGGCTCCAATGCGCCAGGCCAGGACTCCCTGGCACCCAGGGCCTGGCACACCCAGCTGGGAGGTAGGCTGCTTACAATGTGTTAGAAACTGGAGCCCTGGCCATTGAACTTAGGGGCCGCTTCACCCTAGGGAGATCCAAACCAGATTCTGACTTCCTGTCCTTAATCAGTTTCCACTCCCCCGTTTCCAGTCAGAGCCCGGGGCCTGGAGCCTTGGCGCAAAAACACTGGAAAAGGAAACTGAGGCAAATCACGTTCCTTTGACTAAGCAGAGAGGTTGCCTAAGGGCTAAGAACAATGGCCTTATCCCAGACACCCACGGGGTTAGAAAGCCCCTGGGCATTTCCGAAACCCATCGAACAGTCCAGCTCAAGGACTAAACCTTAATGTACACTATGGACTATAGTCTTAATAATGTATCCATGCCGGGGGCACTAATTGTATCACACTAATGCAAGATGTTAATAACAGGGAAACTGTGTCTGGGTGGGGTAGGTATATGGAACTCTAGTCGGACCTGCTCAGTTATTCTGTAACTCTAAAACTGTACATAAAAAATTAAGTCTAGCCTGACCTGTGTGGGTCAGTGGTTGAGCATCGACCCATGAACCACGAGGTCACTGGTTCGATTCCTGGTCAGGGCACATATCTAGGTTTCAGGCTCGATCCCCAGTAGGGGGAGTGCAGGAGGCAGCCAATTGATGCTGTTTCTCTCTCACCGATGTTTCTATCTCTCTATCCCTCTCCTTCCTCTCTCTCTAAAATCAATTAATAAAACATATAAAAAAATTAAGTCTATTATTAAAGAAACAAAACCAAAAAAGGCCTCCAGGAGTCCAAGTATCGGAGGCTTAGGCCAGTGTGTGCTCATTTGCCCATCCCGGGTGACGGCTCCCGAGCTCCCACCCAGGCCTGGGTAGGAGTGTAACAGGTTCCAGACCCTGTTCCTGGCAGACAGGCCATGCTCCAGGTTCCAGCCTTCCAGGGCACCACGGGGTGAGGTGGGCCCTGAGGGCCATCCTGATGATTCAGTTCTGCAGCTGCTAAAAATACCAAGGCTATCTTTTGTTGATTGATCGGTTATGGTTTGTGGGGAGAATTTCTGGGAAGAACAAAGCAGGCAGGGCAGAAGGGAGCAAAACTAGGTCACCTTGTACATGAGAGAGGAAGCCACTACCATCTCCCAGAAGGGTGGGTGGAGATGCCCACTGATGGGGAGGTGACCCTGACTTGACTCCTGAGCTAGTGCTGGGGAGGGGAGCATGAGTCACACAGTGGGGGGCTGCTAAAGCTCCATAGGGAGCGAGCAAGCCCTAGGCTGGAGTTGGAGGCCTAAGGCCTCACTCCAGCTGTGCTGCTGGCTGGGCCGGTGACTGTCGCAAACACCTTTGGTGTCCCATGTCACATCTCCTCAGTGCACCTCTGGCTTCAGCTGCTGGGACAGTTCCTTGGGGGTCTGTCTGCTCAGAGACTTCAAGTCTTCCTTTCAGCAGCCGGACAGTCTGGGAGGCAGCTGCACCCTCTCAGAGGTCCTGGTTCCCTGGGTGACGACTTCAATAACAGCCAATATTAGCTTCTCTCCTTTTCCCACTTCCTCACTCCTATTCCTGGAATCACAAACAAGTCCTTGTTCCCAGGGGAATCCAAGTGAAGGCACAGGACTTACCCTCTCTAGGCCTCAGCTTCCCCACCCAGAAAGTTTGGGACCGAATCAGTGGTTATTCTCAAGGGAATGTTATCTGAATGAGCCGGACAATCTTCTCACAGGGTTGTGGTGAGCCACCAAAGCTAAGAAAATAGCCAGTGGGGGGGTCTAAGGTCCTGTGAGTCCGCACTCATTACTGTCCTCAGCTTGACAAACTTAAAGAACTGCTGATGTGGTTCCCAGTGGTCACCACGATACCCCTCAAGACAGTGTACCCCAAGCCCCTACCTCACAGGCATACTGTAGAGAGTGGGGAATAGAGTGAAGAAATAAAACAGAGTCACTACTGTCAAGCTGCTAAATTACAAAAATCAAGTAGGTTGAGACGTGAGAAAATTATTCTTGCTTTAGCCCAGGAACTTGAAAGTCTTATATAGATACTAGGGGCCCGGTGCACAAAATTCGTGCACGGGGTGGGGGCGGGGGGAGTGTCCCTCAGCCCAGCCTGCCCCCTCTCACATACTGGGAGCCCTCAGACGTTGACCCCCATCACCCTCCAATCGCAGGATCGGCCGCTTGCCCAGGCCTGACACCTCTGCCAGAGGTGTAGGCCTGGGCAGGGGACCCTCATTTCCCTCCATCACTGGTTCTGCCAACAGCCCAGGCCTGATGCCTCTGGCCCAGGATTCAGGCCTGGGCAGGGGATCCCCCTCTCCCCCCATCACCGGCTCCGCCCTTGCCCCGG
>NW_006298628.1:1309890-1316606 GCF_000327345.1 Myotis davidii
CACCTTTGCCCTGCCCCCCAGCTCTTAGCTCCCCCCTGGGTTTCTGATCACTGTCAGTGGCAGGGGGCTTCTTCCTGCTTTCCCTTTTGCCTCCCTGCATTGTGCCTACATATGAAAATTAACCGCCCTCTTTGTGTCAGTTAACTGCCATCTGAGTTGGCAGTTAATTTGCATATAGCCCTGATTAGCCAATGAAAAGGGTAGTGTCATACGCCAATTACCATTTTTCTCTTTTATTAGTGTAGATCCTATTGATAATCCCCTGGTCACCCCCTGAAGGACGAAGGAGAGAATGTTTGGGTGTCTGCCGGCTATCTTAGAACAATCCAGAGGCTAAGAAGACAAGGCTGGCTCTTCTGAAGAATGTAATTTTTACTGTGAGAACTCAGCTTTTCATTCTTTGGAACACTCTGGGTATTGCCTAGTTGTGTTTCTGTTGTGCAAATCCTAAGAGCCTGCAATAAAACTTGGTCATTTATTTCTAGCCAAAGCCTCCTGCTTCGCTTATGCTAGGTTAATAAGGGCACCCATGTTTGCCCTTATTGGGAAACAGACATGCTCTTTCCTTTGGGTTTGCCAAAGCCAGAGTTGCAAGAGCAAGCATGAGGAGAGGACCTGCGCAAGAAGAAAGCCAACACAGGGAAAGTAGGGAGAGGAGACGGAGAGAGAGGGAGACAGACAGAAACAGGAAGACAATGACCAACTTAATCTTAAGATTATTGAATTCCTAGGCCCAGTCATGTAAGTCTACTGCTGGACTTTTCACTGTCAAAAGCCAATAAATTCCCTCTCCAAACAATTTTTTAATGTGTGTTTTTTTTAAAACTGATTTTTAGAAGGAGAAAAAGGGAGAGGGAGAGACACATTGACGTGAGAGCAAAGCATCAATCAGCTGCCTCCTACAAGCCCCCTCCAGGGATTGAGCCCGCTACTCAGGCGTGTGTCCTGACTAGGAATCAAACCCGAAAGCTTTTGGTGCACAGGACGATGCCCAAACAACTAAGCCACACCAGCCAGGGCCCCTCTTTTAATTTAACCCGGTTTTCGGGGAGGAGGGAATAGCCAAACTCCATTTGTGACAACATGGATGAAAACTGAAGGACATTATAGTAAACAAATAAGCCAGACGTAGAAAGACAAATATTGCATGACCTCACTTATATGTGGAATCTAACATATTAATTAATTAATGTCCGTTTTAATTGGGTTTCTGTTGCTTACAACTGGTGAATCCTAACTATACCTACATTTTCCACAGTCGGATAACCAGTGCCCTTGAGGGCCTAGCAGGCCACCTCACACAGCCCAGCCTCTAGGTTAGGAGGCAGCAAAGTGCAAATCTCTTCCAGTTTAATGGTCTGATTGTCAACAAAGCACTGAAGTGGTGGGGGGGCAGGGGGTGTTTCTGCTTCACAACAGGCATCCTCCTACTCTGACAATGACCCAGAGTTTTATTTGGTTTGGAACTTGGTTTTCTCCTCTTTCACCATCGTTTTCAGATTGGGCGTGGCCTCTTGGAAAATCTAGTTATCGAACCAACAAGATGATCTACATCCCCCCCCACCACCACAAAAAAAATCCAGTTCAACTGTCACACGTGCTAACTCCGTTATCTTTACAGCAGCTCTCACAGGTGTTGTGACAGACCCCCACAGCCCTTCCTCCTTGTCATACAACCTCAGACGCTTCTCTGGCCACATGGAATAGAGGCCACACTTTCAAGCTCCCCCAGAAGGTAATCTGACTCGAAGGTGAAATTCTGGCCATGGCATTTCAAGAGAGGTAGTGGGTGCCACTTCTGAGAAGAATCCTCAGAGGGAAGGACCACCTTTTCTCCTTCCTAGCCAGCCAAACGCAGCTGGTGGCAGAGAAGAGTGGCAGCGCGCCCTCTCCGGGTTGGCTCAGTGGATAGAGCGTTGGCCCGTGGACTGAAGGGTCCCAGGTTTGATTCCAGTCAAGGGCATGTACCTCATACATTGATTGCAGGCTCAATCCCTGGCCCCAGTTGGGGTGTGTGTGTGTGCGAGAGGCAACCAATCGATGTGTCTCTCTCATATGGATGTTTCTCTCTCCCTCTCTGTCTTTCTCTCTCTCTCTCCCCCTCTAATTCTCTCTCTCTTGCTCCTCCTCCCGCCTCCATTCCACTCTCTCTAAAATCAATGGGGAAAAATATCCTGGGGTAAGGATTAACAAACAAATAAAAAGAATGGCAGCTATCTGGACCAGCTGCTGAGCTGGGACCACAGAGCAGCAGGACAGAAGGGGGCTGGAGCCTGAAGGCAGGGCGCACCATGCCAGCTACAGACTGGCGGTCTCCCAGAGACAGTAACTCCCACCTCCTTTAAGCCGTAGGGACAGTGGGTTTCTCTGCTACACATTGTGGATGAAAAAAGGGGTTCTATGGAAAGTAGGGTGATCTTACCATAAATTCTGGTGGGTAGTCATATCCCAGGCCTATCACTTCTTTGGTGAAGGGTTTATCTTGGCCTTAGGTAAGCCCTGTCCATTGCTTCTGTGCATCTAGGTTCACACACCTCTGAAATAAGCGTAACCACCCTCAAGAGGGCACACAGTTTATTCATCCCAATCCCTGCCTTGCTTTCCCCTGCCTCCACGTAATGCTCCCCAGCGTCCCTCCTTCGTTTCAAATGCAAAAAAGAACCTGCAAACTGTTTTTCTCTGAAGCATTGAGTCCGTCTGTTGGGACCTTGCTTCCAGGTGTATTTTCTTTTTGGGCTCAAGTACATTTTTATAAAAATTCTCTACAATTTGGTTTGGCTCAGTGGATAGAGCGTCAGCCTGCAGACTGAAGGGTTCGATTCCAGTCAAGGGTGATTCTGGTCAAGGGCACATGCCCAGGTTGTGGGCTCCATCCCCAGTGGGGGGGGAGGGGGGCGCAGGCAGAAGGCAGCTAATCAATGACTCTCCCTCATTATTGATGTTTCTATCTCTCTCTCCCTCTTCCTTCCTCTCTGAAATCAATAAAAATATTTTTGTGTGTGTGCCCTTGACTGGAACCGAACCTGGGGCCCTTCAGTCTGCAGGCTGACACTCTATCCACTGAACCAAACCGGTTAGGGCCAATAAAAATATATTTTTTAAAATTCTCTACAGGTTTGAACATCCTGATGTCGAATACTCTAAGCAAATCCTAAGGAAACAAGGGGAGGAATGATACACTCTTTATTCCGTAGATAAGAAAACCGAAGATCAAAGAGGCCAAAGGGATGACCCAGCGGGTAAACAGCTGAGCCCAATGTGAAGAACCCAGGACGGCTGCCACCCACTCCCCTGGGCCAGGGAGGAAGGGGTGCGCGGGGTACGTCTGTTCTCTAGGTTCTGGATTTGCCTCCTATCTGATCACTAGAGACTGTCTAATCGCAATTTTATTTTTTTCCACAAGAAACTGGGACTGGGGTAGGGCAGGGTTGAGGTGGAAACACGTGGCTCCTTAAAGGACTTAAGAGTCCTAGAAACTCGTATCAATGCAATTTGCTCATGAACTTCAGAGCCTCCCATCATGTCAAAAGTCCAAGCACCAACAGAACACATTCTGCTTCCCTCCTTCCTCCAACACACCCCAGAGGCTTTGGGCAAAAAGGGGGCCACTTCTTTTTCTATTCTTAAACCAAGTGGCAAATACTCCATTTAAACCCAAAAAAGACAATAAAAAGATTTGGTTTCAGGGAAAGTCGTTTGCTTGTTTAAACGTGTTGCAATTGAAGGACAGCCAGCAGTCCCAGTTGCGCCCGCCTCAAAGAACTAAAGTAAATACAGATCTAGTGAGGCCTTGCCTACTGGGAAGGTGATTGTGAAACCCAAGGTCCCAGCTGGAGCTGGGTAAGGCAGCCAGGAGGAGGCTGTGGGGGGCTGGAGACTAAGCACAGCCCGCAGGACCCCCACAGAGCTGGCACAGGAGAACTCAGGCCCGCATCTGCTGCCAGACCTGATTTCATCAGAAATTTCAGGAAACGGGGTGTTGCTTTTTTTTTTTTTACTTTTTAAAGAACTCTCTTGACTTCTCAGTTTTTGGCAACGGATGTGTTCATTGTTTTATCCCCAGCGCCTCCCAGTGCTTGGAATGTAAGAGGTACTTAACTGAATGACCAAATAAATGAGTTGATAATAATGCATATAACAACCCAATTAAAAAATGAGCAAAAGCCCTACCTGGTTTGGCTCAGTGGATAGAGCATTGACCTGCAGACTAAAGGGTCCTGGGTTTGATTCTGGTCAAGGGCACATGCCCGGGTTGCAGGCTTGATCCCCAGTGTGGGGTGTGCAGGAGGCAGCCAATCAATGACTCTCTCTCATCATTGATGTTTCTATCTCTCTCTCTCTCCCTCTTTTTCCCTCTCTGAAATCAATAAAAATATTTTTAAAATAAATAAATCAATAATGAGCAAAGGCCTCGAATAGACATTTTTCCAAAGGAGAGCTACGAACGGTCATTATGTGTATGAAATGCAAACTGAAACCACAATGAGATGCTACTACCCACCACTTGAAGGCTAGAATTAAAAAACACACAAAACAACAAGTGTTGGCCAGCATGTGGAGAAATTGGAATCCTTGTGCACCGTTGGAGGGAATGTAAAATGGGGCCGTTACAGTGGCCATTTGGCGACAGTTCTCCAAAAAGTTAAACATAGAATGACCATAGGACCCAGCAATTCCGCTTCTAGGTATATACTCAAAAGAATTAAAAACAGCTGTTCAAACAAAGACTTGTACACAAAGTTCACGGCAGTACTGCTCACAATCACCAAAAGGTGACAACAACCCAATGTCAGCAATGGATGATGGGTAAACAAAAGGGGGGATGCCGATGTAATGAAATATTATCTCCCCATAAAAAGGAATGACATACACATGCATTCCAAAACATGGATGAACACTACACCATCAATAAAAATGAAGACACTCTGTGTATATTTAATGATATGGAAAATGTCTCACATATTATAGGTGAAAAAGCACCTTTTTAAATAATGTAAGCTGACGTTTCATGGTGTAACCTCATACCAGCTCTCTTCCAAAAACTCCACACTCATGGCCTCCTGTGAGCTTTATAACCACACTCTGACCGAGAAACATGCCCACTTTACAGAAGAGAAAATGAGGCTCAAAGAAATGCAGGTAGACAGCCAAGCTGAGAGTCAAACCCAGGACTGTCTGGTTCCCGAAGCCTTGATACAATACGAAATGAATCTTTGTAGAGCCTCATGGCTTAAAACGGGCTTCCATATACGTCTCACATGATCCTCACATCAGTTTTGGACCATCTATTAAAAGGCTCATTTCTTTCTGTAGATGAAGATGCAAGAGGTTCATTTGCTGAAGGTTCTAACTCTGGTGGGGGGGCAACCCTGGACCCTTTCTTTGTGTACTGCTCTTTATTTTTTTAAAATATTTTTATTGAGTTCAGAGAGGACGGGAGAGGGAGCGAGAGATAGAAACATCAATGATGAGAGAGAATCATTGATTGGCTGCCTCCAGCACCCCTCCCCACCTGGGGATGGAGCCCACAACCTGGACATATGCCCTGACCGGGAATCCAACTGTGACCTCTGGTCTATAGGTCAATGGTCAACCACTGAGTCATGTTGGCAGAGCTGTGTACTGCTCTTTATACTGTAGCCCACCCACAGCCTCCCCTGGGGGCCCTGCAGCGGCTGGAGCAGCACACCTGAGGCTGATGGTGCCCTCCAAGTGCCACGGGCCTGGCCCCTCCCACCCCCACCTCTCCGTCCTCAAGCACAGCGAGGCCTGTTTACTGCTTACTTGTGTATCTGATTCATCTTCTTCGCTGCCTCTGTGTGTATGGTCCTGTCCTCATGGTCCCTGCACCCCTCTCCTGGAACACAGTCATGGCCTTGCATCCTCACTGCACAGCCCCCTGGTGGCCCGAGCCTGGAAACCTTGTGCCCCAGTGTCACCTGGCCTTCAAGCAGGAGCTGCGCCCCAAAACCTGGGCTGGCTGGTTCAGGGAACTCCGGTGGGACAGCTGGGACTTTCCAAGGCTGACAGCGAAGTCCAGGCTACAGGCCTCTCTGGGCACCAAGGATCATGCAGTCATAAAGGATCAGGCAGAGGCCACAGGCAGAGCTGGGATCTGATTAGTCATGGGAGGCAGGGATGGTCAGGTCACCTGAGCAAACAGACCTGCAGAACCGACTTGGGGGAGAAGCTGTTTGTTCTGTCTCCTGTCAGATCACTGGTGGGTGGAGGTGCTGAGGACCTGGGCCAGAGGCTGGGAAGGTCGATTCCGCCCCTGCTGGAGGCTGGAGTTACCCCAGGTCCTGAGCGAGGCAAGGCCTCTTAATCCCTTCAGAAGCCACCAGGGAGGGAGGGTGAGTGGATGTGAGGGGCCCATCGAACTGCAGAAACATGCCCCACACTGAGGCCTATCGTGGCTCCCTGGGCAAGGTGCCAGTGCCATGCCAGCCACCAGCAAAAAGGCTTTAGAAACAAAATTGAAAGCAATTGCTTGCTTTTGTTCCAAGTCTTGGCCTGGCCTCTGCCCCTCCCCCCCACAGGCATTAGATGCCAGGCTGGCCTCCAGCCCTAAGGAAAATATAAATCATCAACAAAGCTAAAAAACAAGTAACTGCCTAGGTGTACAAATTTCATTTCATTTTTATAGATTTTATTTATTGATTTGAGAGAAAGAGAGAGGAAAGGAGAGAGTGAGAAAGAAAGAGCAGGAGGGAAAG
>NW_006298628.1:1316658-1317263 GCF_000327345.1 Myotis davidii
CATATTTTTTCCTTAAATATATTGTATAGAAAATCTTACTTAAAAAAAAATTTTTTTTATTGATTTCAGAAAAGAAGGGAGAGGAAGAGAGAGATAGAAACATCAATAATGTGAGAGAATCATTGATCAGCTGCCTCCTGCACGCCACTTACTACTGAGGATAGAGCCCGCAAACCAGGCATGTGCCCTGCCTGGGAATGGAACCACAACTTCCACATTCATAGGTTGACGCTCAACCACTGAGCCATGCCAGCCGGGCATTAGTTCCTTCGTGTATGTGCCCTGAAAGGAGATCGAACCCACACAAGGCTGGTGGGGGTGTCAGGACAACGTTCTAACCGATTGTATCTAGAATACATAAAGAACTCTGAAAACTCAACAGTAATAAAACAAACAATCCAACCGGAAATAGGACAAAAGCCATGAAGAGGCAGTTCACCAAAGAGGATGGATAGTTGGCAAGAAAGCACATGAGCCAAACCGGTTTGGCTCAGTGGATAGAGCGTCGGCCTGCAGACTGAAAGGTCCCAGGTTCGATTCCAGTCAAGGGCATGTACCTTGGTTGTGGGCACATCCCCAGTAGGAGGTGTGCAGGAGGCAGCTGG
>NW_006298628.1:1317351-1321553 GCF_000327345.1 Myotis davidii
GTCCAAAAAAATAGTGACAATACCAAACGCTGGCAATGATGCTGAACACGCATACATTGTTGGTAGGAAAGTAAAATGGTAGAGTCATTCTGAAAAACAGGCAGTTTCTTTAAAAACTAACATGTGCCCGGCCGGTGTGGCTCAGTGGTTGAGCATCGACGCATGAACCAGGAGATCATGATTCGATCCCCGGTCAGGGCATGTGCCTAGGTTTTGGGCTCCATCCCCAGGGTGGGATGTGCAGGAGGCAGCCGATCCATGATTCCCTCTCATCATTGATGTTTCTATCTCTCTCTCCCTCTCCCTTCCTCTCTGAAATCAATAAAATATATTTAAATTTTTAAAAAAGTTTTAAAAAGAGATCAACTGCCATCCTGTATTTTTTTGTTTTGTTCGGCAAGAATTAGCAAAAAAAAAAAAAAAAAGTAGCCCTTAATCCCAACACTCAGCATAAACAGTTGCCCCTGCCAGAACTGTGTCCCTCCCCCTCTCAGGAGAAGGTTACTCAGCGGTGGGCCTCAGGGTCATTGCAGGAATGTGCAAAGCCATTGTTTCACAAGCCCGACCTGTATAATAACTCACCACCGCAATGAACTGAAGATCTCCTTAGCACCAGACTGTGGGTTAAGAATTTTCATATGTGACCTCACTAAACGCTCACAACATGGCACATGAGAAAAGTCAAGTCCCACTTCAGTACCAAAGCTACCAGCTAGAAAGTGGTTCATTTGAATCCAGACCGGTCCGACTCTAACGTTTCTGTCTGTAGATTAAATAAGTAAATTCATGTGGGGGAGGTTAGGAGGGCTTCCTACGCAGATTCAAAAGAGTTCAAGCACAAGCAAGATTTCATACAAGTCTAGAGGCTTCATATTTGAAACGATAATACAGTCCTCTGGGGGGAGGGTTCAGGCCTCTTTAGGGGGCCTTCCCTAAGCCCATTTCCACAAATCCAGTCCCCTCC
The DNA here is from genome assembly GCF_000327345.1 of Myotis davidii. Classification (NCBI taxonomy): domain Eukaryota; kingdom Metazoa; phylum Chordata; class Mammalia; order Chiroptera; family Vespertilionidae; genus Myotis; species Myotis davidii. The sequence goes on from NW_006298628.1 coordinate 1,318,316, forward strand.
TGCTTTGATTGACAGCATCCACGGTGCAGCACCCTTTCCGCCTTGAGTCAGTGAGCCTATGGTCTTCCCTGTAGATCCTTTTTTGGACAAAGAACACACTAAAAACAACACCACACCCTCTACAGTAAATTGCACACCTACCTTGTGCAAGGCATTAATATGTAACCAATGTGTACCATTCACTGACTACAATGTTCAAGTTTATAGTTTATTTCCTATTGTTACATTTAGAGTGGAGGATCTCCTGTGTAAGCTGCATAGGGATATCATTGCCAAATCACTGGTTAATCATCTCTAAGGAATTATGAGAAGAGTCTTTTTTTTGTAACTGTTATGGTTTCCATCCAAAACACTTCCTGGCTTAATGCAATCCCCTCATATCGGGATAGCATTTTGTAGTTTCCGATGCTGGTCCCACCTACCTGCAGCCAGCCCCCTGGAGGGTGGTCCCTGAAGACCACTTACCCCTCTGCCCAACCATCAGCCTCAAGTCACTGGCGCCCCAGTCCTGAGCATCACACCCAATCCTGAGAGGTTCATGTCACCGTTCTCGCTGTCTTTCCCAGCTCCAAGGGCTCCCAACGCCCCAGGTCAGCGGTTTTCAACCTTTCTCATCTCGTGGTACACATCAACTATAAAATTCTGTAGCACACACACAAATATATTTTTTGCCAATCTGACAAAAAATAGGTATCATTTTGATTCATTCACACTGGACAGCTATTGTGTTGCTTGCTGTCATTTGTTTTTTTAATCCTCATCCAAGAAGTGAGGATATTTTTTCCATTGATTTTTAGAGAGAATGGAAGGGAAGGAGGAGATAGGAAGGGAGGGAAGGAGAGAGAGGGAGAGAGAGAGAGAGAGAGAGAGAGAGAGCGCTACTCGAGAAAGACACATCGATTGGCTGCCTCCCACTCTCACCCCTTCCATTTGTCTGTGGGCTGATGCTCCAACTACTGAGCCAAACTGGCCAGGGCCTGTTGTCATTTTTTATATGACAATCTAAGGGAAAAGAGGTCAGTGCCCTAACTAAGGAGTCAGGTATTGCATGTTTTAAACATTCTTGGGGCACACCAGGGTGCCTCCTGCAGCACACCAGTTGAAAACCGCTGCCCTAGGTGGGTGCCACTATGTCACAGGTGGCCCCAGGCCAGCTTTAGAGAACTCAGGAAGCCTGTTTGTCTCACGTTCATCAGGGAATCAGTGTTGGACTGCGCCCTCCAAGGCTCTCTGAAGTCCCAGACTAGGGTTTCCCTGGGGAAGGGATGTGGTGGCAGGGGAAGGAGTGGTGGTTCAGGACACCTGCAGAGCAATGCACAGCTTCTTATTTCCTTCTGGGGAAAAGGGCTCTGGCAGCCTTGACATTTTATTTATTTATTATTTTATTTTATTTTAGAGAGAGAGGAAGGGAGAGGGGGAGAGAGAGAGAGAAACATGGGTGAGAGAGGAGCATCATCAATTGGCTGCCTCCTGCATGCACCCCTACTGGAGATCAAGCCTGCAACCCTGAACGTGCCTGACTGGGAATCGAATCGGTGACCTCTTGGTTCCTGGCCTGGGTAGATGCTCAACCACTGAGCCACACAGGCCGGGCTGGACAGCCCTGACGTTGATGGAGAGAGGAGTGTCCAGCAGATCCAAGGACCGAACTTGTGCCTTGGCAGGGACTGACATCTTAGCAACTGGCCAGGTGCAAGAAAGAGGCCTCTGACCAGGGGATCCCTCCCACCCTCAAGTCATTTGGAATTCCTACCCAGGCACCATTCAAAGGTTCCCAAGGACCAGCCCTGCCTCAAAGGGAAGGCTGAGAAGAGCAAGCCTTTGTCAACCCAGCAAGGAGGTAGGATTAGTGAGCAGCTCACCATGCTCAAAGGTGAGGTAACATGCTGGTTAGGTGCCAAAGGTCATGTAGCAAATAGGTGGAACGTCAGGGCTGTAACCCAAGAGCAGTCTTGCTCTTTCCTAACAGGCTACACTGGGAATCTATAATAATAAAAGGGTAATGCTAGTATGCTAATTAGACTGGACGTCTTCAGGAAGTCATTCCGGACCTCCTTCCTGACAAAGCCCTTCCTGACAAAGCCGGGGCTGGAGGGAAGCCAGCCAGGGTCTCGGGTGCCTGCAGGTGGCCGGAGGAGGGAAGCAGCCCGGGTGCCTGTGAGCAGCTGGAGGAGGGAAGCCCGGGTCCCAGAGGGAAGCTGGTGCCGGAGGGAAGCCAGTGCCGGCAGCAGCTGGGGGCAGGAAAGCCTACTCTTGCACGAATTTTCATGCATCGGGCCTCTAGTCTAGTGAATAACAGGCCTAGAGTATCAAGCAGCAGACTATCAGGCTGAATGGAACCAGATTAGAAAGAGCAAAGGACAGGAGTCCATGAGCTCTGCACACCCTTCGACTTGGAACGGTGAATCATGATCACCTTGGTTTAGGTTTTCCCCGCTAGACGGTATGTTTCTGGAGGACTGAGTCCAACAGCTTCCCCAGCCACAGCACCCACCAGGTGCTGGACAGAACATGTTTTCAGGAATGTCTGTGGAATGCTTGAGCCTCTTGAAGGTTTCTGAAGGGCAAAGCAAGAGTGGAAGCGATGGGGAGGAATTAGGCCAAAAGGTTTAGAAATCTTCTCTCTCTGGATAAATAGGTTTTCCTGCGGCCTCATGCCTCTCCCCTGAAACTGCAGGCCGGTAGCAGGAAGGCGACCTGTTTTGTATGCGCACAAAAAAAAGCCAAAGTTCAGCAGTGTTGCCAGGCATCCAGAGGTGGCCTGATTTAGCATCGTGAAGCATGTACACTTCGGGGGAGGGAGGTACCTTTCCTGAGCCCTCACAATCGAAGAGGGCACCCAGGAGTCCAGAGGCGGGAACTGGAGGCTGAGGGGTAGCGTACATGCTTGAGCTTGCCCAGGGAAACCCTGGAAAGTAGTGAGAAACAGAAAACGAGGCACGGGGACCTCAAAGCAAGTTCAAAACACTGTGGTCTCGGAATTCCAGCCAAAAGACGAGTTGGTATCGTCCCCCAACTCCCACCATACAATTCTCCTCTTTTGAATTGAACAGTTCTCTCAGAGGGGACGCCTCTCTGGCCTTCTCCTCCTTTTTGCATGCCCCGGCCCACACTCTGAGATCTGGTGTCCAAAACTGTGTCCTGACCCAGACTCAGGACCTGGCCCAGCGGAGCAGCAGGGCCGGCGGCTGAGCGGTGCCCAGGCCTGAAGGTAATTACCGGCCTGATAACATCGGTG
>NW_006298628.1:1321618-1322000 GCF_000327345.1 Myotis davidii
TCACACAAAGGCAGTGACCGATGCTGCTAGAGAGGCAGCAGCGCATCCTCCACCTGCCAGCATCCTACCCTTTGCACCCAGGATTGACGCAAACAGGCGGGGTAAGCGGGAAGGACCAGAAGCAGCATTTGGCGGCAGCTAAGGAGGAGAAGGGAGCCGGCTGAGTTTCGTGGCCTGGGGTGAGCAGGACCCGACTGGAAAGCCCCAAGTTTACCCCCGAAGCGGGGGCCAGCGCAGAGGCAGTGCCCTGCGGACAGAGCCCAGGCCCTGTCCTTGTCCCTGCCCTTCCCCTCAGCCCAGGCTGAGAAAGGCCCGCGCTCCGGGCCCGTCTTCACGTGCAGGAAGCTAAGGATCTGAGCGTCCGGGACCCGAACCCAGAGTC
>NW_006298628.1:1322261-1324301 GCF_000327345.1 Myotis davidii
TCGCCGGGGCTCTCTCCCACCTTCGAAGAATCGCCCGGATTTCCCTCTGGATCCGAGGGCCCGCGGCTGCAGCCCCGGGCAGGTTCGTTCCCCTCCCAGCCACCAGGGACCGAGGTTTGGGGGCGCCAGACCTTCTTGACTTGGTGGAGGGGAGCCAGCGGTGCTTGAATGCGGGGCGGGTGGGGAGGCACCCATTCGCCCATCCCCTTGAGACCGGCTTAGCGCGCGGGTTACGTGCAGTCTCGCTCCCCCTCCACCCCCCCTTGTGTTCCCCAGGCCTGCCAGCTGGGTCAGGGGGCCGCGGGGGCGGAGATGGGGAGCCGGGACAAAAGGTGCCGCGGGTGAGCGAGCCCAGCCGGGCCACACGTTCGCTTGGGGGGGTGAGGCCGGGGAGTACCCCCCCATCTTCCATGGGGCAGCCTCCCGTCCCTGTCCCTGGGCCTCTGCCTGCATCGCTCACCTGTGCAGGAAGGTGGCCTCGGGCACTGCAACCTGGGTTTCACCGTCCCTCATCTGCCCAGGCGGCACAGGTCCTGTGAGCTGCCCCAGGGACCGGTGGAAAGCAATCTCACTCTATTTCCAGATTCTCTTCATGGCCCCCTGAAGCCCAGGTGTGGCTGCGGCACTGAGAGGTCACTGCCCATCTCTGGTCCTGGCTGGAAAAGGTGGCACCGGGCACCAGAGTGTGGCACGTGTGCCAGGCCCACGTTGTCCGTCTCCAGCCTTGACCCTTCCTCCAGAGGAGGAGAGGGAGAGCAATGGGGTAAAGGCCCCGGCAGGGTGACCTTCCGTCTGGTGACCCAGAGGTGGTGACGAAAGCTGGGCTAGACAGAAGGGACAGCTTAGGGGGTGGGAGTGGGGGTGGCCTGAGAAGACTTTTGTCCTCATCTGGGAATTTTGGCTCAAGTGAGAAGGAGACTGCGCTGCTCCTCTCCGGCTGGGTATCTCAGTTGTTGAGCGTGGACCTATGAACCAGGAGGTCATGGTTCCATTCCCGGTCAGGGCACATGCCCAAGTTGCGGGCTCGATCCCTGGTGTGAGGCCTGCAGGAGGCAGACGATCAATGATTCTCTCTCGTCATTGATGTTTCCATCTCTGTCTCCCTCTCTCTTCCTCTCTGGAAACAATAAAAGCATGTGTGTGTTTTTAAATGCTGTGGGAATGGAACAGGAAGGAAGATAGAGGAGCAGAGAGATGATGAGAAGCTGGGCTTGCATGGGCAGGCCTTCCTGATGAGACTAACTGAATCAAATAGCCCAGCCCAGGCATGTGGGATGAGGACGAGTACCCCAAGTCCGGGACAGTAACCTGCCTGGCAGCCTTTGCCACTAGCTCGCTGGGTGACCCTGGGTAAGTTGTTGCCCCTCTCCAGGCCTGTGACGTGAGGGGTGGATACGGATCTCGCAGGCCTTAACACTTACCTTGCTAGGTTGAGGGTCAGTCTTGGGGATAGAGACGGATGAGTTCATCCTTGAACTTTGCTCCAGCCTTGGCTCTCCACCCACTGAGTTTCCCTGCCTTTCCAGACACACATGCCATGGAATCACAGCCAGCAGTTTCAGAATACCTCCCGCAAGTCAGACTCCTCATGGCTGTTACCTCTGGCACACACAACGCCCTGGCGTGCCTTGGAATACGTTTTAATGGGCGAAGAAACAGACTCGGAGATTCAGCTACTTGCCCACGGCCACAGTGAGCAAAGGCCCAGGCTCTCCCCACGCTCACTTTGTGGCTTTGGGTAAGTTGTGGAGCCTCGCCAGCCGCAGTTGCCCTCTTTAAGATGGGGGTAATAATATCCGCCTCCTGCCAAGGGTCGGGGTAAGGGTTGAGTATCATGGTCCGGAACTGGTGCTCTGTCAGTTTTCAGTGATTGTTACTTTCACCATCCTCTGCTTCCTCCTGTGTCTACATTCTGAGACCTTCCTCCGTGTTAGGTGTGGGAAGCCTTTTGTCGGAGGGGGAATTATTTTTCATGTCTGCAAAGCCATGAGAGTCCTAGTAGACACTGGTTCCATGAGAGGCAGGGGGTGAGGGGGAGCG
>NW_006298628.1:1324753-1326190 GCF_000327345.1 Myotis davidii
ATGGATGCATATATGCGTATATATATATATATATATATATATATATATATATATATATATACAAACACAAAATAACAGCAAAACTATTTAGGAGGACTTGGGGAAGAGAGATGGAAGTACAAATTCTTACCTATCAAACAAAACCAAGAAGTAGCTGTATAACTGTGCTGTTTGGAAGTAAATCACAGAAGATAATAAAGCAGAAATGGCTAAAATAGTTCAAAACGTTCTCCTTTGGACTTGAATAGACATTTCTCTAAAGAAGATACACGAATGGCCAATAGGCTCTAGTAATGACAACATTCCTAGTCATTAGGGGAATGCAAATCCAAACCAGAGTGAGAACTCTCCTCATATCCATTAGAATGACGATTCAAAAGAACAGAAAACAGGTGTTGGTGAGGATGTGGGGAAGTTGGAACACTTGTGCACTGTTGGTAAAAATGTAAAATGGTGCAGTTGCTATGGAAAAAATTAAAAACAGAATTTACCACACGATCCAGCAATTCTACTTCTGGGTATGGGTCCAAAAGAATTGAAAGTAGGGCCCTGGCCAGGTTTGTTCAGTGGTTAGAGCGTCGGCCCACAAACTGAAGGGTCACCGGTTTGATCCCTGGCCCTTTTGGGGGCCCATGCGGGCCAGTCAATCTCTCTCTCTCTCTTCCCCTCTCCTTCCTCCCTTCCACTCTTTCTGAAAAATCAATGGTAAAAATATCCTCATGTAAGAATTAAAAATATAAAGATTTGAAAGTAGGGATTCGAGCAGACATTTGTACACCAATGTTCATAGCAGTATTCTTAACAGCCAAAGGACAAAACAACCCAGATGTTCTTCAATGAATGGATAAATAAAATATGATATACAGGGTGGGGCACAAGCAGGTTTACAGTTGTGAGCATGCAAAACACCAGAGTTTATTTTTGTATTATTATTTATTAATTACTAGAGGCCCAGTGCATGAAATCTGTGCATGGATAGAGTCCCTAGGCCTGGCCAGTGATCAGGGCCCATCGGGGCCTTCCGGGTGCTGACCGGGCCTTCCTTCCAGCTGCAGGCCGGGGGGCCCCCTTTCCCCAGCTGCTAGCTGCCAGCTGCCAGCCAGGGCCTTCCTTCATTCCACACCACCCTCTGGTGGTCAGCACACGTCTTAGCAAGCGATTGTTCTCCTGGTTGAACTCCCGCAGGGACAATTTGCATATTAGGCAAATATATATATATATGTGTGTGTGTGTGTGTGTGTGTGTGTGTGTATATACACACATATATATACACACATTCCTATTTCTCTCTCTCTCTCTAATATCAATATATGTGTTTTAATCACCTAGTCAATCCACAGACATCTGAACACCAGCACAGCCTAGGGACCTGTGATGACAAGCAGCCAAGGTTCTCTTGAGGGCAGAACATACAGTGACCCAGAGAACAGGATGGGA
>NW_006298628.1:1344501-1345087 GCF_000327345.1 Myotis davidii
CGGGGGAGAAAGGCTGGGAGAAAGGATAGTGAACATACCTGATGTGTAAGTCCCCGAGTCTTTGTACTGAGCCATGTGGACCAGAATCCTGGGAGTGGGAAACAGGGCACATGGACCATCCAGGCCCTTCAATTTGCCTCCCTCTTTCTTCAACCAGCTCCATTCCTCCTAGCTCCCCGAGGGTCTTTCTGCCTGAACGGGGCACACCCGCTGTGAGCTGGACATGACTCACACAGTACATGGTCCCTATGCTTCTGTGCATGCCATTGGCTACGCTGAGAAAGCCCTTAGTCCCTCCCCTCTGTCAATATCCTTCCCATCTGTGCTTCAAAAACGGCTTAAACTGTAAACACCACCTACAGATTTTTAAAATTCTTATTCTCAGCCTATGAAAAAAGTCTGGAAGGTGTCATCATAGTGAGGAAATGATGTAAATACTCTGAAGCTGGCGGCCACACCTGCCTGCCATTGAGAGGTAGAGGGCAGGAGATGGGGAGGGAGTGGAGGCACATGGTCTTACCTTATAAATCAAGGTGCCAGGAGCCCGGCCTACCAATGCTGGGACATGAAATAAAGGAGTATGGGG
>NW_006298628.1:1345421-1345690 GCF_000327345.1 Myotis davidii
GTGCTGACCGGGCCTTCCTTCCAGCTGCAGGCCGGGGGCCCCCTTTCCCCAGCTGCTAGCTGCCAGCTGCCAGCCAGGGCCTTCCTTCATTCCACACCACCCTCTGGTGGTCAGCACACGTCTTAGCAAGCGATTGTTCTCCTGGTTGAACTCCCGCAGGGACAATTTGCATATTAGGCAAATATATATATATATATGTGTGTGTGTGTGTGTGTGTGTATATATATATATATATATGTATATATATATATATAGTTTTTTTTTATATC
>NW_006298628.1:1345878-1346846 GCF_000327345.1 Myotis davidii
TTGGCTCCACCCTTACACTACAATAGAATATTATTCAGCCTTGGCCTGGCTGGCGTCGACCTATGAACTAGGAGGTCATGGATTGATTCTCGGTTAGGTTCCCATGCTCGGGTTGTGGGCTCAGTCCCCAATGTGGGGTATGCAGGAGATAGTTGATCAATGGTTCTCTCTCATCTTTGATGTTTCTATCTCTCTCCCTCTCCCTTCCTCTCTGAAATCAATAAAAATTCATTTAAAAAAGAAAAAGGATATTATTCAGCCTTATAAAGGAAGAAAATTCTGACACATGCTACTTCAGGGATGAACTTGAAAGCCTACACTAAAGTGAAACAAGCCAGATACAAAAGGATGAATACTGTATGATTTCACTTATATGAGGAACCTGGAGAGTCACATTCATAGAGACAGGAAGTAGAATGGTGGTTACTGGAGGGAGGGGGCGTGGGGAAGATGAAAAAGTTCTGGAGATGGATGGTTACACAACAATGTGACTGCGCTTAATCCTACTGAGCAGCACACCTACAATCCTTAACATGTTAAATTCTATTGTCTCTTTTACCACAATAACAGGAAATGGTTCTATTTGGAGCATGGGACTGAGAGGAGGTGTAAGGCAGAGAACTGCTGCTTTTTGTTAAAAAGCCTTTTTCTTGTTTTATTTTCCTAAGACAGCGTACATGCTTTATCTTAATGATTTTTTGGTAGCAGGGACTAGTATGTGAGGTTTTTCACTCTGAAGCGATGAGGACAAAGGGCTTACACAGGCCTGTGGGCGGCCTGGGAAGAATCCAGCTCTGCTTCTTTTGCTCTCAATGACCTTGAGCAAATATCTCCTCTCTGATGTAATTTTTCATAGCTCTCTGTTGTCATTGACTATTTCCAAGTAGCATATGAAAAGCGTCCCTTTTAAAGAATTTTCTTCACTGTATGTCTGAGAAGGGAATGGTGGTCTAAGAAATATCACAGAG
>NW_006298628.1:1346890-1350352 GCF_000327345.1 Myotis davidii
GGAAGCTGAAGAAGAGAGTTTTAATTTTGAAAGAAGAGATGATAGTGACTTGGAATATAATGCTTATAATTTGCCCATTAGATCCAGTACCAAACAGTACATAACAGTAGCCAATACCCACCCCCTCCCCCCCAAAAAAGGCTAATAAAAATGGTTCTAAAAACAAATGTTTCTGATTTTCAAATGGAAAGTGAAAAGAAGGAACTTGTTCTGGACTGCTGTGTAGGGTATACTTATTGTGATCACAACTGATCATTGAAGGCGGACGCAGGCCGAGGTGATCTTAAACAATCAGTATTTTCTTGCAGGCAGCCCCAAATCGAAAAGCCAAATAAGCAGCAGTGCCAGCAGCTGCCAAACGTTGTGCAAACCTTGCTTTCATAGAGTGTGGGACAAAAAACTCGCTTTGGATGATGTCATTTTTAACTTGAGTCAACGTCAAGAGCTAAAGTTAACTGTACGGTCTTGGATAAAGACCCAGTGTCTTGATAAATTAGAAGAAATCCCATTTATCTCCCTTTCCTCATTCATGGTCTCACAGACATTCACCGAATGCTGACGTCATACCAGGCGCCGTGCTGGGTGCTCAGGCCGGAGATATGAATGAGACAGGGCGTCTGTCCTCAGGGAGCTCACTGTCCAGTAAAAGACACCAACCCTGAGACCATGCTGTGGGTGAGAGGGTGTGGGGGGACAGCATCTACCCTAGACATGTCGCAGAAGGTCTCCTGGAGGTCTGAGCCAAGGCCTGAGAAATGAGTCGTGTATGCATTTCCTATTGCTGCTGGAATAAATTGCACAAATGTAGTGGCCTAAACAGCAGAAGTTTATTCTCCTATAGTTCTACAGATCAGAAGTCTGAAGTGTCTTCTGGGACTAAAATCAAAGTGTTGACAGGGCTGGCTCCTTCTAGAAGGTTCAGGGGAGAATCCTTATTGTCTCTTCCAGCTCCAGGGAGTCCTTGGCTGGTGGCCACAGCACTCTCATCTCTGCCTTTGTGGCCACACTGCCTCCTCTCCTATGTCCAGTCTCCCTCTGTCTTTCTTATAAGGACACTTGTGATTGCATTTAGGGCCCATCTGGATAATCCTGGGTGATCTCTCCATTTCAGTATTCTTAATCACATTCTAATTTATTCAATCACTCTCCTTTTGATAGATTTCATATATATAATTTATTTCAGAGAGGAAGGGAGAGGGAGAGAGAGATAGAAACATCAGTGATGAGAGAGAATCATTGATCGGCTGCCTCTTGCACGCCCCCTAGTGGGGATCAAGCCTGAAACCCTGGCAGGTGTCCTGATAGGGAATTGAACCCTGACTTCCTGGTTCATGGGTCAATGCTCAATCACTGAACCATGCCGGCCGGGCTCATCATTGATGTTTCTATCTCTCCCCGCTTCCTCCTTCCTCTCCCTGAAATCAATAAAAACGTACTTTGAAAAAAAAAAATCTTTCTCGAAGTGACAGCTGCTGTCAATTCCTCACTTTGCTGCCTCATTTCTCTGGGCTGTGTCTCTTCTTGTTGGAATCTGAGCCATTCTTCAAAGCTGCAGTTAAATGCCGCTCCACTGTGGAGCCTTTCCTGATTTCTTCTTTCTTCCTCGGCTCCTCCTTCCTGCATACACACCACTTCCCTTGGAATGCATTTACTCACTTGCTGCGACAGTCCTTAAATAGTTAAATTGATGACCTTTCTGAGCCTCACTTAGTCCCTTTGTAAAACTGAAATAATATCTGCCGTAAACGGCTGTTGTGAGTTAAGAGAAATAACGTATGTGAATCACAGTCCTGGGACACAGAATACACGTAACATATGTTAGTCAGACGTTATCACGTACATCTGCACAGCCCTGAAATTCACACGCAGGTTTTTTCTGTATGTGTTAGGGCTCTTATTCTTTTTATTTTATATAATAGCTATTTGTGTTGACTGTAGGCTCCTGGGGCGGGGGGAGGGGTAGGAAGGGAGGGGAAAATAGGGTATAGTGAAAAGAAACAGGATTTGGAATAAAAAGATTTGGATCTGCTCCTCAACCAGCTATCTGACTGAGGACAAGGTATTTCTCCTTCCTGAGTTTCTTTCTTCGTAAAAGGAAGGTACACAATAAATGTATGTTATCATGTACGTTATCAAAACAAGATAACGGATTGCCAAGCACTAATGTCTTACCACCCAATTGCCCTTGTCTATTTCCCAAAGCTCAGCACAGTGTCTGCCTGGGGCGGGAGGAGTGTGCATACGGATTTGTTAAATAAGTGGGCCATTGCATTGACTTCATTTGGTCTTCACATTTCCCCTCTGAGATAAGCTTTAATATCCCCATTTCAAAGATGAGAGAACCGAGGCTTGGAGTGAATAAAGTGCTTCATCCATTCATTCAAAAGACACCTGAATGAGCAACTACCATGCATCAGACACTCAGATACTGGGGATACAAAGATGAAAACCTCTGCCCCTCACAGTCCGGAGTGGCGGGCAGGCATATAAAAATAAGCATAACTAATATTTATTGGGTTCTTACTAAGTGCCAGTCACTATGGCAACTCTTCCTGTGTTTCAGTCATTCAGTCCATCCCAAACCCTTCAGCTAGGGAACATTCCGATGCCTGTTTCTCATGTATCCGTACGTAAGGCATAGTGATTGCTTCAGGTTTCATAAGTAGCAAGAGGCAGAGCCAAGATTAATACCCAGTTGGTCTAGTCCCCACCTTAGCCACCAAGCTCCACCACCTCTGTCAAGCAGATAGGGCACCGTCAGAGCCCCAGGGAGGGGCCTCTAACTCAGTCTGGGGTTCAGTCGGTGGCTGGAGGGGTTTCCCGAAGGACTGGGGGAATTAGCTAAGCCTCAGAGGTGCCTGAGGAAGGCAGGGCCATTCCAGGAGAGGGAAAGGTGAGGATCCCCCCAGGGAAGGTCTCATACAGCATCCCAGGCAGGGACAGGGGTTAGGAGGAGGCTGCAGAAGCAGGCTGGGCCAGTTTAGAATGGAGAGTGCTCCATAGCCTAGAGGTCGCTGGAGGTTTGAAGGGTTCTAAGCAGAGGGGAGGCCTGGCTAGATGTTTAGAAACATCATGTGGGCAGCTGGGTAGAGGCGGATGGGAGGAAGAGAGACTCAGAGTAATCCCAGGTGCGAGCTGGTGGTGGCCTAGACAAGGTCTGGGGCGATGAGGAGGGGATAAGAGACGGGCAGAGGTTGGGTTTTCCGGATGATTGGGAGGGAGACTGTTGGGTAGAGGACAAGGAGCAATTTTGAAGGACACACAGTTTCGGCTTCTAATCCAGGAGAATGGGGGTGATGTCATGAGGTCAGGTTTGCATGCAGCCCAGGTCTTCTGGCCCCATTCGCGTGTCCTTTCGCCTCGTAACGTGGTCAGCAATGATGCCCGCAGACGTGCCCCCAAGTCACCGGGGAACGCGGCGGCCCCGCCTCGCCAACCAGCTCGGCGCCTTGAACCCCACCC
>NW_006298628.1:1350921-1370181 GCF_000327345.1 Myotis davidii
CCGTGCCAGACCCCCGGGAGGCGCCCACGGAGTATTGGGAGAATGAATGAGCAAATGAATGAATGACCAGGTCTGAGAAGGAGGCCTCCAGGTGGACCGGGGTGTGGCCCGGAGCCAGGGTTTCGTAGGGAGCCGGCCAGCCCAGGCGGCCGCCCCAGCCCCGAGGCGTCCTTCCTTGAAGAAGGTGAGGCCTCCCTGCCTGGTTGGCAAGGTCTCTTGCCCACTGGGCTGAAACTGACCGGCATCCCCTGCCCGGGGGCCCACCCCTCCAGCCCCCCTACTCTCACCCTCCCACCCAGGAGACCGAGGTCCGAGGCCCTTAGGAGATTACACCAACTGGTTGCCATCGTGGAGTGAGTGAGATGGGGCATCCCTGCTTTTCCCACCTGATGCCCCACCTGCGCCTTCCTCGCCGGCCTCACTTGGGATGACGTAGACTTTTGTCAGGGCCTTTGGCACTGGACCCAGCCTTCCCTCCGCCTTGGCTGTGTAGGGTGGAGTTAGCACAGGATTCCCAGTTCACATGTCAGCTCCCCATTGCTTCATAGCTGAGTGCCCTTGGCAACCTACTTCACTCATTTATAAAATGGATTATAGTTCTCCTCTCATAGAGGTTATGAGGATTCGGTACGATTGTGGTGTGAACTGTTGGCAGGTAGCAGATGCTGAAACATGTAGGTATGATGGCTTTCTTCCCACTGTAAAATCTAAAACTTTTTTTAGGTGGTCAGACTTATTCTTGGGACTTTCTGACAACTGGAAAGTGTAGGTTGGCCCAGGGTCCTTTATCGGAGTATTTGGCTTCTTTCCCACCCCGGGAAGATGGCCAGCCTTGTTTCCACCTGGCCCTAGGACTGCCGTGGGAACCGTGTACTCCAGGCATCTGGTCGGCGCAGCCTTGCCCCTAGGGAGAAAGAGGGTGGGTTTCGCTGAGCTCCTCCCGTCCTGAACACCAGGGAGAATGGAGATGGGGCCTGAGGGCCTTATTTTCACTCTGATAGTCACTCGTTTACTCGTTCATTCAGTCATGAACCAGCCAACATGTATATTGAGAGCCCAGAAGGCCTGAACTAGGGAATATGGAAATTGCAAAGCCATATTAGACACAGTCCCTTCGTTAAAACAAATAAGGAAGGGCGCTAGAGAAAATATTAGAAATGCTAAGGAGAATTCCTTAAGAATCTGTTTTCCTTTCTTGGATGTTCCATAGCCAAACCCCTATTTGCCTTCTTCCTTAGGCTTTGGTTGCTTGGCTCATTTTTCCTCTCCTATCCCTAGGAACATTATACTTTAGTGTTAATTTTTTTTTAAGGCCTTTACTGATCGTGGGAACTGGTAAATGCTTCCTTAGCAGATGTCACTGAATCATTTCATGTGTTGATTTGATGTTTGGTTCTCATTCCCTTTCCTAGGCTGCCCTTCCAAAGGCCACCATACTGGATCTGTCCTGCAATAAACTGACTACTCTCCCGGTAAGACCAGCAAGCACGCATAATTCCTTCTGGAGCCCTGATGCTTCATCGTCCTGTTTGGAGAAGTTGTGTCATAGGCATAGTTTCAGGCTAGGCCTGCAGGCAGCCTTCAGCTAAATCTGAGTGTTTTGGGGGTGGAGTCATCTCAGTGGGAAGGAAAGCAAGGTAGGGGCCTCATTCTTTAGAACAGTGGGAAAGTCAGGCCACAGAAAACTAAAGTCAACAACAGGATGCTGGCTGAGTCCCTTACTGGGCTCACCCTTTTTTCTGCCTGATATTATTACTTTATAAAATAGTTTATCTCCCTATTTCATAGAGGAGACTGGAGAACTTCTTAAATTGCTATGCATTTCAGAGAGAAAGCTGCTTATAAACAGCTTCCTGGTGCAACAGTTAATGGGAACAGGAAAAAGCGTGGTCGTATGGGACTCCTGTGTCATTATCCTTTCAGTCTTTAATTGCTTGAGATAAGCACATCCAATCTATGGTCAAATCCTTTTGATGTTTCTGTACCAGTTCTCCTTTGTGCACCTGTGTAGGCGCTGGACTCGCTTATCCCTCAGCCTCTCCTGGGTAATGTGCTTTCTCCTCCATAGCAGTCTCCCTCGCAGTCAGGGCTAAGGGGTTGTCATGGTTGCCTTTCCCATCCATTACCCTGGCCAAGTCCCTTCTTACATTCTCTGATATTCACTCATTTACTCAGGAATCGAGTCTCGGGAGTTGGCAGTTTCTTCTCTGGGTCGTTAGTCCATTCCCCTCTCGGCACTCACCTGGACCTCACTCATTGTCTGTAGCATCATCCCACGGCTCATCAAGAACCATTTTTAATACTGAAAAGGCATCTGAGCTCCCACTTGTCCCAGGAAGTATTTTGTGCTGAATTAAAGAAGGGCAGAATTCCTTGCAACCTGACACCTGCTGTACACTTTGTCGATGGTCACTCAGCACTCCCACGTGTACTTTTCAATCAGTTGTCTTGCCTTCCTCGGCAGTGCAGGTCCCCTGGCGTTTACAAGTCCCCAGAGAACACGAATAGTACCTTGAAGGCTTAATGACAAGAGGGATGTTTTGACATGAGCTGAAGAAGAGCCAGGATATGGGTAGGGTGTGCCTCAGCCAGTCATTTAAAGAACCCTCACAGGGCACCTGTGCTGAGTACTGTGCTAAGTGCTACAAAAATAAAAAGAATAACACTGGTATTCAAGGGGCACTTGATCTTAGGAAAGTGGATGGTCTCGCTATGTTTTGACAGCTGCTATGAAAGGTGGACATAGGGTGGTGTGTGAGGACAGAATGTGTCTCCAGCCAGTCTAGTAGCAATGTGGAGGACAGGTGCAGCGGTTCTCAACCTGTGGGTCGCGACCCCTTTGGCGGTCGAATGACCCTTTCACAGGGGTCGCCTAAGACCATCCTGCATATCAGATATTTACATTACGATTCATAACAGTAGCAAAGTTACAGTTATGAAGTAGCAACGAAAATAATTTTATGGTTGGGTCACCACATGAGGAACTGTATTTAAAGGGCCAGAAGGCTGAGAACCACTGGGTTAGAGGGAAAACTGAGGGTGAAGGGACCCATATTTATTTTGTGCTACTTTGTGCTCAGCCCTTTTGCATACACTTCTCACTACTTACGACCAGGAGTGATGCTCATTATGTCCATTTTCATTTGAGATGGAATAGCTGGTAAAAAGTAGAGTCAGGATTTACACCTACTAGTAGGGGCCTCTGAGCTGGGGGCTCCTGGGCTGTTCTCCAGTGTGTGAGCGCCAGGCTTAGGTGTTCTCTCTTTGGGTCCTAGTCGGATTTCTGTGGCCTCACACACCTGGTGAAGCTGGACCTGAGTAAGAACAAACTGCAGCAACTGCCAGCCGACTTCGGCCGTCTGGTCAACCTCCAGCACCTGGATCTCCTCAAAAACAGACTGGTTACCCTGCCTGTCAGCTTTGCTCAGCTCAAGGTAACAATTCACGAACCAGTGCTTCATGGCCAGGGATGGCCAAGGGAGGCTCAGGGTCTCCTGGACCACGGCTTTGAGAAAGGCTGACCTCATGGTGTTTCCTACAGCTGGGACAGAGGAGCTCTCTCCCTACTCGTTTTGTTCCACTTGGAGGGACTCAGAGTGTGAACTCGCTTAGCCAGTCTCAATGCCCCGTCTCTTAATTTTTTTATTTTTGCCCCATCTCTTTAGAGCCTGAAGTGGCTGGACCTGAAGGATAACCCCCTGGATCCTGCCCTGGCCAAAGTGGCAGGGGACTGCCTGGATGAGAAGCAGTGTAAGCAGTGTGCCAACAAGGTAAGCCCCCCCCCCCCCCACACACACACACACACACTGGTGTCTCTTTCACAGACTCTCCTGGGACTCGCCTCTGCCTCCTCTTGTTTTCCCTTCCAGGGCACCCGTAGCTGTGTGTTGATTAACGTGCTAAGGTCTCCTCAGTACGTTTGTCTTCTATGAACCTGGCAAGCAATGGGACCTTTGTTTCTGTGTTTACTTTACAAGGAGTAGAACAATACTACTCTGGCTCTACTGCAGACCTTCCATTCTTAAGGAACCCGGACCTCCCTGATCCAACATTTCACTGTCACTGTTGTT
The DNA here is from genome assembly GCF_000327345.1 of Myotis davidii. NCBI lineage: Eukaryota > Metazoa > Chordata > Mammalia > Chiroptera > Vespertilionidae > Myotis > Myotis davidii. The sequence goes on from NW_006298628.1 coordinate 1,354,992, forward strand.
TGAATGGGGCCAGAGAGTTAGGGGCAGTGGCCTTTCTGAGTCACAGAAAGGAACTTTGATAATAAAGGTATTGTTCGTATTTGTGAGGTTTTTTTTTTAAAATATATTTCTTTATTGATTTCAGAGAGGAAGGAAGAGGGAGAGATAGAAACATCAATGATGAGAGAGAATCATTGATCGGCTGCCTCCTGCACACCCCTCACTGGGGATTGAGCCCGCAACCCAGGCATATGCCCTTGGCCGGAATCGAACCTGGGACCCTTCAGTCCGTAGGCCGACGCTCTATCCACTGGGCCAAACAGGCTAGGCCCGTATTTGTGAGTTTATAGCTATAAACAGATGTATCCTTTGCAGTCCTGGCATTTGATTTCAGTCGAGTCATGTGAAATAGCGAGGAAATAAAGGCAGCATGGAAGACAAACATTGCCAGTAACCTTGAAGACGCCTCACATGGCTAAGAACAGCACTACTCCCATCTCTCAAAAATCCCCACCTCTAGTCATTTTCCCCTCCTGCTTCAGAACCGATTGCTGCTGCTTCCGCTGGGCACCAGCTGACTTTGGCTTTTGCTTAGATGGTGAACAAAAAGGCCTTAACTTTAAAAGCAAGAATTAATATAAGTGAAATGTGCGTATGATGAGTCTCTATAGGAATCTCGAGAGTAATGGACTTTCTTATCATTAGGTCAGGGCTTCTTAGATAGTCCCATCATCTGTACCACCTATTGTTATAAGAAACCAACAGCAAAATTAAGGCAGCCAAGTAACCAAGGCGACAGTGTGTCTGTGGCTGATGACACTGCAGGTGATCAGTGAAGTCCCATTTTGAAAACGTGGTGCTTTAGGAGTGACGGTTTCGAAGAACAGTAGTAGCTACCATTGACTACCGTCTCGGCACTGCATGCTCCGCGGGAAGTCTGTGTTCATATCTCTGACACTAGACACCCTCGTTGTGCACAGGCCTTTCATTTGTCCATTTGGTCAACAAACAATACATTGAACCATATGAAACTGCTGATACTCTACAGTGTGTGACCTATAGAAACAGTTTTTATTGAGTGCGAAGGTCTTGAGGAGTACTCACACATATCTTGCAGACAAAGCCCCAGGTAGCACAGTGCACTGTGGATGTGGTGTGCCCGCAACCAAGGTACATGTCCTTGACCAGAATCAAACCTGGGACCCTTCAGTCCCCAGGCCGACACTCTATCCAGTGAGCCAAACCAGCCAGGCAAAGGGACGTCTCTTAAACCTCCTAGCTCTTTATTAGCCAGCTGTACACTCCCCAAAACCAACTGAATGGTTGATGCTTATTTAAAATTCAGGGTGACACAGGGACTGCCTCCTTCATGCTTTACCTCCCTCCAGATCCTGTCACTCCTCGTTGAGAAGCCAATTTTTAGGAAGTTGATTCCCTTCAGAGAGAAGAGATTGGACTCCTGGGTTACACAGGATGGTTCCTTGTGGCTTCAAACCAGACCCTTGGAGGGAGCTGCTTTGGCAGGCCTGCCCCTGAGCCCTCTCATGATGGGCGTGTGTATGTCTGAAGTTCCCACGAAGTAAAACAATTGCATTTGAATACATGTCTGTCCTGTAGGGTGTCTAGTGCAGTAGTGAAATGCAGACCATTTGCTGTTGTAATTTACAATAGTTTAGGTTTTCCTCTCCTCATTCATGTGGTTAGAAAGATGAAGTAAAAAAGCAGCAGTATTTATTGAGCTCTCATAATGCCAGGGGCTATGTTAGGCAGCTAGTACAAGTTATGTAATTTAATCTTTGCAACAGGCCAGAGGAGTCTTATCTCTGTTTCCCAGATGAGAAAATCAGCTCAGAAAGGTGAGTCAAAGAAAGAAAGAGAGAGAGAGAGAGGGAGAGAGAGAGAGAGGGAGAGAGAGAGAGAGAGAGAGAGGAAGGGAGGGAGGGAGGGAAATTAAGTCACTTGCTAAGGTCACGCTGTTAGTAAGTAAGAGTCAGGATTGTATTGGGCTCCAAGCTTGTACTATGTCCCCTACATCCAAGGAATGTCAGCTGCTAAAACAATAACAAGGCGTTTACCTCCTCCCCTAACCGTGCCCATCATGAGAATCTGCGGTTTTTTAAATGAGAAGTCAGCCGCGACTAGCTGAGAATTCGAGGGGCTCAGGCGCCAGTGCGTGGTGTGGTGTTTGGGCAGAATGGCTCCTTCCCGTTCTCCTCAAGCTCTCCTGCCTCTGCACCAGTGAGTGGGACAGGCTCTGGTCTGGGAACTCAGAAGACCTGCCCTCCCAGCTGTGCTGCTTCCAGCCCACGAGGTGTGGACAGATTGCCCCGAGTCTCAGTTTTCTTCCTTTTGAAATGGGAATCCTGTTACTCCTATACCCAGTCTGTCAGTTGTTCATCAAACATGTATTGAGTGCCTATAATTAGCTAAGCTCTGTGCTCGCCTGCAAACAGGACAATTGTCCCTACACTTAGGAACTCACAGTCTTATAACTGAGTTAGATGAGAAAACTCCCCAGGACTGAGGAGAGGGGAACCTGAGGCAGCCAGAGGAGGGAGATCCGGAAAGCATCTTGGGGAACTGTCCCTGCTCGTCACAGAGCAGCCCATGCTCGTCACAGAGTTGCGGGGAGAATTATGAAGAATTATGAACTTGTGCACATCAGAGACTGTAAGTGGCAGGGGTTTACAGAGTCCAGTGGTCACCGAGTTCAGTGTCTTTTCCTGACAGCTGTAGTGAGCGGGGCTCCTAGACTCTTCTCCAGGGTTGGCACTAAGCTGGGACACGCAGAGGGTTAGCTCCATTAGCTCTTCTCTGTGTTGGGCTTGCGCTGATCTGGGATCTGGAGAAGAGCAGTCCTTTGAGACTTTCCCTGAGCAGAGTGGAGCTGTAGGCCACTGCGCGGAGTCCCTGAGCGCCCTCTTCTGCCTTTGCAGGTTTTACAGCACATGAAGGTCGTGCAGGCGGATCAGGAGCGAGAGAGGCAGCGGCGGCAGGAAGTAGAACGCGGTAGGTGGCCATCCCTCTTCCAGTCATCTTCCGGGCCCTGATCCAGCCCCTGGTCCTGCTTCAGAAGCCGGATCCAGTGGAGGAGTCGTGCAGAGCAGTGGGGAGCAGTGTGGGATAGACAGTATCATCTTTGTCTGACGAACCTCTTTCCAGTCTTGGTTTCTCCACTCAGCTCCAAAGTCACGTTCCACTGCTTGTCTGTCTGTCTGCCTGGGGGATTAATAGGCATCTCAGATTCGGCCTGGCTGCACAGGTCCTCGCAGTGTTCCCCAGAAGAGGAAATCAGCATCCCTGCAGTCATTCTAGCCAGGAACAGAGAGTTGTCCTGATTCCTTTCTCCTGTTACTCCTACACCCAGTCCGTCAGCATGTTTGTATGTGACTATTTCCCCGCCTCCAGGGCCAGCACCATAATCAGGCCTCCATCCCGTGGACTGCCACAGTACCTCCTGACACAATATCCGGTCTCCACACGTGTGCCTTCTCTGCAAAGTCCTTCTCCACACAGCAGCCAGAGAAATCTTAAAACAAGTCAATTATGCTGCTATTTGTTTAAAACCCTCTAATGGCTTCCAATTGAACTTTGAATGAAACTCAAACTCAGTAAGATGGCCGTCAAGACCCGCCACAGCCCACGCCTGCTTGCTTCTCCAGCCTTGCCTGCCCCCCGTTTCTCTCTCTCTCTCTCACACACACACACACACACACACAGAATACAGTTAACTTCAGCCACACAGGCTCCTGCTTTTGCTGGAACGCACCAGGTAGTCTCACCTCTGGGGCTTTGCTTGGCTTCCTTTTCCCTCAGAGCTTTCCACAGTCGGTTTCATGTAATCCCTCATGTCTGCACAAATGTTGCCTTAGGTTAACCTTAACCCTTCCTGAACCACCCAAACTAGAACAGCATCCCACGTGTTGCTCTCCCTCACGTCCTCTGTCGTTTACTCTGTGGCACATTTCTTTTTTACTATTTGCTCACTTATTGTTCGTCTCCTCTCCAGAGTAGGTGACTTAGGCACTAGAGCCTGGCTTGTCTTCACGGCTGTATCTTGAGCACTTAGAACAAGGCCTGGCACCCGGCGCTGTCGCTGCCTGGCTGGCTCCTGTGGTGCTGACTGCAGTCCCGGAGGTCAGAGCTGAGTTACGACTGTTCCTTACACGGGCATGGCCACTGTAATGCGTGTTTACTCCGACCTCTGCTGCTTCCACTGCTTCGCCCAGGCTCTCTGGAGGCTGAGTGTAGCGTGTTCTTGGCATTCCCAGTGCTCAGCTGGAACTGGGAGCCTGTTTGTTCAGAGAGGCAGTGGAAAGCTACAGTCCTTATAGTGCTACTATTCAGCTACATGATGGTTCAAACAGGCCTTTAAGCCCTAAAAGGACATTTAGCCACCACCTGTGGCCTTCTGGCTTTGGAAAAATGTACTTGAGATGTCCAAATAACGAATTTGGCAATGCATTTTTAGAACCCAATAATTTGTAAGTTGGGGACTGCGTGTAAACATCTTTGAACTGTGAAGTAAATCAGAATAAGTCTAGACATGACGAACTATTCATCTCGCTGTTTCAGAAAAACATTTCCATCGTCTCTGCCCCTGAACCTGAGTGCTCACTTTCTCTTCTTGCTTGTCCTTCTCAAGCCACATTCCTTCCCCAAGCGCGGGGAGACAGGACTCCCGTGGACTCAACACCTCCGTTGTTTCTTCTGCTCAGAGCCGAGTGGTAGGAGGCTGTCGATCGCTGTGCTTTCTGAGTCGGTACCTGTTCTCGGGGAGCACCGGCCTCATCACCCATGCCTATGCCCCTCTTGTCAGCTCACCCTGATCTCTTTGCAGCTTGTGGCTAGAAGCCCCCTCATGAGTCCATTCAGCAAACCTGAGAGCCGTTTATTATACTGCAGGGAGGGCGGAAAGGCAGCTGGTTCCTCTCGTGTCCTTTGGGACCCTTGGCTAGGGGAAGGGAGGCGGAATCCATGCTTTTAATCGCTCGGGAAAGCTCACTGGAGGTGTGGGGAGAGAAGCCATCGGGGGATCTTTTCCTGTAGAGGCCGAGAAGAAGCGGGAGGCCAAGCAGCGCGCCAAGGAGGCTCAGGAGCGGGAGGTGCGCAAGCGGGAGAAGGCGGAAGAGAAGGAGCGCCGGAGGAAGGAGTACGATGCCCTCAAAGCATCCAAACGGGAGCCCGAGAAGAAACCCAAGAAGGAAACGAATCAGGCATCGAGTAAGTGTCCCTCAGTCAGGCTCTGGCAGGGGCAGTGGGGAGGCGCACGGATGTGTTCCGGCGTGGGCAACCTTGTACACTGGTCAGATCCAGTGACCCCTCGGGCCTGGGAGCACCTCGGAGGGTTTGCTTACGAGGCGTGGGGGATTCTCCTTGAGAACAAGAATCGGGCCTGGCTGGCTTGTTCCCCCAGAGGCACATGTGGGGTTTTGGTCAGATGTAGCTGAGAGCATTACCAGGACAGGGAATTGCACTTTTTTGTAAGAGTTAGATTCTAAAAAATGTATTTCTTTATTGATTTCAGAGAGGAAGGGAGGAAGAGAGAGAGAGAGATACAAACATCAATGATGAGAGAGAATCATTGATTGGCTGCCTCCTGCACACCCCCCACTGAGGATCGAGCCCGCAACCCAGGCATGTGCCCTTGGCCGGGATCAAACCTGGGACCCTTCAGTCCACAGGCTGATGCTCTATCCACTGAGCCAAGCTGGCTAGGGCAAGAGTTAGACTCTAAAGTCACCAAGAAAGGTGAAGGATGCATGTGGTCACATGACTCTTAAGTCCCTCGCATCATCCGTGAAGTACTGGGCGTGCCTTGTGAGCGTGGTGCCATCTCAGCAAAGCCAGCACTGCCTACGGCTTTCTTTCCGCGTTGGAACAAATTACTCTCTTTGCTTGAACACCACGGGAATCATTTGGTCCATGTTCAGGGAGCCATGTGGTATAAAGACACATTAGCGTTTTGTCTGAGTGTGTCCAGTTGAATCTGTGTTGTTATGTGGCTCCTTGTACATGGGAGGGTCGTATACCCTCTGGGCCAAAGGGACCCCTGAGCAGGGGAGCTCTGGAGGGAGGCGGAGGCCCTGCTTTCCCTTGCTGGCCTTGAGCAAGTTGCCTGACCTCACCCCTTTTTGTTTCCTTGTGTAAAATGAGGATCCTCCTTCTTCCAGGGCAGTGACAGGATAAAGTGAGAACATCATGAATTCTCACATGAGGTGCTCAGTCAGGCTCTTTTAAATGTTGCCGAGTAATCTCAAAACCATTTTTTTCCTAATTATAAAGGTAATATACGAGTTCATTGCAGAAAATGTAGAAAAGTTCTCTCTAAATAGATCAGAAAATGGCAGTCACCTCTAATCCCTCATTCCCAGCAGTAATCACTGTTTTTTTTTTATATGTATCTTATACAGGGTGGGACAAAATTAGGTTTATAGTTGTTCCTATGGAAAATAATACCGTAATTAATAAAAAATACAAAAACAAACGGTTTCATGTATTCACAACTATAAACCTATTTTTGCGCCACCCTGTATGATATTAACAATATTAATATATCTCAAGGTTCTGACCGGATGGCTCAGTTGATTAGAGCATTGTCCTGATACACCAAGGTTGTGGGTTCAATCCCAGATCAGGGCACATACAGAACCAATGAGTGCAGAAATAAGTGGAACAACAAATCGATGCTTCTCTAAAAATCAATAATTAAAAAAATAAAAGTCTTAAAAGTGTTTCCCCAAGTGGGCAGCCCTCCATCCTTGCCTCCTGACAAGCCCCTCCCCTGATCCTGAGGGGCCTGGAGCATCACCATGTTTTCAAGGAGGACTTAGGACCCTGGGGCTGTGTGCGCCATGTGAGACGTCCAGAATGCGTTCCAGTGTTGAATGTCTCCCCTTGAATCCAAGGAGAAGGCAGCTTATATGTCAGTCTGCACATAGCAAGTTTTTAAGAGCTCAGATGTTCTTAAAACAATATTCATGCCTAAGAGGGGTGTTCATGGATCTGCATGGAAGAGAACAGCATTGAATGGTGGAGAGTGTGGGTCTCCTCAAACTGACTGAACCTTTTTGTCTCCTGTGACTCTGTCACTCCAGAATCCAAGTCCGGCTCTCGGTCCCGGAAGCAGCCACCCCGGAAGCACACCCGGTCCTGGGCGGTGCTGAAGCTGCTGCTGTTGCTGCTGCTGTGCGTGGCGGGCGGGCTGGTGGCGTGCCGGGTGACGGAGCTGCAGCAGCAGCCCCTCTGCACCAGCGTGAACACCATCTACGACAATGCGATCCGGGGTCTGCGCAGCCACCACATCCTCCAGTGGGTCCTGCAGACCGACCCCCAGCAATGAGCGTGTCCTCAACACCTGCTGCCTCTCAGCCCTGGGACTTGGATTCCTATGGAATTGGGTTCTGCTGGACACAACCTCTTTTTAGCGTCAGACCTACCTGCCGTCATTAAATGGCTGCTGATTGGTACTTGAGACCTCCTCTTTGTAGGACTTCTTTGTTCCTGAGTCAGGGTTCCCTGGTGGAATACGAAGTGGGAGTTAGGGAGAGGAAATAACCTCAGGCCTAAAGGAATAGGCTTGGGGATGGGGAGAAGAACAGCCTTTTCTAGTTGTTATACAGAACTGTAAAGGCAAGGCTCATTTCTCCTGAGTGGTCAGCCGTCACTACATTTACACTTTTGTGTGTCACAAACCCTTTCATTCCTCCCTGGGGACCCAGGGCAGATCAAGAGGCAGTGGGTTATCACTGGGGATTAGGACACCATGCTCAGCACATCGGAGGGGAGGGGCATACCTATTTTCTTAAGGGCCTCAGGCATTCAGACATTTTAATGACTGTACCGTCCCAGGCTCAGAAGGGGACTTCTAGACTATGCAGTCCAATAGAACACTTGCAGATAAGGAACTTGAGGCCTTCTGTGACTTGCTTATGGTCTCCCAGCTATTTTGAGGGAACTGCGCTTCCACTCTGGTATTTCTTTCTTTTCCATAATTTTGCCTTCCTTAAAACGTCCTGAGAGGCCAGAATGGAGTATCTCTCAGCCAGAGAGTGGAATCTTTCATGTAGACAGATTCATGACCCACAAGTAGAAATCTCATAGCCTTGAGGGTCTTGGGCAGCTCCTGTGGAGTCCTGCCCCTACTTACGTGACTTCCATAAAATGCCTCGATTTTAGAGCATTAACTTCCCCATTGCCAGTGAACAAGGCAGAGCCATGCAAAGCCTTCGCCTTCTGTGACAGCTGTTAGTTGGTGTGACTAAATACCTCAAAGGCAACCTGAACACTCCAGCGTCAGAGGCTGAGGTTTAAAACGGTTTGATTCCAGCCCTAGAACTTACCTGGGCAGCGAAGGGAATCCAGGAGCATCGAGGCATTTAAAGGTGGTCAGGAACGCTAATGACTTGTGCAATGAAGGGCAGGGCTGTCACTCTCTTTTGGCTAGAGTAAGTGTTTTCTTGCTCCGTGGCCTCCTCTGCTTCATCTTTGACAACAGCTGGATGAAGGGATCAGGAATGGCCATGTCATGGTGCCCACTCCCTGAAACTCCCGACTGCAAGTTCCTTGCCCCTTGCCAAGGACAGCAAGAAGTTGTTCAGGTTCAGAGATGAAGAGTACGGGCTCCAGCTTTTTAGGCTTAGTGGTCCCACTGGATAGGTTTGCCAGTTGTGACTGTCCTGATCCTGAAAGAAATGGCTTTTCTCCCCCAAGGACAGCTCTGCTGTATAGGCCCACCCCTTACTCTGGATCACTACACATTCCTTTAGTCTTCCTCTGAGCTCCAGAGCCACTGGTACAAATGCTTTATTGAAACTAAACACATAGTACATATAAGACGGAGAGAATACAGAAGTCGGCATAGTGATCAGACCCGTTCCCTGGCTGGTTGAGGCAGCCTCAGTGGGCCAACAGGGCTGGATGCCCAGCCTAGAAAGCCACCCCACCGAGGGCACTTCACTCATGATCTCAAGACTTGATGTTGAGGCTCTTTTGGATTTCTGCAACTATTAAATATGTGTCTGAATGGCCTGTCTGTGTTCCTTTGTATTTTGAGGGCTGGCTGGGGCAGGGGTGGCTCATGCATGGCACTTGGTTTTTGCCAGGAGAGGAACACTGAATGCTGGTGAAGATAAATGCAAATATCTCAGCCAGTTGACAGGTAGGGAGACTTTCACAATGGCACCCAGGATCTGTTGTGGGCCTGACCCAGGCTTGTGCTCCAGGCGACACCTCCCTCTCTTCATTGGTCATGTCCTGAGGCAGAAATCTCCAGCTTTTCATCCTGTCCCTTGGGGCTAAGCTTCAGTCTGCACTGTCTAAAGAGAGATCTGGCTGCAAAGCGGTCATCTGAAGGTAGATGCGCCTGGACAGATCTGGTCCAACACGGCGGGAGGTAGATGTCACGCCTTCCCCACGGCGCACCTGTATGTCTGCAAGCAGATTCTGGCGTTCTTGCTCCGAAAAACACCGCCTATAAGCCTGAAGGTGGAAAATGATCTCTTAATACCACACCATTCACAGTCATCCCTCATCGAGGAACAAGTGTGTGGTGAGCTTGGGTCGGGGGATAAGAACTGTCCCCCCACCCTAGGTCAATGTTAACTCGGATCTCAGCAGACCTGCATTGTTGACCAACAAGGCAATCTTGGGCCCTCACCAATGCTATCCGTGAAAACCATCTGGGAGTCCCACTAAGGCCACAGGGCACGGGGCGGTGGCCCCCCAGCAGCATACCTGGACCAGGAGCTGTGGGGAGGGATAGGCGGCCACAACAGCGCTGGCCATTTCCAGGCTGACTCGGTTCAGCTGCTGAATCTGCCTCCGCCAGACCTGAGCAAGGCCCCTGCCAGCACGGTCCACCTTCGCCCCTCCAGCCCAGTCGCTCTCCAGGCAGAAGGAGAAATTAGTTTGATCTCGGAGTCTCCTGCAAATAGCAGGGATCAAGAGCCGTGAGTCACTGTTTACTTTCCTGAACCTGTCCCCTAACTGGGAACTTAAAACTCCTCCCTCCAGTGACCTTGGAAGAAGTGGGCATAAGGTTATATCTTGCTCACTTTGATCCCAAGCAACGCTAGTTACTGCTTCCCTTAAAACAACATCTAGTCCTTTTCAGTAAAAGAGAAGTTACCAGAAAAGTACCAGAATCTTTAGTTTATGTTGAGATTGGGTTGCACTGACTGGAGAGGCAGTGCACAGGGTCAAACACCTGGGCCTGGGCCTCAGGCACTGCGCAGTCAGTTCTGGTGGTTCTAACGTGCTAGGAGCTTGGCTAAGTCTGTCTCTTCAGGCCTCAGTTCCCTCAGGTAGAAAACGAGGGACTTGGAATAGATCTCCGAGGTCTCACTTAAATTCTGACTATGAACACTCCCTGAGCTAAGCAGGCTAACACTTATTTTTACGAGAGGCTGTCACACTGTGACCCGACCTGCACTGAATCCTGATAACTGCCTAATGGTGAACCTGGACCAACTGGCAGCACAGAACACCTGAAAGGGACCGGGCCTGAGGGTCTTCTCCAGAATCCCCCTTGTGAGGTCAAGCTTGAGACAATGACTGACAGCAGAGTTCAGGGAAAGGGGCATCTTTGGGTACCAGAACGACTGTGAAGGACCGGACCCAACAGTGGGCTGGGATTGGCCTGGGCACTTACTTGAAGGGCGCCTCAGCCACAGCCTTCGTGAACGAGCACGCGAAGTCGGCCAGCTCTTGCCAGCTCTGCACAACTCGGGCCTGGGCGTGCGTGTGTAGCTGCAGATCCACCAGTGCCTAAAACCCAAAGGCAGATGGACTGGAAGGGCGGCGAGACTAGTCCGAAGCTTTTCTTCCCCCCATGTTCCCTGAGGCTTCTCTCCTCCCTGTTCCCACCCGCTTGGCTCCTGTTCGGCCCATTCTCTCCTACTTAGTCCCAAGGCAGAGAGAACTGGCCAGCAGGCATGTCACTCTTTCTCAATAGCAAATCGGGTTAGTAAAATGGGTGCCCGGCCCGACCCAGGCAACAGGACGCTCTTACCTCCTCCATGTCCACCCTGGACACCCCGGGCCCTGTGCTGGCCTCTGGTGGTCTCTGTTTCTTCTTCTTCTCCTTGGCCTGTTCTCCGTTTGCCACGCCCGGCTTCCTTCTCCTTGGAGGATGTGGAGCACTAAAGCAGGGGAGGAAATCGAAGAAGGGAAGCAAGCACCTTCAGGCTGAGCTGAGGCAGAAGAGGTGCAAGGAGCCTGGACCAGCACATCCCCCGGGGCTCAGCAGGATTGCTGTCTGGCAGAAGGATCTAGATTTGGGATGAACGACTTCGCCCCTGCTGGCCCCAGAGCTGCCCCTTTTGATGCTAAGTCTTGACAAATCCAAACCTGAAGCATTTCTCCGGATCCACAATCACCAGTGACAGAGCCTTTCCCGCTGTCCTTGCCGTGATGTCTGCTACAAAGCTCCGTAGTGTTTCCGTCCCTTTCTCGGTGCTGCCTGGACCTCCCTGCACAGAGGGGCAGGAACCGCATTAGTGTCTGCTGCCTAGAGTCAGCCCTCTGTCCCCGCCTCGGCGCCGACCCCTCCGGCTCTGCCCACCTGCTTGAAGTTGTGGATCATGGACACAAACGCCTCTGCCGGGAGCAGCACCAGGACCATCGGCTCCTCCACCCAGGCCTCCTCTCCATCCTGCCAAAGCACCGGGACCCAGCGGAGGGAGGATAGTCAGCAGGTGCTCAGCACTGCGAGACCCAGGCCTTCTAGCGCAGCGGCTGCCAACCTTTCGGACCTCACGGACCACCAGTGAGCTGTGAACCACCAGTTGGCGACGGCTGTTCTAAAGGAACTCTCCCCCATCAGCCTAGCCCATTTTATGTTATTCGTTTTCTTCTGGAATGAAGTCATGGTAGCAAGAACCAATAACCATGATCCTGTCCCTCCCCAGTCCTCAATCAACTGTCCAGAATCTCAAAGGCAGATTAGAAAGGAGCCCGGCGGTGTGGCTCAGTGGTTGAGCACCACCCCATGCACCAAGAGCTCACTGGATGGATTCCGTCAGGGCACATGCCCAGATTGCGGGCTCGGTCCCCAGTAGGAGGTGTGCAGGAGGCAGCCAATTGATGTTGATGTTTCTCTCTCATCCTTGTTTCTATCTCTTCCCCTTTCCCTTCCACGCTCTAAAATCAATTTTTTTTAATCAATTTTTTTTAAACTGTTACTTACACAGCTCCTCCACCAAAGACATCAAATTCAAGGGCAGGAAAGGGCTGCAAAGTGTGTAGTTTATGCCTTTTTTGACACCACATTCACTAGTTTCCAAAAGTGAATGGGCAACACAAAGGCTATCAATTTTTTTTAAAAAAAGAAAGGAACATTTACAAGTTGAAATGGGCTGAGAAAATTATGAGATCCAAACAAGAGAGCAAAAATATAATGTTTCATCTATAGACTCTTGAAAATGTGGGGTGGACTATTTTGGATTCGCAGATAAGAGGAGTGGAAGGTACAGGAGGTATAGTAACCTGGGTGTCCAGGCCAGGAAGGAGCATGTACTATGTGCCTACTATGTGCTTGGTGCTTGGTTACCTCAGTTAGTCCCCACAACAAGGGTGGGGGGACTGAAAGGGACGTAACAGTATCCTCATTGTATACATGAAGCACAAAGTGATGAAATAATTTGCCCAGGGTCATAGGCGTAAAGCCACAAGGCTGCAGTTCAAACCAAGCCCGCCTATTCTCAAAGCCCAGAGGGAATTAGGAATCCTGTGTAGATGAGCTTCCCTCTGCCCCGCAGATCACTCTCCTCCCTTCCCCACACTCTCTGCCCAAGGAGGGTGATCTCTACAGGCCATGTCACAAAGTCCACACGCCCTCTGGCTGGTGGCCCTGGAGACTGGAGGGAGGGAGGGAGAGAGGGAGGGAAGGAGGAAAGGGAAGTCAGGGTATCTCTTTCCCCGGCCCCCTCCCAGTAGGATCACCTAGCGTTTGCTACACTCCTCTATGGGAGGTCAAGCTTCTTCCAAGGTGGTCTTCTCTACATTTCTCTTCTGGATTCCAGTAAACACTCTCTCCCCTCATCCCTTCAGGCGTACGCATGATAACCGCTATGACAACCTGGTGGTACCCAACCAGGGCGATTTTCCTCAAAGAAACATTTGCAACATCTGGAGACATTTTCAATTGTCACAACTGGGGAAGTTGCTACTGGCATCTAGTGAGTAAATGGCAGGGATGCTGCTAAATATTCTGCAGTGCACAGGACAGCCCAGCACAACAGCATGACCTGAAATGACAACAGTACCTGAATCAATACTGTTATCACCCTGAAGTACTGCATTGTCCTTTGCAGTTTTCTTGTACCCCACCCACGCCTTGGAAAGTAGTTCCTGTATTACCTAAGTTGAGTGTACCATCTGTTGTGTGTTTTTTGTTTGTTTGTTTTTTAAATAAATTTTATTGAGTTTTTACAGAGAGGAAGGGAGAGAGATAGTTAGAAACATCGATGAGAGAGAAACATCGATCAGCTGCCTCCTGCACACCTCCTACTGGGGATGTGCCCGCAACCCAGGTACATGCTCTTGACCGGAATCGAACCTGGGACCCTTGAGTCTGCAGGCCGATGCTCTATCCACACTGAATAGAGAGTTAGAAACGATGTTGTGTGTTTTTTAATATTGATTTTTGTACAGAGAAGAAGGGAGAGGGATAGAGAGTTAGAAACATCGATGAGAGAGAAACATCGATCAGCTGCCTCCTGCACACCCCCTACTGGGTATGTGCCCTTGACCGGATCGAACCTGGGACCCTTGAGTCCGCAGGCCGACGCTCCATCCACTGAGCCAAACCGGTTAGGGCTGTACCGGGGACTTGACTGATATGTATAAGAGGGAGGAGGGAGAGGAAAGACATAGCAGAAACCCTACCGCAGCCGGCCCGGCCCTCCTCCTCCAGGCGATGCTGCGGGGCACGGCCTGCGCCTCAATCACACAGCAGCACTCCATGGACTGCAGCGCTCCGAGGAGCTGGCCGCCGCCTTCCATCTGTAAAAGCACTGCAACAGACGGAAAGGGCTGTCAGTGGGCGGCCCAGGAAGCAGACAGCTCAGCACAAGGTGAAGACAGATGCTGGAGGACCTGGATCCAGCGCCACGGCGATGTGCTTCAAGCACTCCTCTGGCCTCCGGGCGTTTGGTCTGTTAGCCGGTGCTGCCGTTTTTCCCCTCTGTGGTTGTCTCAGGGTGCTTTCCTTCCGGCTTGCTTGTCCCTGTGGGCCTCTCCTCTGGACCTTCTGACTGTGCTTGGTTCTCTTCTGAGGTGGGAGGGCCTCGGCATTTGTTTTGGTGACTGGCGAGCTGACGCCCCAGGGAGGGCAGGTAGTTTGTGGGGCTGGAACCTGATGGCATGGACTGTCTGCCGTAGAGTCCTTGTTATTCGATGTACACCTTTCTGAGGTGTCTCGGAGGAAGGCATCACAGACCTTTGGAAAGGGCTGTTTTTTCCAGTCATGGGATGCTCCTTCATTATTCTGAGGATCCCAAACGCTTTTAACTGGGGAGTTAGAATCCTCAGGGCTCAGCTGCTTTTGGGTCAAAAACTTACATGTCAGTCTCTCAGCCAGGGGAATAAGTTCCTCCTCATCCTCACTCCCGCTGCTCAGCACCCTGACTGGCTGTGTCTGTGTGATGGGTTCAGCTGCGTCTGGGACGGGCGGTGGATCTCTCCGCCTTGGTGATGGAGGACAGGAGGCCTCAGAATCTGAGGTGTGAACCACTACGATCCTCTCCTCCCTCTGAGGCTGCCTCCTCTTTGTTGAACATGGTTCCTTCTTCAGAAAGGTAAATACTGGCAACTCCTCAGCATCACTGGAGGAGTCCAGGGAGAGCGATGACTTCTTTAGAGCCATTAATACGTGCTACCAAATGAATTCTCTAAAAGACAAAGAAAGATGAGACAGACTGTGGCATTCAATTCAGCCCACTAGATAGATGTGTTCTCTGGCCAAGCTTTATGGAGATAAATACGATACAGAGAAACAGAGAAATAGGGTATGTCCCCAACACATTCAACCTGGAACTCAGAGTATGTCCCCCACATTCAACCTGGAACTCAGAGAGATACACCTTTAGTCTAACAGGAACCCTCCTCAAATCCTTTCTGGGTCAAGGTGAGATATAAATGAAGTGGAGGTCTCTAATACAAAATGTTAAGGGGGCCGTAACAAGATTCACACACTCCTCCCACATTGATC
>NW_006298628.1:1370734-1378064 GCF_000327345.1 Myotis davidii
CGTGGGGCGGGCGGGCCCCAGAGCCCGCTCCTCAGTTCATCCACACCCCGCGCAGGGGCCCAGGACGCCCAGGTCCCCAAGCCCCTGGGGAGCAGCGCCCCGGAGGGAAGCCCAGCCCAGCCCAGACCGCCGCGTCCGCACCCGCGTCCGCACCCGCACTGCACGCACTAGCTCACCTGCAACTTCTCCCGCTTCTCTTTGAGTTGCCAGGCAGGACCCGGAAGTACATCCCCCGGTAGCGGAAGCAGAACCTTTGTGAGACCGGAAGCGAGTGTACGGCAAACATGGCGTCGGCGGTGCTGGCGCTGACGACGCGGGCCGCTGGTAAAGGGACGCGTGGCCGTTCCGGGGGGCGGAGTGGAGGTGGAGAGGAGACCTTGCAGGGAGCTTTGGGGGCGGTGGTGGAGGCCGCTCCCTGCGGAGGACCCTGGGTGCCGGGCCGCGGGGCTTGCAGGGCGGCTGTCGCTGATCACGTGACAGCTGGGGCGCCGAGCGGTGGGTGGTGGTTCGAAGCCCACGTGTCCTTCCTCTGCCTGGAGTGTAAATACCTGCAGCTTCCCTAGCGATTGGTGACACGGACTCGCCGCCTCCCTTCTCTGACTTTGTTTGGACACTTTATATCATCTATATAAATGGGTTACTAGCAGGCACTCCGAGCTCACAAAGTTAGTCTGTTGGCTCAACAGGTGGAGGACTTTGTGCCAAACACTGGGGATCTCAGCAGAAAAGAAGACATAGTATCCCCGGGACGATTCTTTCTAGTGACTACGCCAATAAATGAGCACAAATGAAATGTAAATAGTAACAAGTGCTGTGAAAGGAAGCCGGGGTGTGTGTGTGTGTGGGGGGGGAGGGTTGAGTGGTCAGGGGAGCCCTGGAGGAGGTAACATCTAGCTAAGACCCAAAAGATGACCGGAAGCTCAGCTGACCTGACTCAGCTTTAAACTTCAAGAAGCAAACTCTTGTTCTTATGTGAATCTAGAGCAGTGGTTCTCAACCTGCCTAATGCCGCGACCCTTTAATACAGTTCCTCATGTGGTGACCTCCAACCATAACATAATTTTCGTTACTACTTCATCACTAATTTTGCTACTATTATGAATCCTAATGTAAATATCTGATATGCAGGATGTATTTTCATTGTTATAAATTGAACATAATTAAAGCATAGTGATTAATCACAAAAACAATATGTAATTATATATGTGTTTTCCGATGGTCTTAGGCCGCCCCTGTGAAAGGGTCGTTCGCCCCCCAAAGGGGTAGTGACCCACAGGTTGAGAACCACTGATCTAGAGGGTAGGAGTGGAAGTCAGGATACCAGACTCCTGAGAGATGAGGGATGATTTAGTCGAGATGTTACTGTCAGTGAACTTGGAGGCAAATGGGTGGATTTGAGGTCTGTTTTGGAGGCAGAACGTCTGTTTTGCTGCTGAACTGGAGATGGAGGTGAGCAAAGGGAAGGAATTGTGATGATGCCTTGATTTCCGCCTGAGCAACTGCATAGGTGGTACCATCACTTACTTTGAAAAAGAAGACTGAGGAGTAGAGTGAAGGGCGAAGGTTTGTGAATGAGATAATGTAGGTAAAGCAAAAGCCCAGTTCCTGAGCTTAATTCGTAAGTGAACAAATGAAGCAGTCTTTAAATGTAGGTAGACTGTGGTGCTGGACATGTATTTAATGTGTCTATCTAAGTCCTTATCGCTGGTGTTTTGCCCCAGCTAGTCTCAGTTCTCGTTAAAACTTCAGAAACGTAGGCTTTAGGAACTCTGAACTTACAGGCTCCAGAGACCCACAAGATCTCTTATACCTGGCATGTCCCTGGCTAACCATGGCTGTGCCTGGAGACCTGAATGCAAGCACTGCCAGCCCTGGGCTTGTCATATAGCAAGCGGCTTACATCTCCGTTAGTATGAGTTTTAGCTCACTTTCCTTTTTAAAACGAATGCCTCTGAGCACCTTAGAATGGGTATAGAGAGGTCAGATGAACAGGGCAGCGTGTCAGTCTTCTTGGGTGGACCTGTGCTTGGTGGGCTTGCTGAAGACAGGGTCCAGCCTTCTGGAATGCCCAGGATCCCGTGGGAGCCATCCTCAGGAAAGCTGCTCTTTTACAAGTTTTGGTGTGCAGGGGATGGGTGGCTGGCTAAGGAAGTGGTGGGTGTCTCTCTGGGTGTCCTGTTGCTGGGCTCTGTGGTCTGGCCCCTCCACAGTGCTAGGAGCCTTGAGGGCATGATGGTGAGCGAGGCTGAAACAGGCAGCTCTGTGGTGCCCTCTTGCCGACTTCTATTTCTGTGGTGTTTGTTTCTCCGCAACAGGGCTGAATGTGTCAAGACCCAGGGCACATGGTGTTTGGGGTTTCTTCCCCCCATTAATATTTTACTGCCCCACCCCTCATCCCCTGGCCACACACACACACACATCCCAGGCCGTGCTTACACTCTGGACAATACAAGGAATGACTTGTCTCCTGCCGTGGGAGAAGGCCAAGGGCTTGAGACACTCCCTGAAAACCAACACAGCCAAGTGGCATTTCTGCTTCACATACCTCCTCACCTCCCCTGCTATTGCCTCCTGCCACCCCTCAAACTAGCAAATGGCCCACTGCGGGGGAGAAACAGAGTCTGTCTGAACAGCATTTCTGTTCTCTCTGCAGCTACAGCCCTGCTGAGGCCCCCTCAGGCTGCAGCTCTTGCCGTCAGATATGCATCCAAGAAGACAGGTGGCAGCTCCAAAAACCTCGGTGGAAAGTCACCAGGCAAACGCTTTGGCATCAAGAAAATGGAGGGTGAGGGTGTGCCCTGGCTTTCATTTCCCAGCTGTACCCTATCTTGTGTCCCTGGCGTTCCTTTGAAGAGCAGGAAATCCTGGCCTAGTGCTCTCCCCTTAGCTCAACAGAGCATTTAGCTCCAGATTAAAGAGTCAGATAAAGCCTGAGGCGGGCTGGGGGCCTGAGGAAGAGCAGATAGTGTGAACCTTGGGCATGCGACTCGGGAGAGGAGGCTGCTGGGTCGGAGACGGAGCTGCTTGTGTTGGACCACCTGGGAGTTGGTTTTATCCAGGGGCAGACTTAGAGGTCG
The DNA here is from genome assembly GCF_000327345.1 of Myotis davidii. NCBI lineage: Eukaryota > Metazoa > Chordata > Mammalia > Chiroptera > Vespertilionidae > Myotis > Myotis davidii. The sequence continues at coordinate 1,373,812 of NW_006298628.1, forward strand.
GTGTGCAGCATTTGGGTCAGGACAGTGTGGGCCATTGTTTTCTTAGCAGTTTGCTGTGCTTCCCATAGTCAGCGCACGTGTGGACTTCTCTTCTAGGTCACTACGTTCATGCCGGCAACATCCTTGGGACTCAGCGCAACTTTCGCTGGCACCCAGGTGCCCATGTGAGTTGTTTTGTGCCCCCTCCCCATTTCTTTTCTGGGACCACCTCTCCATGCTCCTAAGCACAGGAATCTATATATATAAAAGGCTAAGCAACCGTTACGACTGGTTGGCCGGTCGCTGTGACGCGCACTGACTACCAGGGGGCAGATGCTCAACGCAGGAGCTTCCCCCTGGTGGTCAGTGTGCTCCCACAGCCAACATCCCGCTGCCAGCCAACCTCCCGTGGTTCCTTTTCTGGCCAGCCGGCCAGCCCCAATCACCATGCAGGCCGAGGAATTCCACCCGTGCACGAATTTGTGCACCAGGCCTCTAGTAATAAAATAAAACAGTTGCGTTTATTGGGTACTTACCAAATGCCAAGCATTTTGCTGATTCCTGGTCCTACATTTACTCCTTACCCCACCCCTATAAGGTATGTAGGTATCATCTCCATTTTACAGGTAAGGTGCCAGAGACTTAGAGAGTGGAGGGGCCCAAGTGACAGCTGGGATTGGAACCTTGTCTGCCTGACTCCCAAATCGCTGTGTTTTGCCTAGGGATAGCACTGGTTTCCCTTCTAAACCCCAGTTCTTTAAGAAAAAGATGCCTCGTGATTTAAGATATTTTTGAATCTTGGGAAACTAATTTTAATGTACTCATTTTTCTTTATTTCTAAGAACTCCTTCTTTGCATAAAACTGTTACTACGTAGCTGAAAGAGAGCTTGAATTTATTAGTACAATAGAATTGAATGTGTATATCAGAAATTAGGTCCATATCAAGCAGGGATTTCAATTCAGCAAGTTAAGATTACTTTCTGAGGTAGGAAATTTTTTGGGTAACACAGGTCCATACTGTACTCTTCACATTTTATTTTTCTATTTATGCTGTTTGTTTGTTTGTTTATTTATTTTTCTTCCCCCCTGCCCCCACTTTATTTTAAAATTAGTTTAGCCCTGGTCAGTGTGGCTCAGTTGGTTGGAAAGTCATCCCATACAGCAAAAGGTGGTGGGTTCGATCTCAGGACAGGGCATATGTGAAAGGCAACTGATTGATGTTTCTCTCTCACATTAATGTTTCTCTCTCTCTCAAATCAATTAAAAAAATTAGTTTCCTTGTTAATCAATGCCCCCAAACCCAACCCCTTTTTGAGCAATTTTAATAGGAACAGAAGGACTGATAGTAACCTATAGTTATTTCAGAAATATTAATGCATTTGTGAATTGATTGTATTTGTGTAGCTTTATATTTTAGAACTTAAGACTGTGTTGCTATGTTAACTCTTGGGACTTGCTAAAATAATGACAATAATAAGAGCCAACATATTTTGAGCTAGGGCCGTGGTTGGCAAACTGCGGCATGTGAGCCACACGCAGCTCTTTGGCCCCTTGAGTGTGGCTCTTCCACAAAATAACACGTGCGGGCGCGCACATACAGTGCAATTGAAACTTCGTGGCCCATGTGCAGAAGTCAGTATTTTTTGGAAGAGCCACACTCAAGGGGCCAAAGAGCCGCATGTGGCTCGCATGCTGCAGTTTGCTGAGCCGCAGTTTGCCGACCACTGAGCTAGGGTATTCCAAGTATTCTAAGCTCTTATGATTGTTAATTCATTTAATCCTCAGGGTAACCTTATAAAGTAGTTAATATTAGCCCCATTTTGCAGATAAAAAAATGAGAGTCTGAAGTAAAGTAACTTGCCCAGATCAAACATAACAAGGAGTAGTGCTGGGATCTGAATGAAGCATCCTGACCCCAGAGTCCTTTCTTTTAAGCAGAGAAATAATAAGTAACTTATTATTTCACACTGGACTGCCTGCCTGAAAATTGTCACACATCCAATCCCAAGTTCTAAGAAAAAAGCTAAAATATATAATGTTAAAAAACTAAGTACAACACACAGTTTATTTAATCACTGTTTGACGTACTTACCTGAAAAACAGAAATAATACCTGCTAAACAAGGTGAGAACTAAACAGGTTGATGGCTATAAAAGGGCTTAATTATTATCTCTATATATAAAAGCCTAAGCGACCATTACAACCAAATGACTGGAACAACCAGAATGACCAGACGACCAGCTGGTAGCTATGACGCACACTGACCCCGACCTTGCTGCTGGGGCCCTGACATCCCCAAATCTGGTTCACCCAGACAGGAGGGAGGAGGGAGCCCGATTCCTAACCCCAATCACCGGTCAGGCCAAAGGACCCCACCCGTGCATGAATTCATGCACCGGGCCTCTAGTATATTATAAAAGGGCTTGGAACAGTGCTTATACTTGGTAAGCACTATATTAAGTATTACCTAATATCATTATGTTTTATTAGCATATACATTGTCCATCTAGCTTTGGTCTGTTGTTTCGCTAAAGCCTACACTTGACAGGTCACTGTATAAATGAAAATGTATGTCAGACTAGTGTTTAAGTGTTTTTGAAGTCTAAGTGAAACAGGTTCCCAGGGGCAGTGAGTAGGGGCATTTTCCTGGCCTGTTTTGGGATCTGGCCAGTGTGGCTTCTGGCCAGCTGCACAGACAGGAGTAGCTCCGAGGGTCCCTTTCGCACCTACCTGGCTTTCCCTGTCGCTGAGCAGGTCTGTGTGTTGCAGGTGGGGCTGGGGAAGAGGAAGTGTCTGTATGCCCTGGAGGAGGGGATCGTCCGCTACACGAAGGAGGTCTACGTGCCCCACCCCAACAACGCGGAGGCCGTGGACCTGGTCACCAGGCTGCCCAAGGGCGCTGTGCTCTATAAGACTTTCGTCCACGTGGTTCCTGCCAAGCCTGAGGGCACCTTCCAACTGGTCGCTATGCTTTGAGCTCCTGGTGGAGGCTGTTGGGCTGAGACTGGAGCCCAGGTGACAGGAGCGGGTGGTACCAGAGTCAAGGGTTGGGGTGACAAGGCTTCCTCAGGAAGAAGTCTGTGAAGTGACTTTGGAGACCTGACCTGGGGGCAAGAATAAAGTTAGTTGGAGCCGTGAGTCTGTGTATTTGGGGACAACCTGGATGGAGCTGCTTACTGATTTGTTGGTCTTTCTGCATGTTCTCTAGTGCACACCCAGGGGGAACCTCCAGCAGGAAAGAGGAGCTTGAGCAAGAGGGGACTTCCCAAAGGGGAAGGAAGGGGAGAGCTTGTGCTTGAGGGTGTCACTGCTCCTTCCCCTCCTGGATCCCACAGAAGTTGGGCTGGGCCCCGGGAAGAGCAGGTGGGAGGGGCCAGCAGAGGAAGCACTCCAGAAATGGCCCCAGGACTCTTGGCACCTTTCCACTGCCTGGACCTCAGTGAGGCGTCCCTTGGTGAAGCAGGGAGGGGAGCCATCCTGGGGGTCATGAAGGACGACTCAAAGTGAAGCTCAGGACTTAGGACTGGTTTCTGTTGAGCCTCACAGCCAGCCAGGGGAGCTCCAACTCGCCCAGATCTCTGCACCTGGCACTCCCAGATTCCCTCCCAGCCAACTTTGCCCACCCACTTCCCACTGACCCAGGTAGCTGGGCTCTGATTTCCAATCGGCTATCCTCTGGTCTTGGCTTCCACCATGAATGGAAAGCTAGATGTCTGTGGTTGCCTGGAAACCGGGCATGCAGGCCACAATACAAAAGCCCTGGCTCTCCCTCCAAAGGAATTGTGCAGGGCCCAGGCCCCTGTCTTCCCCAGCCAGCCCCACCCCCACCACTACCCCACTGCCTGACAAGAATCCTGATCTTGACCCCAGGGAAGGATTTCAAAGAAGCCTCAACAAGCCCAAGCCCCTACTGAGCTAACCCTACAGAAAGATGGGGTGAGAAACACTGTCGGCAGAGAAGCTGCGCTGACCTGGATCGGGGAGAGGACGGGAGAGGAGGGCCTTCACCCCCAAGCCTGTCCTCTGAGTCTGTCAGGAATCAGCGGAGCCTGGTCCCTGGTCTGCAGTGATTCTACTCGTGGGGCAAGACTTGCCGCCAGAGCGATGGGGGCGGGGCTGGACTTGTCCTTCACGCAGGTGTGCACGTTAGAATCACCTGTGGGAGCTTTGGACCCAGACATCCTGGTCGTAGTTGGGTTCCTACTTGAGGCCAATTAATTCAGAGCCTTTGGTGAGGATCATGATCCACTGACTAAAAGTGCAAAGGCAAGAT